>NC_136068.1:491806123-492227306 GCF_964261635.1 Lissotriton helveticus
CCCTGTCCACAAATGCTTTCAAACGATTCACATGGAGCACCCTGTGGGGGCTCCTAGGGGTTCCAAAGTCAACCAGGTAGGTGACTTCTCCCTTCTTTTCAATGATAGGGTAGGGTCCAGTCCATTTGTCCTGGAGTGCTGCTGGGGCCACTGGCTCCAACACCCACACCTTCTGCCCTGGCTGGAACTCAACCAGAACAGCCTTTTGGTCATGCCAAGCTTTCTGTAATTCTTGGCTGGCCTCCAGGTTTTTGGATGCTCTTTCCATATACTCAGCCATCCTGGAGCGGAGACCAAGTACATAGTCCACTACATCTAGCTTAGGCTTTTTGAGAGGTAACTCCCATCCTTCCTTCACCAAACATAGTGGACCCCTCACAGGGTAGCCAAACAAAAGTTCAAAAGGGCTGTAGCCAACCCCCTTCTGTGGGACCTCTCTGTAAGCAAAGAGCAAGCAGGGTAAAAGGATGTCCCATTTCCGCCTAAGCTTGTCTGGTAAACCTTTTATCACTCCCTTGAGGGTCTTGTTGAATCTCTCCACAAGCCCATTGCACTGTGGGTGATAGGGTGTGGTAAACTTGTAGTTTATTCCACATTCCTTCCACATTGCTTTTAGATAACTAGACATGAAGTTAGTACCTCTGTCTGATAATACCTCCTTTGGAAAGCCCACTCTTGAGAAAACTGCAATGAGGGCTTTTGCCACCACAGGTGCTGTGGTGGTCCTCAGGGGAATAGCTTCTGAGTACCTGGTGGCATGATCCACTACCACCAGTATAAATCTGTTCCCAGATGCTGTTTGAGGATCCATGGGACCCACAATATCTATTCCAACTCGTTCAAAGGGTACCCCCACCGCAGGTAGTGGTATGAGGGGGGCCTTTGTTGTGCCACCTGACTTACCACTGGCTTGGCAAGTGACACAGGAGCGACAAAACTCCTTGACATTTTCTGACATATGAGGCCAGTGAAAGTGTGAAACAAGCCTGTCCCACGTTTTGTTCTGGCCTAAGTGTCCTGCAAGGGGAATATCATGGGCCAAGGTAAGAAGGAAACCCCTAAACTTCTGAGGTATGACCAACCTCCTGGCTGCACCAGGCTTGGGGTCTCTAGCCTCTGAGTAAAGGAGTCCATCATCCCAATACACAGTATGGGTACCTTGGGCATCCCCAGCAGCCTCAGCAGCAGCTTGCTGTCTGAGGTGTTCAAGTGAAGGGCAATCTAATTGAGCCTGCCTCAGGTCTGCCCTTGAGGGTCCCCCTGTCCCCAGAAACTCAACCTGTTCAGGTTCAAGTTCCTCAGAGACATTCTCCTCTTGGACTGCAGAATCAGTTTCCTGTGAAACCTGATCCTCAACCTGGGGCAAGGGTGAAGGCTCAGCCTTTCCTCTCTTGCTCCTTCTCTTGGGTTGTGGGTGGTCTATTGTTTCCAGATCCACCACTGGTTCAGGAAGGCACTTCTTAGCCTGAGACCTTGTCACTGCAAGGACATGAGCTGAAATCCCTAGCATTTCTGCATGAGTCCTGTACTCCACTTCTGACCAAACTGAGCTTTCAAGATCATTGCCTAACAGACAGTCTACTGGGAGGTCTGCACTCACAACAACTTTCTTTAGGCCATTTAACCCTCCCCAGGAGAAGTTCACAACTGCCACACTATGGGAAGTAGTGGAGTTGCTTGCATTGGTCACTAGGTAACTTTCACCTAGTACAATCTGTCCAGGGTCCACAAAGTCAGGTGTCACCATTGTGACACTGGCACATGTGTCCCTGTAGGCCTGAGCCAGTTTCTCATTGATTAAAGGCGTCTGCCTATATTTGCCCAGATTACTGGGACTTACTGTAGTGGACAAAGCTAAGTCCACATCATATAGGAGAACTGCCTGAGTAGGGATTCTGACTAGGCCAGATCCTACTTCAGTACCCAGGGTTAACCCTACTACACCCTTTGGCTGTGTTCCACCACTGCTTACTGAACTAGGGGGTGCAGGTGCTTTAGGAGCTGCAGTGGTGGGGACTGGATTTGTCTTGGTGCATTCACTGCCCCAGTGTGAAACTGATTTGCAGTTATTACACCAAGGCTTCTTTGGGCCATTATTCTTCTTTTTCTTGTTTCCATTCTGGGAACCACCCTCCTTATTACTATTTTGGGGGCCTGAAGACTTCTGGTCCTTTTCTTTATCTTTCTGATTTCCACCCTTCTGGTCTGTTTTCTTCTGGTCACCACCTTGGTTCAGGGGTTTCTGCTTAATCCTTGTTCTGACCCATTTGTCTGCCTTCTTTCCCAATTCTTGGGGAGAGGTCAGATCAGAGTCAATAAGGTATTGATGCAACAGCTGGTTTGTACAGTTATTAAGGATCTGTTCTCTCATGATAAGATTGTATAATCCTGTATAGTCTGAAACTTTACTTCCCTGCAACCAACCCTCCAGAGCCTTAGTGGCACAATCTACAAAATCAGTCCAGTCTTGAGTCTGTGCTTTTTGGGTGTCTCTGAACAACAACCTGTATTGCTCAGTGGTTAGGCCAAACCCTTCAATAAGAGCACTCTTCAAGACAGAGTAGTTTTTGGCATCCTCAGGTCTAACTGTGAGGAGCCTGTCCCTCCCTTTCTCTGAAAAGGAGTACCATAAAATTGCAGCCCATTGATCCTGAGGAACCTGCTGTACCATGCAGGCTCTCTCAAGAGCAGTCATCCATTTGTGGATGTCATCCCCTTCCTTGTAGGGGGCCACAATTTTTGTCAGGTTTCTATTATCATAGCTCCTGTCTTTTTCTCTAGGAATGTTGCTGCCACCAGTGACATCTAAGCCACACAATTTCTGCTCTCTTGCCAAGGCAAGTCTAGCTTGGGCCAGGGCTACCTCCTCCCTCTCTATTAGGAGTTTGACAGCTCTCATCCTGGCCTTATGCTCTATCTTTTGTGAGGCAGTCATGCCTCTTTGAGATTCTCTTGAGGCACTAGAAATATGAGAGTCCCCTGATGGAGATCTCACCCTTCTGTTGCCTGGGAGAATGCTCTGGTGGGATCTGGGGAGGTGCTGGCCCTCTCCATTTCCCAGTAGGTTTAAGTTGGCCTGGTTAAGCCTGGCAACTACAACCTGGTTAACCCCCTGATCCTGATCTTCAGGGTCATCTACCTCTGAGTCCTCCTCCTCTTCTACCTCCTCTTCTTCCTCCTCTGGGGTGGTCTCAGTGGCTGTGGGTTCCACTCCCTCTCCTGATTCTAAAGGAACTGCATTTGCCTTTTCCAAGTCATCCTGCTCTAGAATGGCTATCAGGGAAGGACTGGTGGGACTTCTGCCCCTTTTTAACCCTCTTGAGATGCACAAGGCAACCAAGTCTTTGTGGGTTAGTTTGTCATAGCTGGAAGTTGCCTGGGTAAGGTCAACTGTCACAGGAACAGACCCTGAGGCTTTTCCTGAGTCAGACATGACTCTAGTGTGGTGTAAGTGATGCACCTACCTACACTAAGTGTTTCCCTACTGTACCTTGCTAGTGAGTTGTAGTCAGGGTGTGCTAATCCCTTTAATCCTTCAATCTACAACTACTAAATTCAGTAGAACTTAAATATGCTAAGCTTTTGATTTATATGTACCTAGAGGTACTTGATGTGATCTTTCAATTTGATAAAAAGATTGCAATGGTAAAACAAACAGCAAGCTCAAATCCCACCGCTGCCACCAATGTGAGAAGTTGGCCTGATATATGATGCTTCCAATTCTGGAACCACCTTGTATCAGTCCAAACAACCCTTATGGTGTCTGGTTGTAAGTCAACCTTATTAGACAAGCTATCCTAGGGGTAGCATGGACTAAGCAGCCTAAAGGCTTAACTTAAGAGGTTGTGTTAAGCAAGCTGTTTTACCACATACAATCCTGTAATATCAAATGAAAGGACACCACACAAGTATATATTATAAAAATATATGTATTTATTACTAAAAACAATCCCCAGTATTCTTTATGAATAAAGGGGCACAAGCGTTAAATCAAAAGCACAGTATAACATTCAAAGTTGCATAATTTTGGATGAGGCCAAGGGGCCACTCAAACTATATACTAAAAAAATGGTATAAGAGAGACCATTCGATCAGTGGTTAGGCCTAGGGCCTAGGGAATCGCTGGGAGCAGTCGGGACAAGCAATGCTGAAGTCGGGAAAAGCCCGCGGGATTCGGGTGCAGTGCAGAAAGTGCACGCATGCATCAATGTTAACCAATGGTGCGTAAAAGTTACAAAGTTAGAGTTTAAGAACACTTCCGCTGAATCTAGAGGAACAAAACTTAAGACACAGACCCTAGAGGTGTGTACCAGTGTGGGAACACCGGCGTTGCAATGTTACCTCACCCACAGGAAGTGGGTGCACAGGGTCGAAGTTGAGTCGGGTTTCGTCAGGCAGGCTCTTGGTGCTTGGAGCTGAAAGGGCTGCCGGCGAGGTGAAAGAGAAGTGTCCGGTGGAGTCCAAGGGTGGACTCAAGTCGAAAAGTACCTGAAAGCAGAGGGGACAGAGTCTGGGTCACTCAGCAGTGACCAGGGTGGAACCAGGACGGAACCAGGCAATGTCGGGCGCAATCAGGTGGTTGTCGAGGAGCTTCTCTCCGCTGTCACGTGGGCTCTGGGGCATCTATGAAGTCCAGGAGCAGGTCATGATCTGTCCCACACAGGTTCTCGCCGTCGGCGCTGTCGGCTTCAAGATTGGAGCAAACAACACTTGGCAAAAGCAATCCACGCGGAACTGGAAGATTGCTTCTCACTCGGACCAGGAGAGTCAGAGTGGGGGCTCTTTTTCAGGGGAGCTGGTGCAAATCTGGAGCAACCAGAATCACAAGTCGAATTTCAAGTTTCGTCGGCACAGGGGCCACAAGCCAGCTGGCAAGGGACTGGCCAACGGGGTGAGCCAAAAGAAGCAGAAGGGCCCCACGCAGCACTCGTCGAGTGTAGGGGGCTGAACTTCGGTGCAAGAGTGGCTCAGGGTTGGGGCTTCTCAAACCCTGTTGTACAGCTTCGAGGGTCACTCGTGGGCTGCATGGTCAGCGTCTCGTGGTCTTTCAAAGATGGCGTGCCCCACGCTTCCGGTCACCTCCACGGGTCTCAGCTCTGCAGGGACTGTGGATCGGGCTGTTAGAAGGCAGGCAAGCTTGATCACGTCAATCTCTGTTGCTCGAGTTCCGGCGGGAACTGCAACAAAGTAGATGTCGAGGGCTGGATGGTGCCTGTTTGCACAGGGTGGTCACTCCTTGACCACAAGGGAGATTCTTCAGTTTTCTACGTTGAGTAGGATGTCGAAGGGTCCAGAGTTTCATTTCTTATGTTTCATCAGGATAATCTGAAGTGCATTGGCACTGCTCCCACTCTTATTCGAATCTGGGGGGCTGGATTACCTGCTAGGTCCCCTCCTATGGGTGGAACCCAGGAAGTGGGTGGATACACCCCCTTCCTTTGATCCTGGCCGCGCTGGGACGGGGGCTGGAGTGCCCCAGAACCGGTTTGGCCGGGTTATGCAAGGGGCAGCCTTGTGCTCCCCAGGCAGTGTCTGGTTTCTTTCAAACCTCCCTGCTACAATCCACTATCTCCTGTCTGGGGGGTTGTAACACCGCCCTGCGACAGGAAACCCTTTGTCCAGGCCCCTTGGGCTGAGTTTCGGTCAGCTTCAGGGGGTCAGACTCTTGTCTGTGGCAGAAGCATCCATTTTGTGGATCTGAGGCCCTTTTAGAAATTAACCGCATTTAAGTAAAGTAACATGTCTTACCCCTCTAGAGGGGTGGAATGCTATCCCCGTCGCCAGAACTGGCGAGGGGATAGTATTCCAAATCGTATGACACCTTACACGACATGTTTTGATAAAGCCAAACCAGAGTTGCTATATAACCGCGAGGATTATAATGCACTTAAGAGTATATGGTATGGCATTATCCTGAAACAGCTTAGGGATTTGTTCCCGACGGCTGCAGACAGGCTCCGCTCATGCTAGAGCTCCATCTCACATTAAACCATGCACTCTGCCTCCAGGATTGCTAAGGCCTGCCATAGGAGTGGCTCACAGGTTTATATGTGTCCAGATATAGGTTTAGATATAGGTATACTATATCTAAGCAAGGGGTGATTACACCACCTTGCCCCAGCTGAGTGATCAGCCAGTTGTGTCAATTTAAGAACCAGCCAGGGGTGGCAAAAGATATGCTGCTGCCCCTGGTAGGCCTTGGTGGCACCTATGCCCTGGGCACCTATAGTGCATGGTACAGGGGCTGACAAGGAGACCATTTCCAATTGTGGTATGTACCTATAGCACATGTATCAATAATTTAGAGAGAGAACAGCAGGCTGGGGGTCTGATTAGCAGGCCCACAGCCTCAGTAGTCTAAAACCAGTGAAGCAAAAAGCACAAATTTGGGGTGACCATAGGATAGCAGACACTACTCTCCTACATTCCCCTTTACCTTCGCTCGATTCTGAGCGACGCGTAAAGAACGCTACAGACGAAACATTGTTCTTACCCACCTCCGAACCTGTCCTACTTTGATAATTCATCTGCCCCACTGCGGACTGAGTTCCCATGCTGCTCCGGCCTTGACCCCATTCCAATAGGGGAACATCCATTACGATGCGGTGTTTACACCGCACTACCATTACAACGCTGGTTTTACAACGCAAGTCGTTACCACGAGTTGCGCTGGAAGGCGCTCTAGGCTAAGGAATAGTAGATTTACTATTCCAACACCTTCCCTACTGTACATAGGCTGGTGTTGGAATAGTAAATCTTACTATTCCTTAGTCCAGCACCCTACAGCGCAACACCGCGTTGTATTGACATACAACCTTCCAATACACCCCCCCTACCCCGCGGTCCTCTACCTGAACCAACAGCAACCTCTCAGGCATTCTGATTCTCCTGTCCAGGTGATGATTCCATAACCACCGTTGGGAATCAAAACATCATCGACAACAACATCTTGACTCCAAACTCTTACTCATGATTAATGTGGAGCTTAAGATGTTTTTCTCATTGTGACTACTGTAAATTATGTATCACAAAAAAGTCACTCTGCAGTTATATGCCTGAGGTCAGGAAATCTGTTGATTTCCATATCCCAGTCACTTCCTGCTCCATGCATGACACTATATGCTGTTTCCTGTTTATTGAATGTGTGAATAAATACAATCTCTTCCATTTGGATAGTAACATACACAACTCTAATTGTAGTTTTGTGGTTATGATTGCATATTTTCCGTAATAGGGACTGCTACGAAATAGTATGCTGATTTGGGAAATGGAATATAAGAAGCATGGCTACCTTTAACAAGAAGCACCGTATTCACTTCTACCTTAAATGATGCACACTTAGCACTCATGCAGGCAACGCATTTGATGGCTACATAATTGCACATACTCTGATGAAATGGAGGGGCAAGGTGTACGAGATTACAACATCAGCTTATGCAAGGGTAGTACCAATCTGGATCACACCAGTGGTCCCATTCGAGGTGTTAGATCACAGGGTGGACCCGGATGGATGGTATGTTGCAATAGTGCATCACCCTGATGGCATGCCACTTGCTTTTCTTGCTATTTATGCCCCGAATACTGACCACTCTGCGTTTGTGGATGCCCTCACTCCAGCCCTCCTCCATGACCCGCACACTACCACTAACTGGGGAGATTACTTTAATTGTGTTTGGACATTAAACTTTCCTTCCCACCCCTGGTGAGAGCAGGTTGCTACACAAGGGCCTTTCACTTTCAGGGATGGCTGACTAACTACAGATTATATGATGTCTGGTCCCTACATCACCCTTAGGACAGTGAGTTATCCTCCTATTTCCCGGTGCATAAACTGCATACCAGGCTAAATCTTTTCCTATGCTGGCAGCGAACAGCCCCATGATGCTTCAAACTTAAGGCCTGCCATGGACCCTGCTTTATCTTTGCCCGCTCATGCTTATACTGCGGTGGGAGAGAGCTCATCCTTGTATTTCCACATGGTCACTGCTGACAGAAGCACTCTGGGATGTCACCTTTTGCTATACATTTGCGACACACATTAAACAAAACTTTGCCTCGAACGTAGGCTCCACTTCCTTTTCGGCAGTGGAATTGGGACACCCACAAAGTAGTTGTGAGGGGTCACTGTATCACCACGATGTGATGGGTTCGATAGACGCTGAGGAGACAGCTTATGTTGAAGAAGGTGGAGCTGCCACTGCTCGAACAGCTGCAGATAAGCACTTCAGCGGCTGACCGGCTGTGCTGGTTATGAGGAGAACACCAGGATCTTGAAGCACGGCTGGGAAAACTGGATTATAAGCAATACTTGGCCCGCTTACATGGTGAGGGACATAGAGCTGGATGTCTGCTAGCATGGCTGGTCCCAGACGATCGCTAATGTACTCCAATAGAAACCTTACAGTTGGATAGTGGGCATACTGTTAATACTCAGAGGGATATAAATTACACCTTTTTCACCTACTACCAGGCCCTGTACGCTTAGGTTGCCACACCTGCAGCTGCACCTGCAGCTTATGAACTAAAGGACTTTTTCAGTGGACTGCCCTTCCCCAGGTTAGATCCGCTGCAGTGGGTGGAGCTCGAAACTCCCCTGTAGGTTGAAAGGATAGCACAGATTGCTTGCTCTAAGGTGCCTCAGGCAGGGACGGGCTCCCTATAGGATATTGTGCTGCCTTTAGTGTCTCACTATCCCCCTAGACTGCTGAAGGTGTATAACAAGGTGTGTGAAAGGGGCCTCCTCCTGGACTCCCTCCAGAAGGCCCTCATAGTGGTAATCCCCAAGACATGCAGACCTATCGACCATTGTTGCTCTTGAACCTTGATTACAAAATCCAAGGGAAGGTCCTACTGAACTGGCTGCTGCCCATCATAGGAACCCACATACATATGGACCAGAATGGGTTCATCCTGAGTCGCAACACCTTCTTCAACATGCTGTGTGACCCCCGCCGGCCCAAGCAGGGGTTTCCGTGGCCATCTCCATTGAATCCGAGAAGGCCTTCTACACCCTGGGGTCGGGATACCTATTTGTGACTTTAGAAACGTTGCACTTCGCCCTTGGTTATCTGTGGTGGCTCTGTGTACTGTCTGGAAAACTGATGATCAGGATGCTAATGGCGCTGATTGGTAATTAATTATCACGTATTTAACTTCCCACCCTAGACCCGTACAAACCTAGTATCTCACAAATAATATATAAGTAAAATAAATCAGTATTCCAAATTTTACATAATTAAAAATCAATTAAATATTTAATTAACAATTAATAATACATTGTGGAATAGTTAATACTTAATTAACTTCCCACCCTTGACCAATGCAAAACTAGTAGCTTGAAACTAAAATATGAGTGAACAAAATAAGTATTCCATAAATTCCATCAATTGAATAATTCATAATTACTGAATTACTAAATATTTATCACTAAGTTAACTTCCCACACTATAGTCCTACAAACCTAATAGCCCGCAGATAACATATAAAGAAAATTATTCAGTATTTTGTATTTTACATAATAAATATTAATCATACATTTGAATAAAAGGTATTAAATAATTCATGAATAAATGTCCTAATTAGATTTCCACCCTACAACCCTGCAAACTCAACCCACTACAACCCTATAAATTACGATTAATAATTAAATTAAAAAATCAATTAAAATTACAAGCTATATTTAAAGAAATACATTATAGCATTTATATAAACAATAGTTACGCATAAAACCAATATATAAACTAAAACATGTTTAATAAATAAACAAGGTTTGAGCAACTGTATTACTGAAAATGATATTAAAAACATTAATATTCTTTAAAAGAATATTACTTACCTCAAACAACGATATTCTTGCCAATGATATTTGTGCATCACCATATTTGTAGGTCAAGATATTTTATTTCCGATATTTATGTCTCCCGATATTTTTAACTTGATTTTGTGTGCAAACACCTACACAAATATCTCAGTGCTAGGTTTCTCTGCTTCTGCTTTGCACATGAACTCACAACTTCTTCCATAAAGCTGAAATGTGATGGTGATGTGGATAAACTGTAGTGTTAAAAACGATCTCACAAATAGAAGTGACCCAGGCAACACCTCCTCTCAAATGAGGGGACCAGAACAGATTAAGGTCCAGATGTACAACCGGAAAAATTGTGCCTTGCAAATGGCGACACATTTGTGAGTCGCAATTTGCTAAGTGTAATTTGCCGTGTACAACAGTGTGTTTAACACTGTTTGCAATTCCCAATGGGGTCGCAAATTGCAAGGCTCATTAATATTAAATAGCCTCTCGCAATTTGCGAGCCCATTTGAAATGACAGGCCCTCCCAGGTATGGTGGCCTGCTGGGCTCAGCAGACCACCATGTCTGGGACTGCTTTTAAATAAAGCAGTTTCTTTTCTTTAAATGCAGCCCGTTTTCTTTAAAGGAAAACAGGAAGCATTTTTAAAAAAATGAAACTTTTTCGTTTAATTGTTTAAGGGCAGGTAGTGGTCACTGGGACCACTGCCTGGCCTTAAAAAATATTTTTAGAGACTGTCACAAAGTGGAGGGGGTCCCATGGGGACCCCTTCCAAATTGCGACTCCTTTACCACCCTCTTGAAGAGGGTGGTAATTTGTAAGTGGTCTGCGACCGCAATTGCAGTCACAAAACATTCATATATTGATTTGCGGAGGCAATTAGGAAGGAAACACCCTCCTAATTGCAACTCAAAATTCCTAAATAGCGAGTTGCAAATAAATTGCGACTCGCTATTTGGGAATTGTACATGGCCCCATGTACAAACGGGTCGCAAACCTGTTTTGCGCATGCAAAATAGGGTCATACATCTGGCCCTAAGAAACTAAAGAACATCAATATTTCTCAAAAAGTAGCCTTTTACAGAGAATATTTTAGGCTGTGTGCACGATCTGTTCTAATATAGAAGACTGGTGTTTTTCTAAGGAGTTGAGAGAGTGAACACACCCCACATCCTTTACATATTGAAAACGAAATGCACACTGGTGAAATGTATTGCCAACTTACAGCTACTTACAAAATGGAGTACATACACAAAAAACATTTACATATAAGTATTTAAAATCATGGCCAAGGACATGGGGACAGGAGTTCTGTGACCAGATCAGCCAGGTGTTTCTTGTCAAAACGCCGTATTTCCATCTCAGGTGTCTGTACTTCGTGTTCAGAAGAATGTGTATTCCAAGGAATTTTTTTCTCGTGATATTTTTAATTCAGAGACACGATAATCAAATATCTTAGACAATATGCACTACAAAAAATCAGCTACAAAAGTGTTCTCAGTGTGTGAGACCAAGAATGGTACTTTGTCACATGCACTAGAAAACATTTGGTTTACAATAACATGTTCAATGTAACCCAATTCTTAGAAATGTCTCTAACAGCTCTTTGCTTTAAGTATTGTAATAACGTACAATGCGCACACAGTTTGGTGTAAACTAAGACTACTTTATTTCGGAGCGCCGGGAGAATGTTCTTGCCCCTAACGGTCGGCGCCAAGTACACAATATGGCCGCCTTCCGTTTCCTGTCCGCCCACATCCTGTTCCGGAGACGGAACACTAGAGCGCTACCACATATCTCCCCCCTTTATGCAATAATCAAACCATGTACAAAAGTCTTACTTCCAGTCCATATCATAGTCCTTGAATCTCTCAGGTACCTTTACTCTTCGTCCTGCTCGGGTTTCTGCTCTCTCACCAATTCTCTCTCCTCCTGTCGACTTGCTCTCTGTCCGCTCTCTCGCTCCTTCTTCTTCTCTGTCTCCCGCTACCATTTCGCTTCCTTCTTTGCTTCTACATCTTTCCTCCATTATCTCTCTCTCCTCTCTGTCTCCACTTGCTGTTTGTTTCTCTGCTCCATCGACGTTCTCTCCATGCTTTCCTCCACCTTCACTTTCTCCTTCCTCGAATACATGCTCTGCTCCTTCTTCTCTTTCCTCTTCCCACTTCATTATCTTGCTGCACTTCGCCATTCTGTCCATAGACCATACCTCTCCGTCGCTCAGAAGGGCTGACCGGGCATAGGGCTCTACTACCTTGAGGGGTGGTGAAAATTTGCTTTCGCCCTTTCTCTTCATGATGGCCAGCTTTACCCTAACCCAATCACCCTTGTCTAGCTCTGCGTCTCGGGTGTTTCGTCTCTTTTTGTAATGGGCAGTGTAGACTTTTTGTGCTCCCTCCAGATTCTTTCTGACCACAGCTGGTGACCACTTGCTCTGTACCACCAGCTTCCTCCATGCCGTGTTGTCTTTCGTGAAGGCTTCCCTACCTCTTAAAATCTTGAAGGGGCTGTAACCTGTGCTCCCAGGCGTGATTCTGTAGGCCCAAATCATCTTCTCCAACTCTTTCTCCCAGTCCAGACCATCCTCAATAGCTGCTTGAATAGTGCCCATTATCACACGATTAAAACGCTCTACTTGGCCATTTCCTGCTGGGTGATAAATTGGCGTGTGCTTCACTTCAATGCCGTTTCTGTTGGTAAAGGCAATCCACTTCGCAGAAGTAAATTGGGGGCCATTGTCGCATATGATGATTTTCGGGATGCCTTCTCTAACAAACGTGGCCCGCAAGAAACGTATCACTGCTTCAGTGTCTGCTTGTTCCAAGATTTCTAGTTCTGGCCATTTGGAATACTTGTCAATGATTACTACTGCGTATTTCTGAGTTCCCTCTTTATCCAGGACTGGACCCATTATGTCCACAGATATTATCTCCCAAGGGCCATCCGGGATAGGGAATTTTCCCAATGGTGGTCTCAGCATGCTCTGGGACTTGTCTGCTTTTGCACATGACTCGCACATGCGCACATACCGTTCCACCTGTGCATCTATGGCTGGCCACCAGTATGCTTGTCTGGCCAGGGCTTTCGTTTTTGTAATCCATTGGTGTCCTTCATGGAGTAAGGACATCAGATGATCCAGAATGCTCAGTGGCGGGACCACTTTGTCACCTCGGAGTAGGAACACAGGGTTCTCCGCCAATGACAGTTCATCCCGGACCTCCCAGTACCTTTTCAATTCTTCCTTCAGGTGTCTTTTTTCCGGCCATCCATGAACGACATACCCTTTCACAGCCTCCAAATCCGTGTCTTCCTTGTATGCCTTTTCCCAGTCTTGGGCGCTTATCACCTCTTCTGGGTCCTGGATGGCGGCCACTACGTAGCTTTCCCAGTCCTGCCTCCTTTCGCACTCTGCTTCATCCATGGCCGCCGCCCTACTCAGGAAGTCCGCCACCTTGTTCTGCGGTCCTGGAATGTGTTCAACCTCATAGACGAAATCCAATAGTCTGAGGGTCATCTTGGCGATTCTGGGTGTTGCGTGATCATGACCGCTTGATGTCAGGACACGGACTAGAGGTTTGTGGTCTGTCTTCACTAAGAACTTGGCTCCCCACAAGTATTGTCTAAATTTCTCCATCGCCCAGACCACGGCCAGCATTTCTTTCTCTACCACGCTGAACTTCTCTTCATTGGGGGCCAACGAGCGGGAAGCGAAACTGATGGTCGACAACTCCCCCGATTCAGCCTTCTGCATCAGTACTGCCCCTAGACCGCGGTCACTAGCGTCAGTGGTGAGGATGGACTCTGCATTTGGGTCGAATCCCTTGAGGGGAATTGCCTTGCTCCTCTCCTGCTTGAGCGCTTCGAATTCCATTTGCTCTTCCTTTCCCCACTGGAATCTGTTCCTTTCCTTGAGAAGCTGCCAAATAAAGTGTGTTTTCGTGGCAAAATGGGGAATGAACTTGCTGTAATACTCGGCCATTCCTAGGAATGACCGAACATCTTCCTTCTTACCCGGAGTGGGTGCCTCCAAGATGGCTTTCATGTTTGTCTTCTTGGGAGTTATTCCTTGTCCACTCACCTCATGACCAAGGTACGTGACTGATTGGACTCCCAAATTGCATTTGGACCACTCGGCGGTCAGCCCGTTGTCTTGCAGCCTTTGTAATACTTTGTGGAGCTTCGCGTTGTGGTCTTGCCTCGACTTCCCCATTATCAGAATGTCGTCCTGAAAGAAAAGGACCTCTTTCAAGTCTTTTAAAAGTTTGTGCATAATCTTTTGAAAAACCGCTGCGGCTGAAGCTAGGCCGAAGGGCATCCTCACGAACTCGTAGCACCCAAATGGCGTGATAAATGACGTGAGGTGACTGCATGACGGATGAAGCTTCACTTGGTGATAGGCCGACGACAAGTCGACGGTGGAGAACCATTTGACATATTTTGTCTTTGCCAACATTTCATTGATGCGCGGCAAGGGGAATTTGTCTATAATGATGTTTTTGTTTAATTCTCTGAGGTCCACACAGAGGCGTACCTTGCCGTTGGGTTTTTGGGCTACAACCAGGGGCGAGAGCCACTCTGCACTCTCAATCGCTTTGATGACGCCTTCTCTTTCCAGTCTGTCTAGTTCAGCTTGCACTGCTTCTCTACTGCGGAACGGGATATTTCTCACTTTGTGCACTACCGGCACCGCTCCTTCCTTCAGCTTTATGAGGTGTGTGTATTTGCCCAGTTCACCAATCTGGCCGTTGAACACTTTGGGATACGCCGCTCGCCATAATGCCACGTCTTCCTTGATCTCCATATCCATGAGCAAGATCTTTTCGATACCACCCGGGTTGAGCTGGATTCCCAACGCTCCTTGGTCCTTCCAACTCAGTACGGATGGGCCTCTCTCCGCGACGTATAGCTTGCAATGTGCGTGGCGGCCTCTGAATTCAAACATGAGGGGACAGTACCCCAACATGGGAATCTTTTGCCCAGTGTATGTGACTGGCCTCACATCCATAGGTAGAAGAGTCTCTTTGATGCGTGACGCAAAATTGTCTTCCCAAACTTGTCTTTGAACGATAGAAATGGGCGCCCCACTGTCTGCGATCATCTCTAATGGTATTCCTCCAATGTGCATGTCGAGCCGGGGTCTATCTGAGTTTGAACCATCCATTTCCAGTATCTGGACATCAATGTACAGGAATTCCTCTTCTTCTGCCGTATCTACTTGGTCGCTGGCCTCTTCCCGCTGTTCTTGGTCTACCAAGCGTATCATGGCGTTCTTGGGCTTCCTGCGACACACCTTCTCGTAGTGTCCGAAAATGTTGCAGTAAGAGCATTTGGCCCTAAAAGCGGGGCACGCCTTGTCGTTTCCCAGATGGGCATTGCTACCACACCTGTAGCATTGGGGTTGTCCACCTTTGTAGGACCTGCCGTCCGTCTGGCGTCTGGTGGCGTTGTCAGACCTTCCACCCCCTTGGTTTCTCCGCGTCTCATTCTGCTTCGAACGGTCGTTTCTATTTGGCGCCATTACCTTGCATACGGTTTGTGACTCCTGGACTTCTTTCTTCGCTGCCTGAGCGCACCTTCTTGATAACTCTGCTTTCTTGACCATCGCCCAGATTTCTTTGAGTGGAGCGTCGCCATTCACCCACAACTTTTCTTGTCTGTGGGAGCTTGAAGTGTGCATGATAATCTGGTCCCTGATGAGTTCATCATGTAGTCCCCCAAATTTGCACGTGAGGGCTAACTTCCTCAACGCCACAACGTACTCGTCCACAGTCTCGCCGCTTTTTTGCTTCCTTTGAAAGAAGTTGAATCTGTCGATTGCGACGCACACCACCGGTCTGTAGTGCGCATCGAGGTCGGCGATGGCGTGATCAAATACCTCTGCGTCTCCGGCGTCTCTCTCACCTTTGACTATGGTGTCATATACCCTGAGCCCTTCTGGGCCTAAATTATGTAGCAATATCTTTTTTTTTCTTTTGCTGGAAAATTGGGTGTCACCTTCCTCTTCTAGCGCTTCCAGATAGTTAAGGAAGTACCTCTTCCAGTCTTCCCACTTCCTTTCCGGTTCGCCATTTCTCGTCAGGAATGGTACCAGTTGGGTGAGGGACGTGCCCTGGGCTGCCATCACTAGAGCGTTCCTTCTGTTCCCTGCTGTAGTGACCGTCTGCCTGGTCGGACTCCCTGAAGCGTCCTGCCCCCCTCCTTCTTCTTCTCCGTACTCCTCGTTACTCTCCTCCCCTTGTTCTCTCTTCGTGGGGTTTGATATAGCCTGTGGGCTGCCTCCTGTACCTGGGTGCGAGGAGCCTGATGCTTCCGCCTGTGTCTGCTGATCTGCCAGGGTGCCTGGTCGCTCCCTGAGGACCACTATGGTCTAAAGGTCTGGGTACCTTAGTGCACCTGGGCTGGGTGCCTCCAGCTGCTGTGCAGTGCTCTCCGTCCACTTTGGGAGGTGCTGGTTGAGGTGGTGACCTTCTCCTCTGCCCTGGGTGTGGGCAAGGGCGCTGCGGTGGCCTCCGGGGTGCTGGCTGCTTTGCGCGCCAATTTCCTGCCTCTCGGCGGCTCCTCTGCCGCGCTCCGGGTCTCAGTGGTGATCTCACGCAAAATGCGTGCGCTCGTGATGCCGTCGCGTGCGTTCTCGGGACTAAATCCCATAACTCGTCGCCATTGTAATAACGTACAATGCGCACACAGTTTGGTGTAAACTAAGACTACTTTATTTCGGAGCGCCGGGAGAATGTTCTTGCCCCTAACGGTCGGCGCCAAGTACACAATATGGCCGCCTTCCGTTTCCTGTCCGCCCACATCCTGTTCCGGAGACGGAACACTAGAGCGCTACCACAAGTATGCAATGTTTTTCGAAGGCTAATGCTTTTTGAAACATATTCAGATTAATCCACAGTAGAGCAAATATTTTCTTTAAACTCATAGCTGCGGTTTCCAGTGGACAATCAAGCACAGTACATCTAATTTCATCATGCCCTACCCTTCTCACGATATAGTGCAATTTGTTGAAAATATTTGATATACGTATAAAACACACAATCTCTCAATGGGGCCCAAGTTGATATTCCATCCCAAAGTATGATGTGCTGACCAAATCTAAGGTATATTGTGCCAAAGTACAGAAATTCCTTTGTTCTATCACTTCTTAAAATCTTCCAGTGAAATATTAAAAGGGAGGCACGGGTTCAGCCAGCGAAACCATGTTAATCGAAAAATATTTTTACAATGGGCCAAATAAAAAAAAATAAAAAAGAACTTGCCCAAAGTGTGTAAGAAATATGCACATAGTATGAAGCCTTGCGTTCATGTCTGGATATAGTTACAGGGGATTCAAGTGAAGTATACTGAAAAGTAGAACACCATCAAGCCGAGCATGCTTTGTTAAGAACTCAACTTCGGAGCTATAAGAAATTTCAGCAATTTGGAAAATCCTTGTAAGAGTCTTGCTTTGTGCCATTGTTGTTTCAGTCTATTGTTGTGATTCATTTAAAGCCAAAGAATTTGAACCTTGCTGTCTATTTGGCTCTTGCATTGAGCTGCTGCTTATAAAAAAAAAGGCCCAAACCGTTAAAACATTGTGCCCTTTTTTTCTCTTTAAACATGACTGCCCCAATTAATGACACTCAAATCTGCGATACATTAAGATTTTTGGTCAGCAACTTTCATTATTTGAAATATTCAGTTAGTTCACACACACATCACAGGTTGGCATGTACTTATAATGGTACTGTGTGGCAGACAAGACTCATCTGCACTTGCCCCAAAGTGGGGAGTGCTGCATTTGACCTGAAGATCCACGGAATGGATGGAGGTCCCTTGGGGCCCCCTCACAGGGTGTAAATCCCACTGTGAATCCCATAGATGCAATTTTGGAAATGTTTTCAAATTACCTGCATTACTGTCTATAAAGCATACTATAAACAATGATAACTCGCGTGCACTTTAAAAAGTTCACTGGTGTAAAATCAATAAAGATTTATTTTCATAAAAAGAGTATTGTAGAAGCTGTACCTCCCCAGGACAAGGCTGCTCTAAAATATTCCCTTGGGCTTATCAAATTTTATTTGCGCTTTATCCTAGAATATGCATCCAAATTGACTATTGTCAACTATGCACAAGAGGGGCATGCCTTTCAGCTGCAATTCTGAATGTCAGTGCGTCTTTAAGTGGATTAAAAATCAGTTACTTAGTTCAAAGGAATTGAGACATAATGATCTTGTATTACTATGCATTTAAAAAGTGGATGAAAGTAATGTGGGACTAGAAGAAGTGCTCAAAATCAGGGGGGGAGATGTTGATGATCGGATGTTAATCTTGAGTGATGAAATATACAGAAGTTCATTACTCAATAATAGAAAAATAATTGCCAGCATGTTGGTGGGTCATTCCCAAGTTCACAACTACTTCTGAAGAAAGAAATCATGAATCAGACAGACCATAGACCTTTAATTTTCATTCTAAGTGGTCAAAACGTGAAAGGGTCTACTCTTAACATTGCTAGGTTATCCACTAAAACTCTTACAGTTTCACTTCTTACCAGAATATACCCCTAGTGATAGGAACATTTGTGCTGCTAATTTGTCAAGATTTCCAATCAAGGAGGTTTCTTCAGAACCTATGGAGTGTAGCAAAGAAGAAGATTTAGAGACGGCATTGTGACAGATAAGGACATTGTGCAAGTGAGTGCATTTCCGAAAAAGACTGGTGTATGACATTGAGTGAAGATCTGATTCTTAAAAAACTTAATTTGGTTCACCCAGTCAGGATGACCAAAAGAGAGATATGTTGATCTAAGATTTCAACCATTTGTTGAAATTGCTGAGTAATGGGCTCTAGAAAATGGTTCTGCCATGAGAAATGATAAGTTCGTACCTTCAATCAGTTTGAGAGCAACCATAATATCCAAGTCACATGAGGGAGATTTAGGTTGTACAATAACCAAACAGTATGAATACCGAACTTGATCTGGCAATTAAAGGGTGTTTTATGTGCGGTAATCGTGACTGTACTTTAAAAATACCTTCTCGACCTCCCCATCCCATAACGCTCCAATCCTCGCCATGGGAAAAAGTGGGGATTGATCTGGTTGGACAATTCAATCTATTTATAAGGGCTCGTGATTTTCACTGGTGAAGGTCGATTTTTATAGTCAATTGCCTTTGCTCATGTTTGGCAGTAAAGCAACTGAAGACTGTTGTGAAAATATTTTACAAAATAGGGCTTTCCTGGAACATTATTTTGGACAATCGTGCCCAGTTTGTTGGTGCAGAGATGTCAGAATTTCCCAGGGTGACTTCAAGTACTCATGGCATCATCCCCAAATACTACACTACCACACAACCATCTCAATGCACATTGCCGCTGGGCTGCCAGGTGATACAATTCAAAATCTGACATTCCTAACTCACCTTGAGTCATCAAAGTCACCAGTATAACCCTCTGCCTGCCTGAATCATAAATTATGTCTACTAGAGCACATCTAACTTTTGGAACATTGCTTTTGGCAGAATTATTCGAAAGTTAGTTAAACAGGAATGGACATGGGGAAGCATTACCATCTTAGCCAACCCAATTGACCCTGTTACTGTCAGTGGCAGCATCTTTCTGAAAGAAACTTGTGTTCTTAATGCTGTTATACCTGTCCTTGCATTTTCATCTAGCGTATCAAAGTCATAATAGCATCACATTCACCCCTAATTAGCAGAAGGTTCTGGATCCCCATGTAATCACACAACCCCCTCACCCTCCCAGAAGCACGCAGCACCAGGACAGGCCAGGGTAGATGGGATTTAAACAGGTCCTGATCTGGTTGATGCCTAACCCGAGCTCCGTCTCAAAATTACTTTCAGTACTTAGCTATCAGTTGCCGATCTACCCTCACATCTCTGATGAACAAAAGCATGTAATACGCAAAGGATAACACTGAGTGTTCCCACCTAACCACTTCAGCAGGATTCCCCAATACATCCTTTCTACTGTCAACATGACAGCAAATGGCTCCATTGCCAGGGCAAACAATTGGGGATCAGGCATCTGTGCCACCTCTATTTACCTGATAAGAGGCAGAGATAACGCTGCCTGTGTGCACCCTGGATGTCTTAGCATATAAAAGCCATCCATTTAATCATAATCCATACAATGCCATATGTATCAAGCACTTGAAACAGATACTAGGCCCGATACGCAAAGATAAAGTCAGATCAAAAGTTTAACTTAGACCAAAAGTCTAACTTTACTACTTTTTATATTCACAAAGTTACGTTACTACTAGTAACCTTACTGCTAGCGAAAGTACAAGTAGTAAAGTTACTAGTAATACATTTACTGCCCGTACAATTACTAATAGGAAAGTTATCAGTAGTAACTTACATTTGTTAAACCCGAAATGTAGTGAACTTTGGTCTAACTTTACCTTTGTGAATCAGGCCCTAAGGTGTTAGACCAAAAATCTAACTTTACTACTTTTTGGTATTCTCAAAGGTAAGTTACTAGTAATAAGTTTACCACTAGTATTTTTACCAGTAGTAAAGTTACTAGTAGTAACTTACCTTTGTGAATACCTAAAAGTAGTAAAGTTAGACTTTTGGTCTAAATTAGATTTTTGGTCTAACTTTACCTTTGTGAATCAGGACAAATATTGCTAGGGACGCTGCCCGCTTAAGGTCTACTGTGGTTGACTTTCAAAATTAGGTCAGAACGCAATTAAATATAGCAGTTTTAATTATGTGTCGCTCCTCGAAGGTGACCACATTAGACAACATTTGGAGCATATGAAGAAATACAGTGGACCAAACAAAAGACAGAAAGAAATCGTAAAATATTTGTAGCGCTGTATGAAAGATCATAAACTTAGGCGCAAGTGTTGACAAATATTAGAAACAAATTCTACTTGTGTTTGTAGTAGTACTTGCGTCTCATAAACGATGTTTACCGAGAGCACCTCCTCCTGTGTTTGTTGTGCGGACTCTTCAACTAGGTGCTAACGCGGGATTACTGGTTACTAATTATCTTACCAAATCCCAAACTATGTCGACTGAATCGTTGGTACCTGTCTTTGAGTAAAAGGTAATCTCGCAATAAGTCAATCAATTTAAGAACTTACACCACTCTAAATGACCACTGACCAAATTTAAGTTTTAAAGATTTAATATAAAGTCAAAGATAACTGAAGATACAAACTTCTCAAAATGAGATTCAAGAGGTAAATTGGTATCACTATAAACATGAACTTCTTGAATAATCTAAGTCTGAAGAACAAAATAATAAGTACAAGCTCAAAAACCATCAGGGTTGTCAAAATAGATATAAGTTGCAATCTCAAAGTCATTACAGAAAAGAAAATTTAGGTTAGTCTGTCCCTACACTATTTTAAATGACATCCCTACTTAGCAAGATCTTAACCCTCTAGGTGTCAGCCGTGGTGACTTCCTAAGAAGATCACGCACTTCTCTTTGTCTCTTCTCTTTAATGGGTCTCTCCTGATCAGCCTATCTGCCTACCCATCCGCTTCCTTAGGCTCCCAAAATCATCTGCTCTGCTCTCCTCCCGGGTCTCTTTCCCTAATACCAAATCACATTTCTGATAGGAACGCCCCTTGGGACGCCCCTCACGTGGTACATCTTTGCGCGGTAAACTCCATGATGGTACTCTTGAAGACCCTCGTTATAGTTGACCTTGGTTCCCAGGCTTCTTCTTCAGTGCGCTGATACCCCCTGAAATTCCTGGAAACTCCTACAGGCCTGCGCAAGGCGCCACTGAACAAAGTCCCTTTCATTCGAGCTGATTAGGACCCTCGCACCTGCATACAGCTCGTCCTGCAGTGGGCCTCAAATTCCAGACTCCACCATATCTTTAGTCATAAAACACTCTCAAAGCTCAGTGCTGGACACCTCGCGACCTCTTCTCTAACGAGCTCATGACGATTTACACGACATGACATTATCTCCTCTGGCCTACTTGATTTACATGCAGCAGGTCCCTGCACTCTTAAAACGTTAACTTGATTTAAACAGCACACATTCTTAACTAGCATACGTTTCTAAAATAACACATCTATAAAGCATATACTTTTAACCCTAAGTTCAATAGTACATTTGGAAGAACCATGTCAACCTTATCTCACATTAATTTAGCAGCACGTTCAGGTTTGCTGTGAATTGCCCTAAGGCCTACACATAATACTGGATTTTCAAAGTTACATTTAATTCGGACATGATTCTTTTAACATGAGAACATGAGGTTTTCACATATATTCCAACATTTCTACATTAATCTCACACCGTTATAATTATAGTTACTCTACTTAACATTCTATACATTTCACTACTGAATATAAACCACTCTGTATATTTCACTCCTGGATATAAAACACTCGTGTGCAAAACATGTTTAAACTAACTACGTGCTTGTAAATATGGCGTACTTATACATTTTTTTCAAACTTGTGCTCTCTCAGTCCCCCCTTTGATGACCTTCAGGGGTCATCATCACCAAGACACTAAAAATGTAGAACCCTTCAAAGTGAAGTCATGGTTGTGCCACCTCTTTTCATACTCTCCAATGCTTTCAGACTCTTGTATTGAGAATCCTGCATTGCTGTCAACTCTTCCTCCTGTTTCCTCATAGTTCTCTGCAACCTATTTGCTTTATAACATTGATACAAACGCACCAATCCCCACAAAGTGATTACACAAATCACAATTATGATGATGGGTTTCAGTATGTACCAAACGACACCCTTTCCTAAGTTGGCAAACCAACTTCCAACTTTACCCATTCCATGGCCTACTTTTTCCCACACATTTACCTTTGCCAGGTCCTCAATTTCGTAGTGTATGGCAGTGATGTTTTGTATATACTTCTCTAGAGGTTTTGAATTGTCTGGAATGTAAGTACAGCATTCCTGGACCTTCAAAGCCTTACAGACTCCTCCCTCTTTTGCTAACAGAACGTCTAAAGCAAGTCGGTTCTGAGGAACCATTGCCCTAATCGATTGCATCTCCCCTTCTATCAGCATCAAGGATCTTGCAGTACTGGCAGATAGCCTATCTACGACTGTAGCTAACCTCCTGATCTTAATGTCATTCATTATCAATCCTAAGAAAGGGAATGCAGCACCTAGTACATCTCCAACTACCTCTGCTGCACCCAGCCCTCGTTTCCATCTAGTTGATATTTCCTTCTTAGGCGTGTCTAAATTCTCAACATGATATATTTTAGGAAAGACAACAGCCAGATAGCATGATCCATACCAATTATCTGGTAACTTCACATAGGCATATCTTCCACATACAAAATATACATTTGGTATTGCTTGCATCCCTTTCATAAAGTTCTTAGAGTAATACTCCAATTGAAAGGCATGTTCACAATTGACTTGACCTACATAAAAGTTTTCATAATATGAGTAACTCCTGTGAATACACAGTTTTCCCTGTTTATCCTTATCCAAAGCAATTGGACCAATACTACCCTTTCTTTGATGTGCCCTTTCCTCCTTGGTCCAATCTGTTTCCCATTGTCCTGATGCTTTCAAAATCTTCTGCCTCCTATATCTAGTATCTACCTGTGCTATAAACTTTTTCTCAACTTCTGATATTTGACAAGTCAGATTGTTCCTTCGAGCATGTGAAGTATCTAACGTTTTCCATGGAATAAACCATTTGTGTAACCTGTCTTCGCTTTTGTAGTAGTCCCATTTGTTCAAATGCTTGAAATTTGGAACCTCTGGCAATGTCGAGTCGAAATTCGAGAAATAATACTCGAATCCTTCTCGTCCATAAAACATGCTCAACAATAAACTGCACGTTATTCCATATGTCAACGGAAGATGATGGTATCTGATACCCTCCTCCACTGAAGCTGGTAATTGCATACAAACGTAACAATCCTTTACTTCCATGGCATCAACATATTCATAAAGCAATTTAGCATAAGCATTTGACTTGTAATTTCCCTGTGACTCGTCGGTGTGAAGCCTTTTTATTTCTGCATCTAACAATGCTTTGTCTTTCTCATTGATGTTTCCCTTCTCTTTAATAATGGTAGTTTTCGGTGTTGATACTCCCTTATCCTCCTTAACTGCGGTTTCATCCCCTTCGTGTCCCGCTAGGAATGAAACAGTTACCACTAAAATTATAAGAGAAACCACTACTCCTAAAAGTGTAACAGCTATACATTTTGCCCTGCGGTTCGGGTTGCCAGCCTCCATGTTCTCAAACAGTGTAGTTTTTGACTTTCTTCCAGCATTCACTTCCTCTTCTTTTCAAACAAAGTCTTTCTCTCTTGCAATGTCTTTCTTTGAACACTTGGAAGCTTGACAATTTGTTTCCGCAAAACAGTTCAAAGTCCAGTAGAAAATAGACAACCCTAGCCCTTCTCCATCCACTAAAATGAAACCCCTATCACTTTTCTTCTTCCACTCGGCGCTAGGTTATCTTGCAACAAGTTTTTACAATTTCTTTTCAACAGTCTTATTTTCGTCTGAAGTTATGTATGACTCAAGGAGTGACACTACGTCTTCATAAATGTCCATCCGAAGTATCATTCCCTCAGGTTCTGGGCAGTTCGTCCCACAACATGGAAAGTCAACTTTTTCTAGGATTATTCTCCTTATTTCGCTCAAGACAAGTGGACGGACAAAATTGAGAGTTAGCGTTTTTTCAATTTCCACTCCTGGTACTATCAGTTCTACATCCACAATTACAAAGGGGTCCGTTCTAATCAAGGTCACTTTCTTCACCTTTCCAGTTCTGCGCCCCTTTGAAGACATTCACAATATGGTATTAATCCACAACAATAAGCGCTCCTAGCATTTCTAATACTCGCTCAAGCATTTCCAAACGAAGAAGAGTTCCCTCCAATATTGGATATCGTGAACAGCAAACTGGAAACTCAACTGTCTCTAAAATCAATTTTCTTATTCCACTCAGGAGAGCAGGATGAACGATGTTGAGTGTCAGCAACCTTTCGGTCTCCGCTCCTGGTAGTAGAAACCTTATTTGCACTGTGATGATCGGGTCAGTTCTGATCAGTTCCACTTCCCTGATCCTCCCTGTTCTGTGTCTCCCAGACATCTGCAACGAGGTAGGTCCAGTCGGGAGTAGAGTATCTTCTGCTAGGCACTCGCACCCTCCTTGATCTTCTAAGACCCTCCTCGGCTTGATCCTGGATATCTTCTTCTGGATCTGAGTCTTCGGATATAGGAGTAAGCGTTTCTTCCTGGGCCGACCTCAATCTTAGCCTTCTTCTCCTAGTTGGCCAAGTGGCAGCTCCAAGCCTTATTCTCCTATTCCTTGTCCTCCCACTTGGTTCTTGGTCGCTCCGATACGGATCTGAGTCTGAGTCGTATTCACTTCTGCTCTCTCCTTCAGTTGCGTCTTCTGTCTCACTGCCGTCCTGCCTTCGCTCTTCTTCTGAATCCGTTGCGTTCCCAACTTCTTCCGACACCTCCTCAGCTGCCTCAATCCCTTCTTGCAACTCTTCTTCCACTTCCGGGCTTTCGTCTGGGATGGGAGCTGTTCCTTCTAGAGGTGCTGGAACTCTTCGAGTATGGGAAGCATGGATCCAATTTGGCAGCCCCCCGCACTTCACCGCGGTGTTCGTTATCAGGATTACCTGAAAGGGCCCACGCCAGCGAACATCTAGGCAGTTCTTCCGGACGTGTTTTTTAACTAAGACCCAGTCCCCTGGGTTCAGGTCATGACACAGGTTCCTCGCTGCTGGAACTTCAGCCGCATGCACCTGAAGGGACACAGAATGGATGGCGTCAGACAGTCCTTTACAATAATCCAAGATCAGATCATCTGTAATATTCAATAGAGCAGTAGTTGGAACTGTAGGAAGTCTCATGGCCCTCCCCATCAGGATCTCGTGGGGAGAGAGACCTGTCCTCCTATCAGGTGTGCTGCGCATGCTCATGAGCACTAAAGGAAGAGCATCTGGCCAACTCAAGGATGTGGATGCCACTACTTTAGCCAATCTATTCTTCAAAGTGCCATTCACTTGTTCCACAATTCCTGAAGCTTCTGGTCGATAACTACAATGCAGCTTTTGATCGATATTCAGTGTGGAGCACAACATCTTCACTATTTCGCTGTTAAAATGTTTTCCTCTGTCAGATTCCAAAGAGGCAGGCACCCCGAAGCGCGGTATCAACTCCCTGAGCAACAATTTAGCCACTGTGAGTGTATCGCACCTACGTGTAGGGTACGCTTCAACCCATCTGGAAAATACGCATACAATCACCAACACATACCGAAGGCGATTGACTCTTGGCATTTCGATGAAATCTATTTGCATTCTATTGAAAGGCCCCCCCGACCTCCCAATGTGACTCAGTGTGACTGGTGTTCGTTTGCCTACGTTCAGCTGTTGGCAAGTAACACATCGCTTACATACTGATTCTGCTGCTATTCTGAATTTCGGGCAATACCAAGTCTGCCTAAAAACTCTCATCATAGCATCCCTTCCTAGATGTACTGGACCATGTATTTCTCTCGCCATGGGATTAGCTAATTCTTCAGGTAACACAGCTCTCCCATCTGCTGAAACCCAAAAATCCATTTCACTTCTCACACAACCTGCTATTTCCCATGCCTTTTTCTCTGTTTCAGGTGCGTTCTCCTGCATTATTCTTAAATCCTCCCAAGTGTCTACAGTTTCTAACATCATACTTAATTCAGTCTTTTCTTCTGCACCTTCTATTTCCACCTTTGAGAAAGAATAACTTTGTTCCGCACAATAGCGTGCGACTTTATCAGCATATCTATTACCTTGTGACACAAAATCTGTATTCTTAGTATGAGCTACACACTTCACTACCGCGATGTCAACAGGACCTTGTAATGCTTCTATCAGCAATCGCACAAATTCTCCATTTCGAATGGGCGAACCAGAGGAGGTCATGTAACCCCTCTGAGACCACAACTGCCCGAAATCATGAACCACACCGAAACCATATTGGCTGTCCGTGTAGATGGTGACTCTCTTTCCATTTCCTGCTATGCAGGCACGAGTTAGGGCAATAATCTCTGCTACCTGTGCGGAATGTACTCCTTCCAGGCAAGCGGCTTCCACAACTCCAGTAATGGTACAAACAGCATAAGCTGCTCTCAACCGACCAGTATCGTCTCTTAAACATGAGCCATCAACAAAATAAATTTCATCGGGGTCAGACAATGGCTCATCCACAATATCTGGTCTGGGTTTCGTGCATAGTTCAGTCACATCAAGGCAATCGTGGTCTTCACATCCTTCGCCTTCTATTACCGTGGGTAATGGCATCAAAGTAGCAGGATTCAAGACAGAGCATCTCCTGAGAGTCACGTTTTCTGCGGCAAGTATAACTTGCTCGTAGCGCGTGAGCCTACTATTGGTCAGATGCTGCGTCTTCGTCCTGGTCATTAGCAATTCAACTGAATGTGGTACATACACCACTACTGGATGTCCCATCACAATACTCTCGCTCCTTTCAATGCTGACACCCGTTGCAGCAACGGATTTGAGACATCCGGGCAACGCTGCGGCTACTGGATCTAATGTAGCCGAAAAATATGCAACTGGTCTACGGGCATTACCGTGGGTCTGTGCCAAGACTGACAAAGCACATCCCTCTCTCTCACAGCAATACAGTGAAAATGACTTCTCGTAATCGGGCATTCCCAAAGCTGGGGCACGACACAAATCGTCTCTCAGCTGTAAAAACGCCACCAAACATTCTTCATCCCATGGTACCGGATCACTCACCTCCTTGTGCGTCAGTTTCTGTAAGGGCTTTGCTTTCAGTGAAAAGTTAACTATCCACTGTCGGCAGTAACCCACCATTCCTAGGAACATTCTAACTTCTCTCTGTGTTGTAGGCGCATTCATTTTCATTATCGCCTCAATCCTCTCTGGTGACACCTTACGTTTTCCTTTCTCTAACCTGTGCCCTAGATACTGTACCTCTGTCAGACAATACTGCAACTTGCTCGGAGATACCTTATGTCCATTTTCAGCTAAATGGTTCAGTAAGGCAATTGAATCTGCTTTGCAAGCTTCCTCTGTCTCTGACGCAACAAGTAGGTCATCTATGTACTGTACCAGAACCGAATTCTGTGGCAGTACTAGATTCTCAAGATTCTTTTTCAGCAACTGATTAAAGATGGATGGGCTATCTGTGAATCCTTGTGGGATTCGACACCATGTTAAAACGCGATCTTCCATTTTAAAAGCAAAAAGATAACTGCTCTCTTCATCCAATGGGATTGAAAAGAAAGCCTGACAAAGATCTATCACTGTGAACCATTCTGCTTGACATGGTATTTGAAACAGTATCACTGATGGATTCGGTACCACGGGACAACATGAAACGACTATGTTGTTAATCTTTCGTAAATCCTGAACTATCCTAAACTTCCCGCTAGGTTTCTGCAAACCCATAATCGGGGAGGAACAAGGACTACCCACGATTTCTTTCAGTATTCCCTGCTGTATCATTGACTCGATCACAGGTTTTATTCCCGCAATCGTTTCCTGGGACAATTTGTATTGAGGCGTTCTTGGAAACTCAACATTAGGTTTTACCAATATTTTTACCGGTTCTACCCCCTTAATCAATCCTATTTCTTCTCCTGTGAAATCCCATACCTCTGACGCCACTGCATCTCGTAGGTCTTGGGGAAGATCTTCTATTGTCAGAGTAGGATATAGTTCTACACAAGATTTGGAATTGGCCACCTTAAAAGTAGCATCTTCGTCGATAGTCTGTACCTCCACTCCTTGCGGGGTGCAGTATATGGTGCAGTTCAATTTGCACAACAAATCCCTTCCTAACAGACATACCGGACTCGAGTCACAAACCACAAACTGATGTTCGTTCATGTGGTTTCCAATTTTCACAGACACTGGTTCTGTCAAGGGACTAGTCATTCTTTTATTTGCGACTCCTACCACCTGAATTGTTTCCCCTGACATTGGCAAGTCTGGAACCACCGCTGATCTCAGAGTCGAACGAGTAGCCCCAGTGTCCACTAAGAACGTAGTGGGACACCCTGCCACTTCTGCCTCAACAAATGGCCCTCTTTGATCCACTTCTAGGACTGCCCCGAGGGTACAATCCTCTTCACTGCTCACCCGTTGTCCTGTCAATGGATCAATGTAATAACATTTTTCTTCCTCGATAAACAGAGGCATTTGTTTAAAGACCTTTCCCCCAGCTGCTATCTTCGGTGGCTGTGGGAATTGGGCCCGTGGAGCCAAAGTCCCCCCTTTGGTCACCTTGCCTCCTGGAACTGTCACCTTTTGCACTGGGACTTCTTGGACCTGCTCTTCTACTTCTAGCTCTCCATTTTCAGGGTTAAAGGGACACTCGCGTCGCCAATGCCCCACCTGGTGACACTGATGACACTTTGTCGTTTTCTTTAAAGTGGCAAAGTCTATCCTAGGTCTCTGCCCTTCCTCATTGTCCTTATTCTGACCGTTTGGCTTTCGTCCCATCCCCTGTTTCTGCTGGCCACCCTTCCCAGCGGACTGCATTTGCACCACCATCAATTTCTCCTTTAGATTCTTGGCTTTAGAATCTATCTCGTCACTGCAGTACCTCGCATAACGTAAAATCTCATCTAGTGGTTTGTTCTGCCAACATATTAAATGTTGCTGTATCATCAAACAAATATCAGGTCTCAACCCCAAGACAAACTTTGACACAAACTGCCCTATATCTTTGGGATCCATTACATCTAGTCCACTGTATTGCTTGAATGTTTTCAATAATCTTTCATAAAACTCGTGAACTGTCTCCTTGGGTTCCTGCCTTGTTCGGTCTATTTTTACCCAATCTATGTCCTGTGGTGGTACCTTATCTTTCAGCCATGCTATTACCCTTTCATACTTTCGCATGACAATCTCAGACGGTCCATTAGTCCGAGCATCCCTCAATGGTTCAGCATTTGGCCATTCGACACTAGTCTTACAAGGGGTCCACAGATCAGATGGGACCACGATGTCAAACAACGTGTTCAAATCAATCCACAATACTTTCGAGATTTTGACAAACCTCTCTACCTGCTTATACCACTCTACTGGATTGTCCCGCAACTTCGGAAATGAGTTGGTAAATGCGGCTAAGTCTCCTCTACTCCAGGGCACATGTACATAATTTCCATTTGATATTTCTCGCAAAGGGAATGCCTCCATCTGCATTACCCTTCCCTCAGGGGTCATCACATTTGTACTTCGCCTAACCGTGCCCTTTTTCGACCACCTTTCTTCCCATTTATCCAGATCTCTCCACACTCGTATCCCAGCTATCAACTCCCTTATGTGAGTTTTCAATCCAGTAGTCCTTTTCTCATCTAGATCTTGATCTGAGTATTGTAACCTATGGTTACTCTGTAGTGCCCTTGTCCTAGATAAATCTACAGCATATCTGTCGGCCAAATTAGACAGTTTCTCGTGGAATGCTCTAGCTCTCCTGGTAGTATCCTTCGCTATGAACAGCAACTCATCTTGTTCGTACAAATCGATCCTTTCTAAAGGCACCGTTCCTTCTATAATCTCGTCAAGATCGGATTTTAGGCTGGAGACATCAAGCCTTTTAACCTTTATCGCAGCTTTCAGCACCTCTGGTCCAGAAGTACCTTCTGCCTCCCTCCCGTCCCAGCTCCTAGCCCTGCGCCTAGGCACTGGTGAGTTAAAGGGAGTCCTCCCCTGTTCCCATCTCTCTAGGTCCCATGCCTTTCCATCTTCTCGGGGTGGATGATGAAATACTTCCTTGTTTCTCATTTTTCCGCCTTCCCCGATCTGCCTGTTTTCTCCAGGTGCATAGTAAGGCATCCCATTGCTCCCCCTCTCTTCACTGTTTCCCTGTGATTCTTGGTTACTCGAAGCATGGCGGGACCTGTCACTATTCTCCTTCCTCCAATGTTGGACATCTTCCCCGAGTGTATGATGAAGGCACCTAAACCTATTCTGAAAAGCCCGTACCATTTCATCTCCCCCTTTCTCCCAGAGACGGGACATTTCCTCACACTCTACAATCCTAGTATTTTGTTCCGGCTGTTCTCTCTGATTTGTAGGACATGCCTCCCCTCTATTCTCCTGACTTTGGCCTTCCCGGCCCTGACTACTCTCGCTGGCCCCACAATGAGATACTGTCCCATTGCCCCTGGTATCCCACTCTGGTTCCGTCCTTGTCCTGTTACTCGGGGATACTATGGACCCGTCCCATTCCCTCAAATCAGCTCTTAATTCTGAATAGGGTCTTGGCCGTGGTCCCCTTAGATCCATTGGTCCTCTCGGACCTCCCAGTTCTGAATTGGGACCGACAGTTGTGTCTAATGGGGTATTCCATGTTACTGATCCTGGCAATTGTTTCCATGCATTTGTCACATTATTCCTCCTTTCCATCTCGATCCTTTCTCTATCCAATTGCCTTTGTTGTTCCCCCCTATCTCTCTCAGAATTATAGATCGAAACTATGGGTCCTATGGTAACAGGCACTTGAAGAGCGTCTGGCAATCCCACAGACTCAACCCTTTCTGTGGTTGGCGTTTTCTGCACCACAAACCTTCCCACTACACTCTGTACAGTGTCGTTTGGAGGTGTTTCTCCACTTTTGATAGGTGTCCATTCCGATATAGGGAGTGGTGTATATCCTTCTATGTCATTCCCATCTTCCCTTGCGAGCCCTCTATCTTCTATCATCCCCACTCTCGGAGGTGGTCTATCCATTAACAATCTGTTTATTAGATTGTCCTCCGACTCGCTTTCCTCGTCTTCTTCCATGAGATTTCCTCCTCCTGACACCTCCCTCATCGGATACATTTTCTCCACCTCAATAGTCTGTACCCTCCAACGCTTTTCCTCCTCATCCCATTTGGAATCTCGCACTGCCCTTACCGATCGCGTCAGTCTTTGTTGACGCCTGTTCAAATTTCGGTCGTGTGCAGCCTTAATCCATGCATTAAGAGCCTCAAACTGTGTTGGTCTGGGCGAGGGTTTCAATGAGGACATGGTTGCCTTTAGCCGATGTAACACCTCTAACTTAAACGTCCCGTACCTCGGGAACTGCATTTCCTCATTCCCTTCCGTAAGCTTATTCCAAGCCCCAATCCATAATATCGTATGCAGCCCCACATTCGTTGCCATATAATGAGCTGGCGTACCCTCCGGCGGAGCCTCCTCCCCGTAATAATGTTCACTTCGTTTACGTTTAAAAATCCCTTTCAAACACTTAAAACACTTCATGATTTCTCTTTTCTCTGCGTTTGTTTACTTCCTGATGACACTCCACCAATCTCGGCGCCGTTCTCACTAACTGGCCTATCCGTACACGACTTTTCTCCGACGTCACGCTAGCCGCCCAACCAGAGCGCGGCTTTAGCTAACGTCACACCAACCGCTTAATCACAGCGCGGCTCTAGCCGACGTCACCCGTCCCCCTTCGCAGCAGTTCCCCTCCTTTCTCAGCTCGTCTCCTCGGTCATGCACGCGTCCCATTCATACTCTGAAAAATGATTACTTCCGTCCAAGCGATCACCTTTCTTGACTGTACGCCCACAGTCTTTCTGTAGTTGTCACCTTAACCTGGCGAAATATCTTTCCGTTTACTTCCAGACAATCGCCTTCTCCGATAGGTTACTCACACACAGTAACTTTCGACCAGCGTCCGTTACTCATACACTCACTCTTACACTCCCCCTATCTTGGATCCACGGCGGTCAATGGTACCTCGTGACCTCCGTACTATGGTCGACAACTACCCTGGATGTTCGATACACCCAAAACCACTTAAGCTCTGGCCTGAACTTAAGATTTCACTAGTTCACCCGTTTACCAGGTTACCAGTTTACCAGGTTGCGCGCGCTCACAACCTTCTCTCATTCACACTACAGGCATTCAACTCCGCAAGACATTACAATACAAATACAACACAAAACACCGCAATCTGTTCACGGATGACCCTTTTTATACTCACTCTCCGATACTGCTGCTTTTCTCGCACCGTCTGCACCTTTCGGCACACGATTCTTCCGCTGCTCGTCTCTCGGCGTCTCGGGCCTTGGGGTAAACTAACCTCTCTAGATTACCTTCCTCAAGAAGATAACCATCCTCACTCTGCTACCAACTGCTAACGCGGGATTACTGGTTACTAATTATCTTACCAAATCCCAAACTATGTCGACTGAATCGTTGGTACCTGTCTTTGAGTAAAAGGTAATCTCGCAATAAGTCAATCAATTTAAGAACTTACACCACTCTAAATGACCACTGACCAAATTTAAGTTTTAAAGATTTAATATAAAGTCAAAGATAACTGAAGATACAAACTTCTCAAAATGAGAATCAAGAGGTAAATTGCTATCACTATAAACATGAACTTCTTGAATAATCTAAGTCTGAAGAACAAAATAATAAGTACAAGCTCAAAAACCATCAGGGTTGTCAAAATAGATATAAGTTGCAATCTCAAAGTCATTACAGAAAAGAAAATTTAGGTTAGTCTGTCCCTACACTATTTTAAATGACATCCCTACTTAGCAAGATCTTAACCCTCTAGGTGTCAGCCGTGGTGACTTCCTAAGAAGATCACGCACTTCTCTTTGTCTCTTCTCTTTAATGGGTCTCTCCTGATCAGCCTATCTGCCTACCCATCCGCTTCCTTAGGCTCCCAAAATCATCTGCTCTGCTCTCCTCCCGGGTCTCTTTCCCTAATACCAAATCACATTTCTGATAGGAACGCCCCTTGGGACGCCCCTCACGTGGTACATCTTTGCGCGGTAAACTCCATGATGGTACTCTTGAAGACCCTCGTTATAGTTGACCTTGGTTCCCAGGCTTCTTCTTCAGTGCGCTGATACCCCCTGAAATTCCTGGAAACTCCTACAGGCCTGCGCAAGGCGCCACTGAACAAAGTCCCTTTCATTCGAGCTGATTAGGACCCTCGCACCTGCATACAGCTCGTCCTGCAGTGGGCCTCAAATTCCAGACTCCACCATATCTTTAGTCATTAAACACTCTCAAAGCTCAGTGCTGGACACCTCGCGACCTCTTCTCTAACGAGCTCATGACGATTTACACGACATGACATTATCTCCTCTGGCCTACTTGATTTACATGCAGCAGGTCCCTGCACTCTTAAAACGTTAACTTGATTTAAACAGCACACATTCTTAACTAGCATACGTTTCTAAAATAACACATCTATAAAGCATATACTTTTAACCCTAAGTTCAATAGTACATTTGGAAGAACCATGTCAACCTTATCTCACATTAATTTAGCAGCACGTTCAGGTTTGCTGTGAATTGCCCTAAGGCCTACACATAATACTGGATTTTCAAAGTTACATTTAATTCGGACATGATTCTTTTAACATGAGAACATGAGGTTTTCACATATATTCCAACATTTCTACATTAATCTCACACCGTTATAATTATAGTTACTCTACTTAACATTCTATACATTTCACTACTGAATATAAACCACTCTGTATATTTCACTCCTGGATATAAAACACTCGTGTGCAAAACATGTTTAAACTAACTACGTGCTTGTAAATATGGCGTACTTATACATTTTTTTCAAACTTGTGCTCTCTCAGGTTCTATCAGCCGGTAATTACTCAAGTAAAACAACGCATCATAGGTAGTAATCTGTGCAAATAGGTGCGCCCTTTTTTCAATTTATTTGCGCCCATATGTAAATGTAGCTCAACTATAACCCAAGTAATAGAACAGCTGTTACTTGTACTCCAGTGTATGTGCTCTCACAATTTCTACATACATTTAAAGAGAGACGGCAGCTGAGGGTAGGGTGTAGCAGCAGATAACGAAATGTGAGTCCGATGGCCTTATCTTCTCGCTATTAATGTGTGGTTGATGTGTTGGGTTCTATACGAGGAAGTACTTTTAGGACGAAATGCACCCGACACGTGACACTTATTTTTCAGCCTTATGAGGAATGGTCATCTACAGCTGCTTAGTTCACTCACAGTACCTCACAAAGAGCAGACCACAGCTTGGCTTGAAGAACTGGAGAGTCCAGTACAAACGGAAAGAAGCACCAGCGAGAGAGACACAGGAACGGTAAGATTAATGGCGGTGGTTATTTAAGCTTCTATAAGGTAAAACAAAGGGGGTTTGAAGTTCATATCATTTCCTTTTGCATATTTATGAAAACAATCAGAAACGTTATGTGAAATTAATGTGAAATTAAGCAAAAATGAAAATCTGGCATTTTTCACTATCTTTTAGCGTGAATCACGTGATTGTGTCCATTTTGGATGTGAGGATGCATTTCTCACCAAAAAAAGCTCATAAAACACATTTGTTGTGAACAACAGCCACTCACATTCTGTTCATGTGTGTTGCTCCCATGACAGTTTTTACCCAAACATACTCAAAATTATTCAGTGTGGCATATTGAAGTCATTTTGGGAATCGTGCATTACGAGAGTAGAACGAAATGGTAGAAGTGAAACAAAAATAAGCCAGTGATGGAAAATTATGCCCAGAGGTAAAAGGTAAGGTTTCTAAACTGCAATGTTTGTGAAAACAATGTTTACAAAAATGTCTTGTCGGTAAACCACTGCAATGTTGGGCAACTAAGTATGTTCTCCCTTTAAAGGTGATGGCAGCATTCAGGGTCTGGCAGCATAGATTGGTAATATTACATTTTATTCCAATTCACTGTCCATCTTTCTAGTGGTGGTCAATGATGTCAAGTGTAAGCCTTGTCCTAACACTGGGTGCTGTTGAGACCTTCTTTTTCTCCTACTTCCCCAAAAGAGGTGCCAGAAACTGCACTTATAGAATCCAAGTATCAGTAAGAGGAGCTTATTCCACCTTTGTGTGGGCAACAGGGTGGAGGAAATACGGGTGAGTAGCAATCGCTTCTGATGATATTGGCAAAGATCAGACTAACAAGGATGTCCTATTCAAAATCTGCAATGCCTGTGGTACACTTGGTCTAATAGAGTGTTGAACATCAAGAAGGGATATTGTTATACTTTAATATTATAGACAAAACATAGAGGTAAAAAATGTCAACAGGTAAATATGTATAGATGTTTTATACCCAACTCCACCTTCATATACCTTAATAATATATGTGTAGCAAGGTACATGGATTTGGAGTTAAGAATTGTAAATATGCACTTCTCTATCTACACTCACTTTTCGATATATTGTCTTCAATATATATGTTGACTATGATATTAACCCATTGACTGTTGGGCTTCCCCACTTAGTGCTGAGCACTTTTTTGGCTATTTGGGTGTAGTTGAGTTTAGTCCTCCATATCGTTTTGTCCACATAAGGTATCCATGCCAAATGTGTGGCCTTTTTTCCTGCAACCTGGGATTCTAAAGGTACCCAGGGTATGTGGATTTCCTGGAGGAAACCGAGAAAATAGCCAAAATATCGGTACATTTTGAGCATTTGTGAGAAAAATTGTAAAAAAGTGCTCTGGATAAATGTATCTATTTCTTTCCTAATAATGGCATCAACAGTTTGCTGTGCTAAAGTCGCCAACTTTCCGGCTTTCAAGAAGTTGCAAAGCAGAATCAAAAAACTTTTTTCAAGCAATAGTCAATTGTCCTATTTTTGTGTGATTTCCACCATACTTCCAGTATGTGGTGGAAAAGAGTGTGACACCCATGCGTGAGCCATGGAAGCTACATATTCAGAAAAGTAGACCTATTCAGCAAGGGGTCATAAGTGTAGATTCCTCAAGCTTTCCCAAAGAAACTAACTATTGAAATAAAGAAAGATTGAAAAGAAGTACAGTAAAAAGTCATTTGTGACAATTTTTTCATTTGTAAAGTTTTGCCACAATAGCTGCTTTACAAAAGCAATGTACCATTACGTTTGCTGGACCCTCTTGGTTGCAGGGATATATAGGGTTTTTAGGTTCTCCAAGGACCTGAGGTGTCCAGAGCCAACAACCGAGCTGCACCATATAATGGTTTTTCATTGTATATGGAGTATAGACCAATTCATATGGTGAAATATGTTGAGTGAAAAATGGGTATCAAGGAAACCTATGTAGTTCTGAAATGGGTACAAGTAATGGAATTTGTACATCTCTAAATTTGTGGGTACCCGTACAAGCATATGATTTAGAGATACATTCTAATTCTCTATGCTTTCACATGTCTTCCGATAAAAATGGTGCCTCGTTTGTGTTGGTAGACCTAATGCCAGCATCAAGAAACGTCCAAAACTGTGCAACATGAATTAATCAAATTTTTCCTCTGAAATGTGACCTTTTCTTTTGCAAAGCGGGTAGCTGTGGATTTTGTGCCCTAGCCCAGCCAGCACCTAGGGAAACCTAGCAGAACTGTACACTGTTTTAAACTAGACACCTAAGGCAATTCAGGATAGGGTGTCTTTTGTGTCTCTTATGAAGTTAATTTACCCTGAATCTCTTGCAAACGTCAAACTTTGACTAAAAAAACACATTTTCCTCATATTTCTGTGACAGAAAGTTCTAGAATCTGTGGGAAGCCACACATTTTCTTCAACTCAGCATTTCCTTAACTCTTCTGATAAGAATGGTACCTCACTTGTATGGGTAGGCATAGTGCCTGGAACAGGAAACGGCCCAAAATGCAACATGGATACATCACATTTTACCACTCAAAACTGACCTGTTTTTTGGCAAAGTGGGTAAATGTGAATTTTGGGGTTACCTCAGGTGGCATATAGGGGAACCTAGAAAACATGAATATTTTTATAAACTAGAAACCTGGGGGAATCCAAGATGGGGTGACTTGTGTGGCTCTTATGAAATTGTTTTGATCAGAATCCCTTGCAAACCTCAAACATTGACTAAAAAACATTTATTCCTCATATTTCTGTGATGGAAGGTTCTGGAGTCTGCAGAGAGCCACAAACTTCTTTCCACCCAGAATTCCCCTATGTCTTCTGATAAAAGTGATACCGTACTTGTGTGGCAGGGCTAGTGCCCGCGGCAGGAAATGGCCCAAAACGCAATATGGATTTATCACATTTCTCCACTGAAAAAGGACCCTTTTCTTCCAGTGTTGGTGGCTGTGGATTTTGGGCCCTAGCTCAGCCCACACCTAGGGAAACATAGTAAGTCTGTACCTTTTTGAGAGTTAGACACGTGGGTGTATCCAGGAAAGGGTGACGTGTGTGGCTCTCACCAGGTTATTTTACCTAAAATGCCTTGAAAACCTAAAAACTTTGACTAAAAAAACACATTTTCCTAACATTACTGTGAGGAAAAGTTTGGAATCCACAGGGAGTTACACATTTCCTTCCACCCTGCATTCCACTAAGTCTCTTAATAAAGATGATACCTCATTTCTGTGCAAATGGCCCAAAACGAAACATGGATACATCCCTTTTTTCCACTGAAAACTGACCCCTTTCTTCCAAGATTGGTGGCTGTGGATTGTTGACCTTTGCTCAGTGGCACCTAGAGAAACCAAGCAAACCTGCCTATTTTTTAAAACTAAACAACTAGGGGAGTCCAGGGTGGTGTGCCTTGCGTGGATTCCATGAGATTCTCTTACCCAGAATACCCTGAAAATCTTAAACTTTGCCTGAAACCACACATTTTCCTTACATTTCTGTGATGAAAACTTCCACAAGCCGCAGAAATCCACAAAAATCCTACCATGCAGCATCTAATGCCCACAACAGGGACAGATCAAACCAAGGTCAATGTGAACCCTTTCACGGAGAGTCCCATTGACCTCAGTGTTATCCATTCATGTCCGTAAAAAATTTCCCTCTTGTCAAGTGTTTTTCTTGTAATTACCCCATCTGCTTCCTCTGGAGGTTAGAAAGACTTCTGTCCCATTTACTTGGGGTCGGGGCAACCCCCACATCTATATTGGTCTTACAAATATTTCCTTGGTGTCTCCTACATTTTCAGTCCCCTTGGGGACAGATTGAGGGTAAATACTCCCATACCCCTTCCCAGGGGGACAGAAAGATTGTTGCCCCATTTACGCGCGGTAGGAGCATGGCCATACCCATGCTGGGCAGCCCCCACTCCCATATTTTTATTTTAAAAAGTCCCTGGTGTCTAGTAGGCTTTCTGCTCCTCCCCAGGGGCAGATCTTGGGAAATTGCCACCATCTGCCCCCGCCTCAGGAGTAATTTCCCCTATCTGCCACCGCTGGGGATGAAGAAAGACTGAAATATAAAAATTGACATGGGGGAGCTCAAGCCTTTGCCTGAAGGGCCGCTCCCCAATTCTTGGTGACTTGTTAGCGGATCCCTGTCCGGAGATCGCCCTTCTGTGGCAGTCCCCAATCAGAGATCCACTTGGCAGAGGCGCCATTGGAAAGGGGAAATTCTCCTGTGCCCAACAATACCTCTCCCAGGAGAATTAGTGCTCTGGGCTAACATATACCTCTGAGCACTGATTCATTAAAAGCAAAAAGAGCCCATCCTCTTGTTTTACTTTCACTTTTACTGCAATGATGTCAGTGCACCGTCCGCCCCAATAATCATTGCATTACATTAAAAAGACAACCAGGCTGCTCGGGAAGCTCTTCCTGGGTAGCCTGATGTAAAAATAAATAAAGTGCACCCGGATATAGCGCGTCCATCTGCCATTGACTGACGGCCTCACTTAAGAGGTATAATAATATTTCCTACTCAATAGTACAGACTGCAACCATCTAGTAGTATTTCCTGACTTTTATTGGCATGCAAGCATAGGTGTTCGAAGATGCCATGCAGTTAGTGTGCATCTAACAGTGACAGCACATCATATTGTTTTTACATGTACATGTACATATTCATATACATGTACATGTACATATTCAAGCAGCAAGTACTGGGAATTTAGATCTAGTTTGGCGGACTGTTATTTAACATTTTGTATCCTTTATAAATGATTGCCGCAGATGTAGCAATATTGTTGTTGTTCTATTTTTTGTTTAAATCAAAGATTACATGAGAATGACAGCTGGTAGTCTGCAATGTACAATTGCATTCTAAGAGAATATGCAGCTCTACATGCCTCCTACACAGCGCCTGGCAACATTTACATCACGCAGGTATAATCTCTCAATATTTCATGTTGCTCTTGTTTCAAGAAATTCCTGGAAAACACTTTTGCACCACGTTGCATAATTATGCGTTGTTCGCCGTAAACATTTACCAAAAGCACACAGAAACAACATGAATGACAGAAAGTGAGTGGCTGTTGTTCTTTGAGCTTGGGATGTTTTATGCTTTTTGCCCTTGCATCCAAAAATGGTAATGAGTAGGCATAACCACTAAAATACAGAGCTAAATTCTGGTTTTGCGTAATTTTTCAGAAATTTCATGTAACTACACAAATGCAAATTACACAAATTCCATACACCCCCCTACTCCTATATTGCCTCCAGTCCCCATAAATACAAGAGCACTGGAATTTACCCCCTGGTCCTCCCTAACATATCACAGATTGGATCTCTGTCTGCAACTTTTAGGCCAGAAGTATGAGTTGCAACATGTTTCTAGAATTCATGTTGTAAGACAATAGTCTTGTGGACCAGGAAAGTAGCTTTCATTGGTGCAGCAGGTGCAGTAGCACTGGAGCTTACAGAACCCGGATTACCGCTGTATTTCAAAGTTCAGTTTTTGGAGGCATTTTCTTCCTTCAACTGGGGCTCATGAGACACGGAAAAACCTTTTATGGACAATGGAAATCTCATGACGGCGAAATTCATAATGGTCTTTTGTGTCCCTGGTGGTCTTTCTGCGCTATGTTTCTGAGTCCTATTGCCAATCAATGAATGGCCCTTACCCAAGTTATCTTGATAGCCCTGTGATCAATCAGGATGGTCCTACAAGTTCAGTTTTGGCAGCGGAGATTCTGCCAAATAGCAACATTGAAAAATGTAAACCTCTCACCCAGAAACCCATCATCTCATGGGTGCACTGAACACCCCCCCCCAAAAAAAAAAATATCTTTAATATCTCTTGCTAGCATGTCACTGTAAACATTCTGTTAAGGGACCTCAATGCCTCTTGGAGTAAGTAAGGGCACAGTATTCACATAAAAGAGACCAGTTCTAGCCCTAACTGCACTCCCATATTTACACTGCTGTACCTCTCAATGCAGTCACACTGACACACCCTATATGGGCTCTCCCGCCCCCAGTGTCTTGCTGTACCCACAGCCTTCTGACCCATCCTAAATAAAACCCAGATTCTGTGCACCCAGCAGCTATTTGCCTCAGGCACTCTCTCCCATTGCACCTCAAATGTTCCCCGTCTAAGTTTTGAATTATTCGGGATTCACCAGTGTGGTGCTAACTCTATATTCCATCTCCATTCAATCACAACAGAGCCCCCAAGAAATGCCCAACATCCATACCCATTCTATACACCTCTGTGCCCCATGCCTCTTCATCAATCCCTTTAGGTAACCCTAAAACTTATGCTCTCTCTTCCTTTCGCTCTCTCTCTCTGTCTTCACCACTACTCATCCTCTTATAAGACCCTATGTGCCACTGTTCTCTCACCATTGAATACCCCTATATTAAACGTCTGAGTGACCCCAGGGTGCCACTCTTCTTGTGTGGCCCCACCCTCAATTAACCCCACCTCCAATTGCCCTTTCAATTAGCTCTAGCATCCTCAATTTACACAAAACCTCTTTGTTCCCCTCTTGCATCTCTCAGTGCCCCTGAGTGCATGTGCACTTTTACCCCAATGCAAGGCAAAGTTTCCTAGGCTATTGTATTCTGTGCCACTGACACCCCACTTAGGTACTCCATACTAAAAATTCCCCTAACTACTCCTAAGTATTACTTCATTGAGTGCAACAGGTATACGCTCAGTCACATCTCCCTCTGTGTCACATACTCCTGCACCAAATTAATTGCCATTGCTGATTGACTCTTCTATTTCTGTACCTTAGGGTATATCTCTATAGCTCTACCATTCATTGCCTCCGGTGAACCCCTTCCCTGTGCACCACAGATGCCATCTCTCCATGGCTTTCTCTCTAGTAATACCCCCCCCAGCCAATATTCCATTGCAAGTTTTCCCGGTTACCCCATGTTCACTTTCCTCCCATATTGCACACTCTAATGGTATCCATGATCAATATTTTGCTACCCCATACAGCTACCACTGGGTACTGAGCCTTCAATTCCGATTTCCCCTCTTGGGACCCTAGGTTGTGCTTTGTATCAGGGTCCCGATGGTCCCTCTCAAATCCCCAATCTCCAACTGCTTCTAGGAGCTCCTTCCCTATGTGCCTCAGATGCTCCATATCACTAATAACCAGCTTTGCATGACGTACACCTTCTTTCCCATTACTACTGCTAAGTGCCTCCAGACTGACCCACGTCCTGCCTGTGACCTTCCAATGCACTACTCCCTTAGAATACTGTCTCCAATTGGCATCTCAAAGTGCCCCAGGAGTTGTACCAAGTACATTTACACACTGCAACCTTATAGTCTAGTGCTTAATTTGAGCCGGCGGTTGCCGGTGCGGGTTACCAGCATAAATTTGTGGGACCAGCGCTTGTTTTTTCTCTTCAGACATTTCCCAAAAGCAAGAAAGGAAAAAACCCACAAAGGGGAAAAATGGAGGAAGAGAAAAACTTTAAAACAACCACAAGGGAAGGAAGCAGGAACCGGTAAGATTGAGATTTAGGGGAAAGAGGTGTATAGACCAGATTAATGAAGCCTAGGGTGGATTCAAGGCTGTGAAGCCAAGGTATTCAGCATGCTAACATTTTATTGTGTCGGCCGCTGAGCATGGCATTGTGAACCAGCACTCATTCTTTTACATGTTCAGGACTGCCAACAACAATCTGATGTCACCCAGTGTCACCTCTCAGTGCCCACTAATCTTACCTTCCTTTGTTCCAAAAGGACCCTTAATACGCCAATATTTTTTGTTTTATTTTTATAGGCATCACCACAGGCAAAACAGGGTAAAAAAAACTTAACCCAAATCAATTGAAACACAAAAAGAAATTAATAACAAAAAGCCAACATCTGTAAACATGCACATCTCAAACTTACCAGCACTACCAGCCACAATTGCCTAAATTGACAAGAACCAGACCTGCAAATTTCTCACCACAAATGAACACTACTAAATGCCTTCCAATATGCCTCTCCTTTGAAACAACCAGTCCATTGCCCCTTCACGTGTCTCGAGGTGCTGTGATTTCATTGCCTTATCCAAATACCACAGGATGCTGAAAACATTATCAACTGTACACTCTAAGAGCTCCCAGACATCTGCACTAATTGCTCCTCTCCATGCCTCAACTCAACTGCTACCAGGATCCCCCCCCTCTCTGTACTTTCCAGTGAAAATCCATTGCTTTCCTCCAACCTCCAATACCAATATGCCTCAAAGTATCCCCAGGTATTACCCCCAAAAGCAATTACTAACTCTTAATGCACCTTGGAATCCCCCTCCTTCCATTGAGCCCTAATTGCTGCCTCTCCATAACCCTCATGTAGCACCTCAATGTGATAGACATCCCCTCCTTGTGTGGTGAAATACACAGTTTTTAATCACATGAAGCTGTTTACACCCATGTGCCTCCAGCCCGAACAGCCCTCTTTAAGGGGGTCATTAGGATGGCAGTCAGAAAATCACCAGACCCCCATGGTAGTGGGAAAAGACCGCCCGCCAGGACCACGGCATAACCGCCAGTCCAATTAGTATGCTCCGCATTCGAAATCTGACCGTGGAGGTACAATCGCGTCCTTTGACATTACGGCACCGCCACGATGTCAAAAGGAGCATGTCCTGCACATCCCTGCACTGCGTGGCAGGCACTGCACAGTGCCTGCCATCTGGTACAACGACATGTAGGGGGGTACCCTTCCAGTGCACCCATACCCCCCAACACATTGGGTGCCCGCAATGGGCCCCCAGAGACATTCTGCGCATTCCTTTCCATGGCTGTTCTACCGGAAAGGCTGGGTATCGCCGGCATCATAATCATGCCGACGGTGCCAAGCCCTGCACCGGCCCAATTTTGCCGGTCCAGCTCCAGCTGCCAGGCAAGCATGCGGACTGCTACAGGCGGAAAAGTGGCAGTGGAATTTCTCACCGCTGCGGTTATGCTAATGTGACCGGCTGTTTTCCGGGTTTTGATCGCGGATGGATGGCTGCCGCCGATCCGGCGGTTGCCACCACCAGCCCGCGGCGGCCATCCGGCGGCCATCCTAATAGACCCCTAAGTTCCTTTGGTGTGGAGCAGCTAGATCAAGTTGTTTCATTTGAGTGGCCCCAGAGGCCCACACCAGTAGAAATCTGCAACATGCCACTCTTTTTTCACCAGTAGCACCACACACCAATGTGACCTTCAATGCAACAGTCCCATTGAGCCCCATCCACAACCACAAACTGCAAGTACAATCCGACACCGTGCCTCTGTCCCAATTCACCCATAAAATACAAGAAAGTGGTATGGCCCATTAGGCCCTCCCCACAAGTGATCCCAGGCAACCCTACAGCTTTCTTCCCCGGAGCAACTTACCGTTGTTAGATTCTGTCGCCTCTCTTTATGGCAACATCAATGGCTCCCTTCATCTGTGTCCCGAAAAAGTCAGCTTTCGCTTGTTCAACCCCAGAAGCCCCAACCAGTTTCCCCTGGTTCCCCTCTTCATCTGTGCTTCATATGCCATCTATTCAATTCTTGCCACCAACTGCTCTTGCAGAATGCCCCAGGGTGCTTCTCACTTTCTCATCCTCATGCTTCAACACCAACTGCCTCTCTATGTGACCCTATTTCAAAGACCCAGACAAGGGTTCCCCATTCCTCTTTCATGCACCCCAGGCATCCTAACCCTCACTCTGTTCTCTAAACCCCTTTTCTCCATTCATCCTCCCAGATGTCCATTCTACGTGCTGTGGGCTCTCATGTCTCCTTTTTCCAAAATGCTAATTCTTCATGGCTCGATCTACAACTCTACTTTCCTAATTTCATCAAGTGCCATTCAATTTGTACCCCAGAGGCCCGTCACTGTGCCCACATTAACAACGACCTTGTCTACAGTCCCATATGCACCCGCTATTTGTGTCCCACATGTTTCTACACTATCCCTCACTGTGCTTCTCAATGGGCCCTTGAAGGCCCATGTCATCTCTAAATTCCCCAGAAGCACACTCACTTTGAACGCTTGAAGCCATCCACAAACAAAAGCCCTCTATAAGTGTCCTCTGATGACCCTATACCATGTCCCCGATGCAAAGATCCCCCACAACTTCCATCAGGGTGATCTGCCCCCATCACAAACTGGCTACTTTGGCTGCCCTCTGTGCCCTACATGCTCTCCATCACCAATTGGTCCCTTTGTGGCCTTCCTGGTTGACCTCCCTCTGTACCCCATTAAAACCATACCCTTAATATGTTCTTTACTAAATGCACATTTTAGTGCCTCATCCCAACTATCCTTATTTATTATTCCCACGTTGGCATTGCCTCTTTTATCAAGACATAAAATCATCACATTCCTTCCTTCAATTTCCCTGGAAAAGTGCCTGTTAGACGTGTCTGCCATACGGTGGTGTTCCCCCAAAACCTTTTCCCTTCCTCCTCCATTTTGCCGATCTTGCTTTTGCTGGCCTTAGGAGTCTGTGCACTTTACCACATTCTAACCCGTGATAAAGTGCATGGACTTGCTCCTTAAAATATGTTAACTAAGGTTTATCCCCAATTGACACATTGAATTTGCCTATCAGTCCCTAGTGAAGTGGTACTACATGTACCCACGGCCTGTACACTAAATGCTACAAGAGGGCCTTCAGCACTTATTGTGCTACCCATTTAAGTAGTCGTTTATACATGTCTCAGGCCTGACATTACACTGCCTTTTCGACCTGGCCAAATACACCTCTGGCCAGGCCCAAAACTTCTTTTTAAAACACATAAGTCACCCCTAAGGTAGACCCTAGACAGCCACCACTACTCCTTCTTTGCAAAACCAAACATTTTTGGGCATATTTTGAACTGTGGAATCTCACAGCTGTTCCATTGTTATCTTTGCAAACGAAAAGAAAGTGCTGGGGCATTATTTTCTGCAAAACCTTACTTCTTGTGTGGATGAATGCCCGTGGGGCAATTCTTTAGATACCGAAGGAATTCCACAGAGGTGGAAACCTTCGTCAATCAATCTACGACATTGTCCACATGCTTAAAACATGAGGTCACGTTAATGTGTGGGACTGCTGGAGAAACAAGAGTGGCAAGTTGGAGAATTCAACGGGCCTACCCAAACAAGGTTGTCAACCAGGCCCGCAAAAGAGATTTGAACAGTCCCTACTCAGCCCTCCTAGTGAAAACATAAAAAGCAACAATGTTTGCACATCAGTGGTTTCCACATTGGATCTACTGTCAACTTGCATTCACCAAATTCGAAAAAAATTGGCACCTACTATTTGTGGGTAATATGAAAATCCTGAAAACACGGTTTCCGTTCATTCGGGCACCCAAGTTAAAGGATAGACTTGTTCATTCCCGCCCCAAAGATCAAAAAGAAAATTCCTTGAATCTACCATCTGGGCACTTCCTATGTGGAGGATGCAACGTCCGTAAATTCACAGTATTGTGTTGAGCAATGGCCACACTTGACACCACAACAAGTTTAGTAACTGTAACTCCAGTTTTTTTTATATACAGATTGACCTGAAACTGGGCCGGTTTTAGGGCAGTGCGACTGGTGCAGCCGCACTGTGCGCTGACCTGTGGAGGGGGCTCTGATCTCAGCAGGGGGTAAGGGGGCGCTGTGTTTATCAATAACTTGGAGAAATTAGGGGCACTTATGCAGGTGGTAGTGAGAGAATCAGAGGAGGCAGTCACGGGGTCTTTGGGTGCCAAAAATGATTGTCGCACCACGTTCCACCAGCACTTTAGCCATCCCTGGCCTGCAGTATGTCGGTCTCACCACCTGGAAAGTTAAAGTTAGGATACAAGAGCACATCAGTATCCTTAGATGAGGAAAAATCACAACTTGCTTAGTGAAACATTTCAGGAACAGGAGTATGGTCCACTGGACTTTAAATGGAGAGTCCTTGAAAAAATTGATCAGAGAACAGACAGACAATACCGACCTGAAATGAGTTAGTTGAGTGGCACAAACTTCGGGGTTAACCCCAATTAAGGATTACAGGCCTACTCTTAAATGCATGATTTCTGTTGACCCACAATGTAATTGTGTGCGCTTTATTATTTTTCATGCCACCCTACTGTTGGGTAAAGGTGAGATAACTGATCACAGATTATTTTTTTAAAGCGGAACACCATCCCAGATATGCTCTTCCTATGGCCCACTGATAGATGTTCACCCATAGGCCAAGTGGTAATTATTTTAAATGTCAGAATTTCACAGCAGAATTGGTTTACATTTCCCTTTTCAGAATATTTGAGGGGCATAATCTGCATATAGCTCATGTTTCTGTTGTCTGTCCACTTCTTGTTATTACAGGACCGGTGCATAGATGGGTGGCTATTGGTCCTCATGCCCTGATGAATTTGCTCGTAAGTTAATGTGTGGCCGTTCCTACCCTAATGGTCAAAACATGTAACTTGGTTTTAATTATGAGTTTGGGCATGGAATAAAACAGGTAATCTCTTCCTCTATGAGAACCTAGGGAGGATAATGTGTGTAGTTGACTTGATAGGGGTGCACACAAATAGCGCTATTTGATTCACTCTTTGTGGTGGTTCCTCTGATTTGTATACGAAATTTGCCAATGATGAGAAAGCGAGCCAGCTGGTGAGTAACTGCCAACAGGCTCTTGATTGTTGCTTATGTGAGGCACTTCCTATATACTTTTATACATAACCTTTATAAACTGTACGGTTGTGGACGTCCTTTGTCCCTGGGCCTGGCAAAAGTATCACACACGGGCACTGGTTTTGTCTATAAATATATGCTAGAGTAGTGGGCCCTTCCCTATCACACAAATTAATGACAGTGGTTGCCTTTTGAGAAATATATATGTATAGACCAATCAATCAGGGAGTTTACATCGCGCACTACTCACCCGTGAGGGTTTTCAAGGCACTGGGGGGGGGGGGGGAGCGGCTCCAGATCAGTTGAAGAGCCAGGTCTTGAGGTCCTTCCTGAACGTGTAGAGGGTCGGGTAGCATCTGATGTTCACAGGGAGCTCGTTCCATGTTTTGGCTGCGATGTAGGAAAAAGCTCTTCCATTGGTTCTGTTTCTGTGGATGCGGGGGACCTCTGCCAGGGCGAGGTTGGTGGAGCGGCGGTTCCTCTTGGGTACGTGCAAGGAGCTATTTGGGTCCGATGTTGTTGAGGGATTTGTAGGCGTGAGTGAGGAGTTTGGAAGTGACCCTCTTCACCACAGGGAGCCAGTGGAGGTCTCATAGGTGTTGGGTCATGTGCTCATGATGCAGTGTCCCGAGGTCGAGTCTGGCTGTGGCGTTCTAAATGGTTTGGAGTTTGTGTAGAAACGTTTTGTTGATTCTGGCGTAGAGGGCGTTGCTGTAGTCCAGTCTGCTGGTTATGAGTACGTGGGTGACGGTCCTTCTGCGGTCGGGGAGGGGGTCCATTTGAAGTTCTCACGGAGGATACGAAGGCAGTTGAAACTAGTGGAGGCGACGGCATTGATCTGGTGGTTCATGGAGAGGGAGGAGCAAGGATGATGCTGAGGTTCTGAGCTTGGTCTGTCGGGGTGGGTGTGCTCCCGAGGGTGAAGGGCCACCATGTGTTGTCCCAGGCGGAGGTGCAGGGTCCGAGGATGAGGACCTCGGTCTTCTCTGAGTTTAGCTTCAGGCAGCTGTCTTTCATCCAGGCTGCCACATTCTTCATTCATTCCTGGAAGCAGAGTCTGGTGTCTTCGGGGTTCTTCGTGAGTAAGAGGATGAGCTGGGTGTCGTCGGTGTAGGATACGATGCTGAGCCCATGCGGTCTGACGATGGCAGCGAGGGGGGCCATGTAGATGTTGAAGAGCGTGGGGCTAAGTGATGATCCCTAAGGTACTACGCAGTTGATATCCGTGGGTTTGGAGAGGAAGGATTGGATCCAGTCGAGGGGGGTTCCTTGTATTCCTGCGTAGTGAAGTCTGTCTGCGAATGCGTGATGTGAAATGGTGTCAAAAGCTGCGGAGCGGTCTAGAAAGATGAGGGCCACAGTGTGTCCTTGATCCAGTAGCTTGTGGATGTCGCCAGTGGCGGCGAGGAGTTGCGGTCTCGGTGCTGTAATTGCTGCGGAATCCAGACTGGGAGGCGTCCAGGATGAAGTTCTCTTCGATGAAGGCTGTCAGCTGGGTGTTTGTGAGTCTCTCGGTGACCTTGGCTGCAAAGGGGAGGAGAGAGATAGAACGGTAGATTTTCAGGTCCGTTGGGTCGACCGAAGAATTCTTGAGGGGTTTTATCTCCGCCTGGTTGCAGTCATCTGGGCAGATGCCTGATCTGAGGGCGGCGTTGATGGTGCGCCCAAGTTGGGGTGCGATGATGGTGGCGGCCCTGAGGAATATGTGCAGTGGGCAGGGGTCCGTTGGGGCTCCTGAGTGAGTTTTCTTCATGGTTGCGTTGATGAGTTCGACGGTAGCGGCCATCCAGGACGTAATGGTCAGGGGCTGTTTAGTTTATGATGGAAGAGTTAGATCACCAAGGACCCCCCTCCTGGGCAAGATGATATGCATGAAATAACCCCATGAAAATTACTTGCAGTGGGGTGGGATCTGGAAATACCCCCACCCTTCTGCATGGTGCATGGCACAACATAGGGTGAAGGAGTAAACGTTTTTAACATAAAATGTTATAGTTTGCAATATATTGTACCAGAGCAGATTCTTTTTAAACTCTCCCAGTGTTTGAGAAATGCTGAGTGAGACTGAAAAAACTGTTTGAATGTTGGGAAGGGAGGCGGTTATGGGCTATTTGTTATCCTCTCCCTGCCTTTCCTAATGGCATGGAGCACTTATTGTCCTTCACCTGGAACATTCCCCAAGAGAAGGTTGTGTATTGGACCCTTTGTCTTGCCTAAAGGAGAGGAGAGGTTGCTTGCCCCCCCCTGCTTTGGCCCAGGGCTGGCAATAATTAAAAACGTTTTTTAAAAACACCATGGATTTTGACAGGTACCCTAACATCATATTTGCATTTGCAAAGATGGCACCAGGGCAGCTACACAGCTCTCCCCAAATGCCAAGATACCACTGGAAGTTACAATGGGCATTTGGCCTAAAAATGCTCTGGGTTATGGATAACTGGGGCGGCAACCTGTGCCCCATTCATAATTGCAAACAGCGCACACGGTCATCTGTCACCTGTACCAGGTGCCTTTGACATAAAGAAACAATAAGGTTGAAGGAGGCCTGGATCATCAGACAGCTGCTTCGGCACCCTGTTTCTAATAGCCTTGTTTCCATGGCTCACACCATTGTGTGACCATGGACTGAAGATGGAAGAGGGATGTGAAAGTTGTTAGAAAAACTGCCCTGCCACCCTGTTTGCAATAGCAAACTGGGTTCCAGGCTAAGTTTCAAATATCCTGGTTATCCCCCCACATTGCCCGGGGATGGTGGCATGTCATGTCCCATGCACTAACTCTTCAAGAAAATGGAATATCTTACTACTTCCTGGTGTTATGTGTATTTGTAAAGAGCACTTTCACCAACAAGGGTATCCTAGCACTGAGCAGGCCTATGTGCCTAACCTTGCCTATGGTAGGTTGCTTGATTGAAACTCCAGTTCTTCAGCTTCTTGCAGGATTCTAGAAGAAAATAGGAGGCTGGGATGTGGAGTGGGAGGCTTTTCCAGGCTTTAGGAGCGATGTAATAGATACCGTCCTCCTGATATGGTTCTGCTTATGATTGGGATGTGTGCGAGTAGGAGTCCTGCAGAATGGAGGTGTATGGGTGGTTGATTGAAGGAGATGTGATTGTACAGGTGGGTGGGGCCAATGTTTTTTCCCGCATTATTGTGTTTTTTGCATTACGTTGAGTAGTACCTTAAATGTGTTTGTGAGGAGTTTGAAATTAGCATGCTTGTAAATCGGGAGTCAATGGAGCGCTCTGAGGGTGTGATGGGATGTGAGTTCTGTGTGGGAGGTTCAGGATGAGCCTGGCTGACGAGTTCTGGATGGTTTGTAGACTTCTAGTGAGTTGCTTGGTTATCCCGGCATAGAGGGTGCTCCCATAGTCCTACTTGCTGGTGACTAGGGTGTGAGTGACACATTTTCTAGTGTTGCTTGGGAGCCATATCTAGACCTTCCTCAGCATTATCAGGGTCTGGAAGCAGGATAGAGTGATGGCATTGACTTGCGCGGTCATGTCCAGTTTGCTGTAGATAACTATTCGGTTCCTTGCATGGGTACTAGGTGTATGCCCGAGTTTGGCTGGTCTCCAGTTGTAGTATCATGCTGAGGTGTTCTTGCCAAAGATCACTACTTCTGTCCTGTCTGTGTACAGCATTGGACAGTTAGTTTTATGCAGTTAGCGACTTCGGTCATGCATTGATTGTTGTATCGGGGGTCTTGTCTGAGAGGGAGAGTGTCATCAACATAGGAAAGGATATTGATGTCATGTGCGTGGAAGGCATTGCCAGGAGGATCCTGTATGCATTGAAGACGATGGGGCTGAGGAGTGAATATTGAGACACTGTGTAGATTAGTTTGTGGGTTTCAATGGAAAAAGGGGCAAGGGTGACAGTTTGTGTTCTATCTGTTAAGAAGGAATAGATAAAGCAGAGAGCAGGTCTTTGGATGCCAAACTCCTGGAGGCACCTGATGAGGACGGAGTGTCAGACCATGTCAAATGTTGCAGAGAGGTCCATGAGAATGAGGGTTGCCTTGTCTCCTCTGTCAAGGAGCATGCAGATATTGTCTAAGGTGGTGATGAGTGCTGTTTCCATACTGCGGTTAGGCCTGAATCTGGACTGTTTGGCATTGAGGAGTTGGAGTTTGCTAAGTTGGTCGGTGAGGTGTTGGTTAATTAATTTCTCTAAGACTTTGCCAGGATAGCAGAAGGGAGATGGGTCTGTAGTTAGAAAGTGTGGCTGGGTCAGAGGATGGTTCCTTAAGCAGGGGTGTGACAGTGGCATCTCAATGGTCGTGGCCCGGCATTCTTAAGGCACAGAATCAGGCGGTCTCTGGCAACAAGGGATCTTAGATCCAACCATCTTTGCCTTATGTTTTTCCCACGCTTCCGTCTGACTCGCACAGGTGGTAGGGCTTTTGCCGTGGCCACTTCCAGATTGTGGAACTCACTTCCAGATGAACTTAGATTCCTTTCATCTGAGGCTGTGTTCCGCAGGAAACTTAAAAACCTGGTTCTTCTCTCGGATCTAGCCTGACGGAACTCTCTGATGGACCCTCTAAGACTTCACTCGCTGTCAGGGCCAGGACACCCCCGTTGGGGGTAGCTGTTCACGCTTTACAAGTGACTAAATAAAAAAATAAAAAAATGTTTCCAGGTGTCGGGGAATGTGGCTGAGACAATGGAGGCATTGAATATGGGTGTTAGTGCTTCGCTGATTGGTAGGAATCCTTTGGGGAAGGCATGGTAGAGGCAAGGGTCAGATAGATGAGCTTCATGATAGCTGTGATTTTGACGTGGTGACAGTGGCCCATGAGGCCTGGGGTTTGTTCTTCGGCCTTGATGGGAAGCTGAGTTGTGACAGCGACGGGGTCCGGGTGAGGGGCAAAGGTGACATATATGGAGGTAATTATGTTAGAGAAGAATTCCAAGAGCGTGTTTCAAAGGTCTTGTGAGAGGGAGATGTTGCTGGGGGTAGCAGAAGGCACAGTGAAATCTTTGATGATGACTAAAATGTCCTTGTTAGCACTGGCATAGATGCGATCTCTAAGCAACGTGAGCTTGGTATTCTGTATCTGCTGGTGGTAGCGTCTTAGGACTGATTTGAAGAAGTCTTTATCTGTGGTATCTTGACTTGTTCTCCATATGCACTACAGTTGCTTGCAGTAGTATTTCGTCAGCCTGAGTTCCTCTGTGTACCATCTGGCCTGTGATAGTGCACTTGCAGGTGAGTTGGCTTTGAGGGGAGTGAGGGTGTTGGAGCATACAGTGATCCAGCTGTTGAGGTTCTTTTTGGCTTTCAGCATGTTAATGGTACGGTTGGGCCGGTGCTCAGAGAGGGCAGAAGCCCACTGCTTTTCTGTGATGCTTATCCAGCTGCAACAGGCAGTTATGGTGGTGGTAGGTCTGTGGAGATGTATGCTAAAAATGATAAGGGCATTGTATGGTCTCCCCGTGGGGAAACATCCATTACAACGCAGGTATTACAATGCAATGCCTTTAGCAAACAGCCAATACAATGCAAGCTCCATTACAACGCATGCCATTACAACGCATGCCATTACAATGCTGATCAGCACCTTCCCTGAGGTAACCACCCGGCGGTGTTAGAATAGTAAATTACATTGTAATGGTGCATGCGTTGTGATGGTTTGTGTTGTAATAGCATGCGTTGTAATGGAACTTGCGTTTTAAAAACGACATTATAAAAGCATGCGTTGTGATAGTTTGCATTGTAATGTCATACATCCCTGCCCTTGTCATAGTTGCAGGCTTGTCGAATATTTTTTTGTAGACTGCGGAGAAAATCGTGTCCAAGGGGTTTCCAACAGTGTGGGTGGGGTCTGTAACATGCTAGGTGAAGACAAAGTTTGCGAGGTTTTCTGGAAGAGCAGTAGAGTTTAGATTGGTGTGGTCGTCTGGGTAAATGTTAAGTTCTCCGAGTAAATTAAGGTATTGGCATTTATGATGATGTGTGCAATGAAGTCTGTAATGTTGCGGGTGAAATTGGTGCTGGGCCCTGGTTGCCCATATGCAAGGGTTCTGCCCAGGAAGATGTTAGTTGTGATGCATATCTTGAAAGTGTAGTGTTCTATGTTAGCTAGAGAGGGTGCCCTTATAGGTGGTGGAGCTGATAGTATCTTTGAATATGAGGGAGACTCCACCTCTGTGCTTGTTCTGATGGTCTTGCCTGGCGATCTTGCAGGGTAGCGGCGGAAAGGCGTAGAACCTAGGTGCCGCTCACTGGCACGGTCTAAGCATGGATGGGTGCAGAAGGGTTGTCACTCAAGATTGGAATATATGATATGCTTTACCATCTCTTTTTGAAAGTGTGAGGTGGTATTTGGCAGCCCAAGAAATCTTGCTAACGTCTACTCCTATTTCGTGGTCTTTCCCTACCTCTGTCCAGGGGAGGGGGGTTCTCTGTGTCTTCATGCCCCTGCTTTGCATATGGGGTGTATTTTTCAGCTCTGCTACCTTGCTTAAGGTTCACGAATTTAATTCCACCATCTGCTTTACCGAAATGCAGTGAATTATAGTCCCCTTTCTTGTCCAAGGGTGTGGCGATGATTTGCCCTCCTGAAAAAAGAATTGCACTCATTGCCGTTCAGAGCTGCCCCAGTGCCCTCTTTGCAATTACAAATAGGGCAGCAGTACGGCCATTAAATATCCTGGGGCAGATTTACAAGCTCTGTGCAACACTTTTTGTGACGCAGTGGCAGAGTAAACAATGTACCACATTGCAGACCATTTACAACGTGACACATCTAGGGAAATGTGTCACCTTGTAAAGCCCTGTGCCACATTATACCTGTGTAAGGTATAATCTATGCAGAGTGGGCATTCCCATGCAGGAAAGCCTCATAGAAGTAATGCAGTGAAATCTACAAGATTTCACTGTGCCACTTCTAGGATGCCACTGTGTCAAAACCCTACGCCTGCTTGGAGCAGGCGTAAGGAGTGGCACAGTAAATTAGGTATAGGCCTCCCCATGCATTGCTGGAGTTGCATCATCAGGGGCGTAACACAGGCCGCCGCAGTCCCCGTGGTGCGGGGGGGGGGGGCTGAGCTCCAGGGGGCCCCGTCAGCACAGCACTTTCACTCGAGAGTTCCTGATGAAGTTCAGAGTGGGGGGCCCCCCCCATGCATCTTGCAGGGGGCCCTGTCAAATGTCGTTATGCCACTGTGAATCATGCTTACGAGACGACTACAGCAATGCATGACTTTTGCGCCGACAGATGCACCAGAATTTTAGACGCATCTGTTAATCCTTGCGCCATGGTGCAAGGGTTGCACATGCAGGCGCAGAAAAACGTATGCATCTCTACAGGTGCGTCAGCTTCTTGTAAATAAGCCCATCTGGGCCTCGTTCATTCTCAGTAAACATTAACATGTACTAAAACATTCCAATACTTTTGAGTGTCAAATTAAGGCCTTGTTTTGACCAGTGGTGTTGTTCCTCAGGCTACCAATGAGAAATTAAAAAAAAAACAAAAGCAAAACTGTGAATTTCTAAACTTGATATCCCAGAAAAAGTGGATAAAGAACTGGATTGCTTAGACAAGAAAACATCACTTTTCAAAACGTTTTGGTATTTTTCTTCACTTTATTTTACTTCCAGCCCCTTGAAAGCCGATTCTCGTATATATGTTACTTTGGAGACTCTGCATAGAAGAGATAGGGTGTAGAAACCAAATGTGCAACAGTTTCATCATCACAGGCCATGGACAGCAGAACATGACACTTCTCAGAAGTGAATACAGCAAAGCTCGAACTCATGTTCACAGAGATCAGAGAATCAGACATCTTAAGACCAATCTTATATGTCCAGAGCTTAAAAAGAAGTATTAATAATACCCAAAAAGTTTAAAAAATAATATATATATATATATATATATATATATATATATATATATATATATATATATATATATATATATATATATATATATATATATATATATATATATATATATATGAAATGCTCCCAAGTAAATCATGAAATAGTCACCAAAGTAGTAAATACCTATTGGCACCAAGAACCAAAATGAACCACACAGATACACCAGTCAACATGACTTTTGAACATTTTGCTTTGAAACGCAGGGTTTTCATTTTAGTTAAAGAAGGTCAATTCAAAAGCTTATCTATGCCGCGAGAAAAACTGTATTTTTGTCTGGAAGCCAGATTTTCCTTTCTACAAAATACATTTGTGATCCCCAAATATCAGTTTTAAATTTTTATCAAGCATTCAAGTACACCACAATAAAATATGGATAGATTCTGCCTTATATGCCAAATTACCAACATCATCAAATACCAAGGATGTCACATGGCAACACTATTTAACACCATTATGCCAGGGATAGCCAAAATGAAGTCACAAATGGCCATGATGTGCCAAAGATTAGGCACTGTTTGACAAAAGACTGCCAGAGTGTTGCCAAGAAGGGCTTTATTGCTTCATGGATAGGCCGATATTATTAAAGGATAGGCCGCTCACAGATGGGCCACCACAATGTCAAGGATAGCCAGAATGTCCCCAATAATGCCACAAACAGGTCACTGATGAGCCACTATTATGCTGGCATGAGACTAAGAATTCTCAGAATATACCACTGATGGATGATGGTTACATTGGGGAAATCAGCATTTCATAAATAACGTTCACAATGAGTAAAAGATGTGCCCCGTTGAGTACAGGTGAGTCATCGTAACCCAGCCCTTTTTTTAACAGAGTTTTATTGTCACTTAACATACATCAGTATTGGCGATTCCCCATCCTATACATAAGCAGCAACAATGGGATTGTCAATGCAGGCAAACTGCATAGTCATATTATGGACAAATACATAGCATAACAAATCCAATGCACACACTATAGCACTCTGCCCAGTAAGTGTACCAAGGTAGTGCACTACTCACAGGGGGATGGATATAGCACCAGCAGCCAAGGCCTCCCATGGACAACCCATTCATCCGAACAACTTACAACCTCCCATTTCCTCCCGGAGGTGCCTCCCCGCCCCGTCGTTCCCAAAATAAATCAGTAGATCGGAAATTGGGCAGGCCAAACCCTCTTATGCATTCCATGCCAGTCAATCTGCTCCAGGTGCTCATCAAGGCAGTGCGGACAGTGGGGGTGAAAAGCTGGGCCTATCCTCGGACACTAGTCCCACCTCCAAAGGCTCCATTTCCAGCAGGTGTTCTAGTTGGCGAGTATGCTATCCTCGCCCCCTGGAAATCAGCCAGCACCGTGTCCCAGGCTCGTTCAAACTCTATGGGTCTACTGCCCTGATGCACCTCTTGCAGCTGCGCTGCACCCTCCCAAGCAGCCTAGCACAGTACCTCTGCCCATCACCCTGCGCGATGTTTCGAAGGCATCACAATCCAGCGTTTATCAAGCCGCAGACCCAGGTAAATAAATCGATTAGTAACTTTATGCTTGGCTTGGCAGGGATATAGGCCCAACAGGCAGAGCCTAGGCGAGGGGGTCAAAGAACATACTGAAACCTCCATCAACAGGCCTTGTCCAATATTGAACCAGGTGAGGGCAGCCGCAAAGCATTTGGAGTATATCCCCATGATCAGTATGGCAGCACCAGCAGGGTCAGCAGGAAATAAATGCTGAATTTTAGGGGCGTTAGGTAGGCTTGATGCAGGACATAAAAGTGTATGATACGAATTCCGACATTTTGAGAGATCTTGGACGCAACCGCCCACATCTGAGCCCAGTTTCCGTCCATCAGGGGGGAGCCCAGGTCGGTTTCCCAGCGTTCAAGCAGCACTGAAAGGAAAGAGCATAGGTTCCGATGCAGAGCGCTGTCTAGAACTCAAACCAGTTGGCGCGTATTGGTGGCAGCGCAGATGAACTGACTGCTCCAGAGTAGATATGACTTTGTCCCTCTTCTCCCCTGCAGTCAGGGTACATAGAGTAGAAACGGCCCAGCCAGAAGGTCAAAGTCTGTAGGCAGACCTTCAAACAGCCACAACATTCCATCTGTATATTGTTAGAAGGGCCAACTTCCACGGGAGCGAAGAAGAATCCCTCCACCTCCAAGACACAGCAGCAGGAATGCGATAACAAAGTATACGACACTCCTGTCTACTGTCTCCTAAAAGTATGAGGGAATTTACCCAAGGAGTGTCCACCACTCTCCTCATACGAGGGGTAACAAATAATAGTAGAAGGCGTCTCCGGGGATGGTCCAGGCTAGGAAACAAAGAGCACGTTATGAACAGTCACAATCCCTATGCTTACTCGAAACACAGTAAAACATTGACAAGTGTGATCAATTATGGATCTTACCCCAAGTGTAGATCGGGCAAGCGTCATCGATGAGTCCAGGCACCAGGGAGGGGTCCAAATAAGGACTCACGAAGGACTCAACACACCTCTGACGCAAGCCAAATGGTAAAGGAAGGTGAGGTGAACCGGCCGGCTGACTTAAGGGGGCCAGTACAGCGGAGCAGTAACACCAATCACCAAACACAAGCAAACCAACAACAAAAGAAAAGGAGTGAGGGGCACCGACCGGCTGCACAGGGGGCGAGTACAGCGGAGCAACACCCACTCAGGAGGTGAGACACCCGGCCCCTAGGAAGTTAGGGCGGAGCGCTCACTCTCAATAGGAAGCCCAAAGGAAAGGAATAAACAAAGGAGGTATTGCAGGCTGGGAAACTAGAATATAGAAGAAAGTGAACCGACGACGCCCGCAAAATGCGTGAGGAATAGCAGGGCGTCGCGTTCACCTGTAAAAGGAGCGGCGAAGATTACCGCTTTACCGTACAGACTCACACGCACACTCAGGGAGTAGAAATCATGTGGCAAGGGGCAGCATTCAGGTAGAACAGCGTCAGGAAGACAGAACTCCAACAGAGCCCTCAGACGCCAGCAACAACTCGAACAGGAACCAGGAAGTGGGAACGGGGCGTGGTCACCGGAAAGTAAGCCAAGCAAAGACGGGAGGGCTCTGCTCCTCCTTATTCCACTTAGGGAGTGTCAAGAAAGTACGGGCTTTGACACTAAGGGGCCACAAAAAAGTGTAGGAACCACATGAAGCACACAAGTCAATGTTAAATCCTAACATATATAGGGCACCTACAGTGTTCAGTCCCACTGTCTCCCAGTCTTGAAGGCAGCCTACGTCCACTCCCACTGACTGAGCAACAAGGGCCCGAAGCAGGATATCCAGAAAATACAGAGCCCATATTCGTGCCCATCTGAGTACCCTCTGCCAGCAAATTTTGGGAAACAAGAGGTCATGTTGCCCCTCATGGGGGCTCTCTGTGGCCGAAGTAGAAGGGACCACAACTGTGCCTCATCTGGGGGATCCGGGAACCTCAACATGCCGGGCGTCTCCTGCCCTGGAAACCAGCCCATACACTGTTGTAGCTGCGCTGCTAGGTAATGGGGATTGAAGTCAGGAACATTCAGCCCACTACCGAGGGCGCTCGTTGCAATTTGGCCTATTCCACCCATCGCCCACACTTGTTCAAAATTAAATCAGTTAGGATTGAGCCCAGTTGCCGAAATGTAGCTTGTGGTATCACTAGGGGAAGAACCACAAAATAGAGGAAATGAGGCAACGCCGCCATTTTAGCCCCCTGCTATGTGGCCGGCCACCAATAGGGGCAGGGTCTTCCAGAATCCGACACTCGATCAGAAGGCCATCACTGCCATCCCTATTTTACCCTTCACAAGTTCAGGGAGCTTGCGATAAACTCGGATCTCCAGATATCACACTACTAGCAGTTCCTATCTAATCTCCCCCACAATGGGAGGTTCAAACTTATCTCTGTGGACTGGAAACAGACTGTCTTGAGCCAATTCATGCGAAGGCCTGAGGCCAAACCTGCCCTCTTCTTACCTTAAACGCACACACACAAAGGCATTCGCCTTTTGACCCCCTGCTCTATACCCACTGATTACCACCTGGGCAGCGACAGTGATTTCACCTTGGTAGCTCTATTAACATTTCCTCCCAATGGCATCATCCTCTCAAGCAGCAGCTGGTGGCAGGATGAGGGGCAGCTGCTTGCTTCAGCACTTAGCCACATGGTTTTAGCCCTCCACAGGGCCCTGGAGATAGAGAACTGTTCACTCAGAGTTCCATATAGAGACATCCAGTGCATCGCTAAACTCCACCTCTTCAGCCATGATCAGGCCCAGTAGCGGTTGCTTACATTATAAAATGGTAAGACAAACTTTTTTGACTCACTTAGAGGCACTGTGAGAAACCCGTACATCTCTTATATATATATATATATATATATATATATATATGTATATATATATATATATATATATATATATATATATATATATATATATATATATATATATATATATATATATCTCTTATATATTATATAGTGCTCTGTTATAAACAGTGTTTACAATGGATTATGATTGAGAGCTATGGTGTTGAGTATGAATCAAGGCAGTTTGAGTTTCTCACACTACCTGCAAGTGGAAATGATAGCACTTTTAATAAAAAAAATAGAGGACTGACCCACTACCTTGTCCTGTTGTTCCTCTTCGGTCCTGCTTCAGTCCAAAGCTCCAAGGCAGCAAGGAGTCTCTGAGCCTCTCTCCTAACAAATCCTGGTGCTGCTGTCATGCTGCTGATAATGTTAGGCATCATGATGGAAGCACCAGCATTGGCTTGGAGCTGGATGCCTCGACGCTCTGGCAGCCTGTGCCTGCTCTCCACAGAGCAGTCTAATACAGCTGAGTGGAGAGGTTTAAAATGGGCATCTCAGGCAGGCTGTCACAAGATAGCCGGCCAAAGTGACATGCACAGTTCAAACTGAAGCAGCAACACTTCTCCTTGTTGCCAATCAACAAATATGGCCCGCCCAGCACTGCCACTCTGCTTGGCTGAATTGAAAAATAAAATATCTTCATTATCATTTTATATTTCGTGCTTTCTACCCTTTCAGTGGGAAGGGAGGCGATGCCCCTCCACCCTAAAGGAGTAATCACCGCTGATCAGGTCTAGGTCTGAGCGCAAACAGATTGGAGGCTGCAGGGGAAGGCTGAGTGGATACTCAAATGGAGATGGAAGGCAGCATTGAGGTTTGAAAACACATAGCATCTCTTCCCCTGGAGGGCTTTCTGCTTTCGTTGGCTAACTCACTGAGTGGTCAAAGAGAGAAGGGGGCAGGATGCTGGGGCTTTTGAGCTCATAGAGAATCAATATATCTCCCTCAGCCTTGGAACAACTGCTATGTTCGGCAGTGCCAGTCTGTCCTGTTTGCACACACTCCGCTGAGTGTAGCAAAACAGTCAGACAGTCCTCTCCTCTTTGACTATTGAAGAATTGTCCAAACTCCACATGGTGAGTAGCTTCTAGTTTCTTACAACACCTCATGCTTTACTGTTTATGACAAATTTAATTGATTTGTGTTGCAGAAACTGCCATGCTACCTCAAGGGTTATGCAGACTGCATAACCCTACTGGAAATTCCAGTTGACTTCTTGCAAAACCGTATTTTTCATTCCATTTGGGTCAAGTGGGAATGGGGCTACACAAGATGTTAATGGGAAGTCTTCTGCGTAACTGGTACTTTGACTGGTTGTCGCAGTTAGTGTGTGGGAAGAGGGGTTACAACGTGGTAATGCCGGATTTATCTCAGTGGAACTCTTAGCCAGGTATTCTCTCTTCATGTAGCCAGTCTCAGGGTAGCACTGGGGCACAAAATTGGCCCGGGCACTAAAATAAAAGTGGCTCCATTAGCAAATCAAATAGCTCAAAAAGTGGTGCACATTTACAAATCAGGATACTTGTGAATTTGTAAAGACACCGTATAAGTGTTTTGCAAGGTGTGGGAGGCTGCATTAATTTGTGCTTGCTACAGGCAATGTTTGTGGTAATATCAGGGAAATCAATTGGACAAATCAGTTCACCAGACCATAAAACAGTCCCACAAACAATCAAAATAAGCAGTCCACACTGACCTATCAGACCAGCCTTTTCGTCACAGCCAGATTGCCCTGTAAATGATCCTGACCTTGGTCTACCTAGTTTTCAGTTGTCCATTATTCATCTTTGTGAAGGCTAGATTTGACTAAACAAAGAGATCATTCAAAACCAATTTGTTTCTAGGTCTGCTTTCACAGCACAACTGCCTGCAGAACCTATGATTACTGACTCTTTAAAATATACATAGTGTTGGCTTTTTCTGCTCCCAGTGCTTAATTTGAGACATTGGTTGCAGGTGGGGGCCTCTGGAACTCATTACTAGGGAATGCCACATATCGTTCCACATCAGACTTTAACCGAGAGCAAGAGAGAGAAAAACACAAAGGGTGAAAAGAACAAAGAAAATGGAAAAAAAAACATTTAAAAAGGGAGCCAGCAGGGATGCCAAAGAACCTGCAAGAGTCAAATAAAGCGTGAGTCAGTGTCTGGTGGTGGATGAAAGAGGTATGAGGTGGAACCTGTACTACGCAGCCTTGGTATTTGTTACCCCTCACAATCTGTACTGCCAACAACAGGCTTCAGTGCAAAACCTGGTGCCCCAGCACTTATTCTTTTACAAATTAAGCATTGTTTCCTCCCAGAGGAATTTGTCCATCGTATTTTACTGTATTGACTGTTTGCTGTAATATTCCATCTCAAGGAGTTCTGCCAATAAAATACACAACAGATAACTGTACATCTCAAATGTATGGTAAAATGTTTATCTTAAAGATGCAAAAACAACAGACGGGAACCCCTTTTGTGCTTAGCCTATCTCTCTGTGTCAGCCCAAGGGTCTTACCCTGTGGTGTTAAAAGGACCGTCACCCACTGAGATTCCAAGTGGCATGCTTCAACATAGAGTCCTTTCCAGATACTTAGGGGGTCATTAGGATGGTGGGCCGACTTTGTCTGACTGCCATCCTATCGTGAAATGGGACCGCCCCCCATAAGGGTGGGGGTCCGGTAGGGGCCATTAGGATGTGCCCACCACAGTGGCGGGCGCATTCTGCATTCTGCATTCTGCATTCTGCATTATGTTGGGTGTTGCACTCAGCACCGCCCGCCACAATGGCACAATGCGCGGTGCCTGCCATGTTGTGCATGGAACTGCAGGGGGGTACCATAGGTACAACCCATGTGCACCCCCACCCCCAGAGTCCCTGGGGGCCCGCATCGGGCCCCCACAAGCAATTCCCACATGCCTTTCCGTAGCTGCCACGGAAAGGCATGTTTCCGCCCCCATAGTAATATGGCTGGCGGTGTCCAACAGACACTGCCACCATATTAAACTCTTTTCAACTTGTTGACCGGGCGGAAAAGCGGCAGATGGTCTTTCCGTTTGCCGCGGACACCGCCTTTAGTAATATGGCAGGGGGAAATGGGTGGCGGGCGGGGACGGATCTCGGACAGATCACCACCGCCATGCGGGCGTTGGCGATCCGCCCAAGATCCTAATGGGCCCCTTAGTGTATCTGGATAGGCTCAACCGTGTGTGCCAAGGGAGCTCAATGGTCATCGGGAGGGATCCTAGATTAAAAATGGTCTAGGGTGTCCTCAGGGTTAATTTTATTTTCAAGGGGCACCCTTACGGAATTACAAACAGGTGGGGATGCATTAAGGTAATCAGTATCCTCTGTATCCCTGTGTCAAAATGTTTCAGCCATCAGACCAGTGCCTCACTCGGTTAGTTGGCTTTCACCAAGACCTCACAAGGATTCCATTAGTATCCTATTGTTGTGAACGTATCTAGGACCCTATTTAAATATTCCTGATGTATCCCTTATGTGGTTATAACAAATCATATCCTTATAAAGGCATAAGAATCATATCCATATTTAGTCAGAGCCAATGCAGTCCAAATAAGGCAAGGCTACTCCCATAGACTCCTAGAAAGTACAACGCGTTCTTTAAACAAACCAAGCCTCCAGCAGCCCAGGAATTCCCCCCTGCTTCTGTTTTGATTTTTCCAACAACTCCTGGAGTCCTGAAAGAACTGTAAGTTCTTAGTGACGTCTTATGTCCAACCTTACGTCAAACTCGGCACCTTCCAGGTATAAATATACCAGCAGCTGCCCTAGCAAACACACGGTGGTTTGGAGCAGATCAGCTATCTACTTGCCCGACCCTGCTATGGCAAGTGCAGAAGGAAGCCGACCCTCCCATTGACGCACTGAGAGAGACGCTGTCTTTTCTCCTGCCGAGAAATCCAGCTCCAGTGTTTCCAGTCACCCTTGTGGGTTGCTGGGAGATCGAGTCCTGAGAACGAGATACAAGACCTCCTTCATTCTATAACCAAGGTACGGAGCTGATTAGATCCTTAGAGAATTCTTGATTCAGATTCTTGGCAAAACTATCTTACCTTAAACTGCAGCTCATATACTCCTTCCCCCGTACTAGGCTTAGGTTAGGTACACCGGGGTAGGCGTATCTTAGAAGCACCAGTTGAGTACGTTTAGTCATGGTTTTATATATGTATATATTTTATCTATTTTAAACACGGTATGGCTTAGAAACTGTACCATGCTTTTACAGTATTATTTCATAATACTCCTTTTACTGTACGCACTTTACTTTATAACAAGTATTGCAATTGTGGCAACTCACTTCTCTTGCATGAGAAAGAAGACTGTTCAATAAATACCCACTTTTATTGAAAACGCCCGTCTCTCTATTTCTCTGCGCTTCTGGTGAAACTAAGTATGCACGATTGACTGAGCGAAATAGTTATCTATTGTTTCCGCGACTCTGGAGATATACTCCTTATTCTGGAGGGAGCAAAGTTGTCATGTTTATGCGGTTGTCAGAAACTAATCCCTTCTTGTCTATTCAGGAAAGTTAACTCGTTCCTGTTCATTCGAGAACGTTTCTAGTGACCTCTGAGCTAGCTGGCATTTATAATTAAGTCCAACATATTCAGTAGAGACCTAGTCGACCTCAGTCCTACGTCTAAACTATTGTTTATGTTATTCCAATGCGCAGAGCCTATTGGGAATATAGGAACTACACTACACTATTTGTGTGCATTAATTTGTAAAACTTACATTCACCATACTCATACATGCCTTACATGCCGATCTATTTGGTCTCTATGTGCGGACTTCTCTTTCGGTATGAGAGAGACAGAGATAATTAATGATAAAATTAACCCTCAGGACCCCATTGACTATTGCAAATCTAGGATCCCATCCAATAACCAAAGAACTCCCTTGGCTACCAAAGTTGAACCTGTCCAGATACACTAAGGGGCACATTAGGATGGCGAGTGGACTCTGTTCGCCCGCCATCCCAAAGCAAAAGGGGACCGCCCGCCATAAGGGCGGTGGTCCCGTTTGGGCCATTAGGATGCGCCCGCCACAGTGGTGGGCGCATCCCGTATTTTTAACATCGCGGCGGGCGGTGCTTAAAGCACCGCCCGCCCCAATGCTAAAAATGTACGTCAAGTAGTTCAATGTACAACGTGACAGGCACCATGCGGTGCCTGCCACTTTATAAATTGAAATGCAGGGGGGTACCATTGGTACCCCCCCATGTGCACCCCCTCACCCCCCAGAATCCCTATGGGCCTGCAACTGGCCCCCGCAAGTGATTCCCGCATGTGTCCGCCCCCCATCATAATATGGTTGGTGGTGTCTAACAGACACCACCACCATATTAAACTCTTTTCCGCCCGGTCAACTTGTTGACTGGGCGGAAAAGCGGCAGAAGGTCTTTCCGTCCGCCGTGGTCCCTCCCACCATAGTAATATGGCGGGAGGGAAATGGGTGGAGGTGGGGGCGGATGTCAGGCGGATGGCAGTGGCGATCCGCCCGACTTCCTAATGGGGCCCTAAGTATCTGGATGAGGACTCTATGATGAAGTATGTCACTTGGAATCCCAGTGGGTGAGATTACTTTACTCACCACAGGGTCATGCTCATGGGCATGCTCTTAGAGATAGGCTAAGCCAGAAAGGAGTTTCCTGCTGTTATTTTTTGAGTGGATAGATGTTTGTGAAGGTGAGTGAATCATACACAGAAAGCAATACATTTTGCTTCATTTTCCATTGCAGCAATATTTGTTTCTAATTGTAGTCAGGACTCAAAATGCGAGCAAGTCCTACTCACTTGGCCGGTTCTTGTGGAGAAGTGTGGCTCAGGGGTTAGAGGCGGCAGACCCAGAAGCTGAGATCGGTCCTGGACCAGGGTTCAATTCCCCGCCTCGCCGGGTCTTGGGCTCAAAAATTTCATGGACTCGATAATTCTCGTTCCGGTGCCTACTCGACTCATGGGTTCACACTCTGCGACTCTGGGCAATAGCTTGCTTAATCTCCACTACGGCCCCTCGCGGCGGGATGCCTGGCTTTCACCTTGTGGATACCCTGCTTGGGCTATCTCACAGGGGAATACCAGGACGGGTTCCCAAGGCAAAGCGCCTTGATGCCTACGGGTGATACGTGCGCTATATAAATCGCAATACATTTACATTTACATTTGTAATACTTGTAGTGAATATTATACGTCTTTGGCTGCCTATGAATATATAGATGTCTTTTTTAATGTAGCCATGATTTCTAATGGTACATTTCTATGTGCACCAACAGGAGACATACAGAGCACTCTGCTGAAGCTCGAAGCGCCTCCCAGAGAGGCAGCGCTCTGCACTGTTTTCATCATGAAAAGCCATTTTGGATTGCTCCTGTGTTGCTGGATGCTCGGCCTGACATCTCCTAAGTTGTCTAGAGTGGAGGCTGGCTGCCGTCATGGCAATACTAAGGAATGTGAAGCAGCTCACTTTGTGCCTGGGCACAACCTAGGTGGAGAAGGGTTTGACGTCACCAAACTGGAAAGGACGGGAGCCTATGTTATCAAAATGGATACAGGAAACAGAAGCGCAGGCTGTAAACTGTGCAAGAACCCACTGCAAGGCAACAGATACCAGAAGATACCCAAGCAAGTTGTTGACTGGCGCATCGTCACGAGGCACAGCATGAAAGCGACATCCAAACTTCATGATTCCAGCACCTCCCTAAAACTATCGCAAACTGAAACCATTAACAATAATTGGAAAATTGGCCTCTCAGTGAGCTACACTGCAATGGCAGGTTCCGTTTCCCGCTTGTCAAAATTTGCAGGGAGGAAATCAAACTCAGCCAGGTACAACTTTATCAGCCAGGAAGTGTCCTGCACACATTACAGGTGAGATGGGAGTTCATCCATATTGTGGAGTGCAATTGTTATGGCTGAGGGAAGGAAGTAAAGGTGGGCATGCTGTGTTTCTGAAAGATGAATCACTAGCACAATATCAAAATCAACAATGGTGTGTAATACAAATATTGTGTCACAAATATCATTTATAAAAGTATTGTGTCCCTATCCTTATAATGGTAAGTACAAAAATATAGGGAACACATATTGCTTCATGCTAATATTGTTAAAAAGCATGCAAATATTGTTTCTTAATTTAAAGTAGTAAATCTGAAATATTTAAATATACACCATTAATAGAGGGTTAATTCAATAAATATCACTAATATTTAATGTCATATATATCTATATAAACTTATATGAACGCATATGCATATATACATACATACATATATCAACCGAAGAAATGCTGAAGCCAATTTCAAAGTCCCTACTGTCTTTTTTTCAAGAATAAAAATGGCAGCATGCAAATTGTTCGTAATCCTGATGCGTTTCACCGTGAAAATGGTATGACCTTCAGTATTGAACAAGTGCATGCTGGTTGATGTAGTATTTCAGGACTACAGGTATACCACAGCCTGCATTTAAAAGCATATGGGTACCTAATTCAGAGACCTGCTACACCTGTGACCAAGGCTCGTGTTAGAGCTGAAATGCATCAGGATTATGAATGATTTTCACGCTGCCACTTTTATTCTTGAAAATAAAACATTAGGAACTTTGAAATTGGCTTCAGCATTTCTTTGCTTGTTGGATGGATTTACGGATGTTCCATGCCCATTAAGCTGAAGCCACCCTGCATGGGACCATGGCTCCCTCGATAGACACCAGGGCAGGAGGCGGGCCCCTGGGGATTCGGGTCCCTGGGTCCAAAATCAGCCTGGGAGGTGGGCTGCATGGCCCCCCTCCCCTACTGTAAACAAATAGATAAATAAAAAGCCAAGCCACGGGAGATGGGGTCCCCAGGGCTAAAATCGGCTGAGGGGGCAGAGCCGCCCCCTCCCTTACTGTAAGAAAGAAAAAAGAAAAAGGTCAGGCAATGGGGTCTCCAGAGTTGAAATCGGCCTTGGGAGGGGGGTCGTGCGGGCCCTCTCCTCATTCCAAAAAGGCCTGGACTCAGACTAGGGAAGGGGGTCACATGGCCCCCTACCCTGATATAAAAATAATAAATAATGTTTAAAGCCGGCCCAGCAATTTGCAGAAGGCCCGCCCCTTAAACCCAAATGTGCCTACCGGCGCACTACTGGTTGGGGGTGAAGTTCCCTTGATTTCTGATGATCCTTGGAGGCCAACTACCCCTTCTGTTACCTCCAGGAAGTCCCACACAGTGGGATTGCTGAGAATTCATCGGAGGCCTTGCCCCTATTCTCCACTACTCGGAAAAGATCCTCTAGGTGCACTACTAAGTGGGGGATGAAGCCTCCTTGGATACTGAACGTCCTTGGGGGCCAAGAAACCCTCCTGTTACCTCCAGTAAGCCCCACCCACTGGAATTGTCGAGATGTCATTGAAAGCCTGCCCCCCTTTCTCCAATAGATAGGAAATAGAATTTAAAAAAACATAGAATGAACTGAAAACAACAAAGGTTACAGGGACGTTAGAGTTATGAAACAGAATTTAAAAAACCTTAGAAATTCACTGATAAAAAACAAAGGCCACAGGAATGGTATAGTTGGCTCACGTTTCAGCAGTTAGAGTCAGCTGAGCTAACTATAACTCATCCCCTGCAATGCACTGCTTATAACCTCACATATTTCATCACTCATGACATCACTGATGACATCTGAAATGACATCATTGATGACATCTCAAATTACATTACTGATGACATCATCCACAGAACCTGCCACACACCCAGTTACACCCCATACAACATCTCATACACCCACTCCCACCCAACCTCTGACGTTCCCATTCGCAGACCCATATAAACAGTTATACACGTACTCCTTGAGCCATAGAGCCACTAGCACATCAACTCACCTATACAGCCACAAATACAACCACTAACTCACATATATAGCCACTCATGCAGCTACTCACTGACCAACACAGCTATTCACACATCCACACATACAGACATGCAGACTCTTACACACCCATTCATACACCCATACAGCCATTCTCATACTGAATCAGTCACCTATACAGATACTCACAAACCTACTCATTCACCCATACAGTCACTCACACACTTACTCACACATCCACTTGCTTACTAATAGAAATATTAACATATGTACTCACTCGTTTATACAGTTACTGAGACAAGCACATACTGTAAGTGCTTGTCTCAGTAACTGTATACGTGATGCCATTTGAGATGACATCAATGATGTCATAAGCAGTGCATTGCAGGGGTGTAAGTTATAGTTAGCGCAGCTAGCTCTAACTGCTAAATGTCTCTGGCATTGTACAAGTGATAACTATAAACAAATATTAATAATAAATACATTTAACCAATATTAGGAAAAGTATTGTAGTCTAGGAATAATAGATTTATTATTCCCACTCCACTTTATGCAACAGTAGAGAAAGTGTAGGACTTTGAAGGGGTTAAATATATTGGGACTGATTAACAAAGGTATACTTACTCTTTTGTGGGAGCTTACGATTGTTTGCTATTCACAAAGGGATTTACAAGCAGTATCCTTACGAGTGCAGAGTCTCTGCACATAAAAAGGCCTATTGTTTGATGTACGATGACTTCGCACTAGCAAAGATATTATTCAGAAATCTCTTTGCGAATAGCAAACAATCATACACTTACACAAATGTGTACGTTTACCTTTGAAAATCAGGCCCATTATTCCCACTCCAAACTACGCATCAGTGGGGAAAGTGTTGGGTTTCGGAGGGACTGGATTTACTATTCCCACTGCAACCGGGGCAACATTAGTCAAAGTGTTGCACATCAAGGGATTCAATTTACTATTCCCACTCCAAACAGGCAAACAGTAGGGGAAGGGGTGAACTTTGGAGGTTTTAGATTTACTATTCCCACTGCAAACAGCGCAAGGGTAGGAAACGTGTTGGATTTGGAGAGGTAATATTTACTATTTCCATTCCAGTATTTTCAAAACTCCACTCCAGTCTGTGCAACATAGGGTAAGCACTGGACTTCGGAGGGATAGGATTTACTATTCCCACTCCAGTCTATGCAATAGTAAGGAAAAGTTTGGACTTCTGAGGGGTTAAATGTATTATTCCCACTCAAATCCAAGCAACAGTAAGGAAAGCATTAGATTTTGGAGCACTTCCATTTACTATTACCACTCCAGTTAGTAGAATTGTAGGCAAAGAATTAGATTTCAGAGGGGTTTGATTTACTATTCCCACTCCAAACTGCACAACAGGAGGGAAAGCGTTGAACTACCCAGTGGTTAGATTTACTATTCCCACTCGAAACAACATAATATTTGGAAAAGTGTTGAACTTCGGTGGGGTAAGATTTACTATTCCCACTCCAGTCTGTGCAACAGTAGGAAAAACGTTTGACTTTTGGAAGTTTAGTATTCCCACTCTAGTCTAAGCGCCAATAGGTAAACTACTTCCCTTCAAATACATTACATATATGAATAACCCTATTAATTTAGAAAAAATCTAAAACTCCTAATATAAACATTATTACTTAACATAAAATATATATATTTATAAATGAAAAATAAAAAACAATTAACCAATTTACAGATTTCACAAACAATGTATTAATTCATTTTTAATTTGTAAATAATGGTTATTTAATTATTACCTAGTTAACTTGCTACCCTATATCCCTATAAACCTAGTAACCTACACTTAAAATAAAACTAAAATAGACAGGCACAACACAAATTACATAATCAATCATAAATTACCTAATTAGTTAAAAATTCATATTTTATTGTGAATGAATTATTAATTAATAAACTTCCCCCTCTATAACCGTACAAACCTAGCAGCCCAAACCTAAAATATATTAACAATTTAATTTTAAAACATTAAATAAATTAATAAATTACTAAGCAAATTACATAAACAAAAAAGACATTAACAAAAAATATTGTAATTTTATTTGAACAAATAAAAAGATAAATTGTAAAGAAATATTAATAATAAATATATCTGACCAATATTAGGAAAAGTATTGGAGTCCGGGAATAATAGGTATACTAAATCTAAGTTCGTAGAACTCGCCAGAATACCAAACTCGATCCCTTGCGCAGCCGAGTGGGGGCTTGCGCGGAGGGACAGGGACAGGGGCTTACAGCCCTTCATAGCCGCCATCTTAAGAGGGCTAAGGGGTTTGCAGTCTAGCTGCAGGACGTCTGCCGCCCTCCCGAGGTATTTAAATCACCGCATCTTCGCAGCACGTTGATTGCTATCGTGCTGTTTTCACCCCTGAGGCGGAAGCCGGGGTCTCTACCTACTTTCTTATCTATTTTTAACAAATTGTGAAATGTGATTTTAAGTTGCGCCGTGTCTTTTTGCAAGTAGTTTACTTACCTGTGGGGGGTCAAATCTAAGTAACTCGCCAGACTACCAAACTCGATCCCTTGCGCAGCCGAGTGGGGGCTTGCGCGGAGGGACAGGGGCTTACAGCCCTTCATAGCCGCCATCTTAAGAGGGCTAAGGGGTTTGCAGTCTAGCTGCAGGACGCCTCCCACCCTCCTCTGCACTACACTACATAAAAGTCACATGTCTCTACGTCCGAAGCGAGCCGTCCGCACCCGACCGGGACCAGGGGCCACCCCCCCCTCTTCATTCACAACGACAAAGGTTGATATACAGTAAGGAGTCCCTGTATCAACTGCGTCCCACAGCGCCTGCATGTTGCCATCACCACTTACATCCCTTAGAGACCTCTCATTGCTGCCCTCATTGTAAGGCTGAGATAATTAACCCATCGAGCCTCCCGGTTTTAAAGGACTATCATATGTACCTTCTTAACTGTAGATCTCTTCCAAAACACAGTCTAGAGATATCTTTGTTGCTGGAGGAGCATACGCCGGATGTAGTTTTTTTTAACTGAGACTTGGCTGACCCAAGATTCTCAGCATGATCTAGTGCAAGCTCTTATCCCTGGCTATCAGATAGCCCGATTAGATCGCCCGCAGGGCAAAGGCGGAGGGCTTGCGATTATCTATAAGGATAGTTATATGTGTCGCTGCCTGACGGAGTCCATTGCCGACTGTGAAAGTCTCCCCTTTGTAATTGAATTTTCACCCAATAACAGCTTTTCTGGCATTCTTATTTACCGCCCCCCTGGCTCTATAAAACAATTTCAAACAGATCTTCCATCAGTTGTGGCAGAATTGGTTACATCTCCCTCAAATTTCACTCTACTTGGAGATTTCAATATCCACTTTGATAATACTTCAGATACCATAGCCACAGAAATGATAGCCAGTTTAGCCGCTATTCAATTAGAGCAACTTGTCTTGGGTTCAACACACATTAAAGGTCATCTATTAGACCCTGTATTCAGCAATAGTGAACATTTAAAAATGGGCAGTATCAGCCATCTTCCTTGGACTGATCACTTTTTAATCTCTCTAATTTGGACTGCTTCTAAAATTCCATCTTGTATTCCCCTTCTACGAACAACTCGTAATTGGTCGAAGCTCAGTATCGATAAATGGACCAACACTCTTATTGCTACCAGTCCTCTACTTTCTTGTGACCCTTGCATTAACAATAGGCTGTTTGACAACTGGATCACAAGCTCCCTCGACTCTGTACTTCCTCTTCGCACTTCGGGCGCAAAAAGGAAGCAAAAAACAGCGCCTTGGTATTCAGAAGAGCTCAGGGAGAAAAAACGTTTATGCAAAAGAGTAGAAAGAAAGTGGCGCATGTCCTACGACCCTATGGACAAAGCAATCTATAGGGAAGCTATTAGGACATATAAAAATGAAATAAGAATCACACAGTCTGCCTACTATACTGAAAAGATCAGATTGGCTAAGTCCAAGCCTAAAGAGATCTATCAGATAGTGAAGACGCTGACTAGGGTGCCGTCTCCATCGACAGGCAATGATAATTCATCCTCTCGATGTGATGAACTGGCCAATTCTTTCTTTTTTAAAGTAAATACAATCTATACTTCCTTTTCAGTTCCAGACTTAGAAATGTCCACCCAAAAGTTGGATCTTCCTATAGAGCTAGAGACCCCCCTTCGGAAAAATTACCTGACCCATTTTCCTTTGCTGCACCTTGACACTCTTGAGCCCTTAATAAACCAAATAAAATCTGGTTCTCCATGTGATCCTGCTCCCCCTGGCGCGCTGTTCCTAGCCATTAAAGTCATTCTCCCCATACTTATGGAGTTGTTGAATTCTTCCATAGTAAGCGGGATGGTGCCACAGGCGTGGAAGCATGCCATGGTTCGAGCACTGTTGAAAAAACCCACTCTTGATCCGACGATTTTCAACAACTATCGTCCAATATCACTTCTTCCCTGGGTAACTAAGGTCCTAGAGAAACATATTAACATCACTGTAACTCAGTACCTCGAGCATAACCATCTGCTCGATGTTTCCCAGACAGGCTTTTGTCCTAAACATGGGACAGAGACTGCTCTGTTGGCTGTGACAGAGGAGACAAGGCGGATCTTGGATGAGGGAGGGTCAGTGGCAGTGATCCTCCTTGATCTGAGCGCCGCCTTTGATACGGTAAACCATAAGATTCTTTTACACTGTCTCCTCGACTTGGGGATATCGGGAGAAGCCCTGGCCTGGTTCAGGTCCTTTTTAAGTGATCGTACGTTCCAGGTCTTTGAAGGCACTTCGGTCTCCTCTAGCAAGCCACTGGGTTGTGAGGTGCCGCAGGGCTCTTCATTGAGCCCTACGCTTTTTAATGCATACATGAGCCCGCTGGCTGGGATTGTGCGTCCGCATGGCATTAACATCATTACCTATGCGGACGACACGCAGCTAGTGGTCTCCCTTGTGTAGGAAAGCAGCCCACCCCCACAATCCAATTTAATAACTTGCCTGGAACAGGTCAAGAGTTGGATGACGAAGTCGTGCTTGAAGCTCAATGATGACAAAACAGAGCTCATGCTCCTAGGCCCTTCAGCCCCTTCTACCTTGGAGCTGTTATGGCCTCTGAGTATGGGCACAGCCTCCACCCCCAGAGACAATATCAAAAGCCTGGGGGTGTGGATGGACAAATCGTTGACCTTCGACATGCAGGCAACTAAAGTTTCACCGACCTGTTTTGGCCTCTTGAGGATGATTAAAAGAATTCTTCCACTTCTTCCCTTCGAGGCCAGACAGATAGTAATACAGGGCTTAATTCAATCTCGCCTTGATTTCAACAATGCTCTGTACCTGGGGGCACCGGAGTACACTTTACAAAAACTGCAGTGTACCCAAAATTGTGCAGCTCGCACTTTGCTGGGAATTCCCCGCAGAACATCAAAAAAATCTGGCTTAAGAGCGTTGCACTGGTTGCCCATTAGAGAGAGAGTCAAGTTCAAGGCTATGTGTATTGCTCATCAGGCTTACTGGAAATCTGGACCAGAAATTAACCACCCTCTGATACTACCCTACCAACCCACTAAAGCCCTTCTCTCTTCACATGCCTTCCTAGCCCAAGTTCCCAGGATCCGTAGAGCGAGGGCTGGAGGTCGATCCTTTGCTTATAAAGCCCCTAAATTATGGAACACTCTACCTCTCCATCTTAGAGCTGACTCCAGTCTGTTGAGCTTCCGCAAACAGCTCAAGACTTTTTTGTTCAATTAGTGGGACTCTTTTTCCATGCTCTTTTTTTTGAACGCACGGTGGTAGTTTTAGCGTCTGGACGACTCAGGGCAGCTGTTAGCGCTTAATAAAACTGCTTTTCATTTCATTTCATTTCATTTCATGTAATTTCATTCACCCAGACTCCAATTTCTGCAACAGTACAGAAAATGTAGGACTTCGAATGAGTTAAATATAGTATTCCCACTCCAAATTGTACAACAGTTGGGAAAGTGTTGGATTTCATAGTGGTAATATTTACTCTTACCATTGCAGTATGTTCAACAGTATGGAAAACATTGGATTTCAGAGGGGTAAGATTTACTATTCCCCCTCCAATCTATGAAACAGGGGAGAAAAGGTTGGACTTCTGTGGGGTTTACTATTCCCACTCAAATCTAAGCAACAGTAGAGAAAGCATTAGATTTTGAAGCGGTCACATTTACTATTCCCACGTCAGTTAGTGAAACAGTAGGGAAAGCATTGGACTTCGAAGGGGTTAGATTTACTATACCCACTCCAAGCAATGCAATATTAGTAAAAGTGTAGAACTTGGGGGGCGGGGGAAGATTTACTATTCCCACTCCGGTCCGTGCAGCAGTAGGGAAAGCGTTGGATTTCAGAGGGGTTAAATTTACTATTCCTACTCCAGTCTGTGCAACAGGGGGGAAAGCGTTAGACTTTGGATGGGTTGCATGTACAATTCCCACTACAGTATAAGCAGCAGAAGGTAAACTACTTCTCTTCAAACACATTACATATATCAATAACCTTTTAATGTAGAAAAAATATAATATTTTTAATAAAAACATTATTACTTAACATAAAATATATTTCTAATTAAAATAATAAAAAACAATTAACCAATTTACAAAATTCATAAACAATGCAATAATATTACTTGATTAGCTTGCCAATAAATATCCCTACAAACCTAGTAACCCACACCTAAAATATAACTAAAATAAATAAGTACAACTGAATTTACATAAATGATAATCAATTACCCAATTACAAAAAAGGAATTATTACTTAATTAACTCCCCACCCTATAACCCTACAAACTCAAACTCAGAAGCCCACAACTAAAATATATTAACTATTTAATTTCAAAACATTAAGTAAATTCATAAATTACCAAGCACATAGAGTATACAAAAGTTAATAGCCAAAAACAAGAGATTTACAAAAAAAATTAAAATTTTTATAAAGACAAATAAAAATATAAAATTTCAATTATAAAGAAATATTAATATTATATATATTAATCCAATATTGGGAAAAGAATTGGAGTCTGGGAGTAATAGATATACTATTTCTACTTAAGTTTATACAGCAGTAGATAAAGTGTAGGACTTCAGAGGGTTTAAATATATGATTCCCACTCCAAAGAGTGCAACAGTAGGGAAAGTGTTGAGTTTCACAGGGATTAGATTTACTATTCCCACTGTAACCAGGGCCACAGTAATACAGTATTTCACTTTGAAGGGATTCAATTTACTATTCTCAATCCAAACAGCACAATAGTAAGGAAAAGGTTTTTGCAGGGGTTAGATTTACTATTCCCACCCCAAACAGTGCAATAGTTGGGAAAATGTTGGATTTTGGAGAGGTAATATTTACTATTCTCATTCCAGTATGTTGAACAGTAGGGTAAACATTGGACTTTGGAGGGGTAAGATTTGCTATTCCCACTCCAGCCTAAGCAACAGTAAGGAAAGGATTAGATGTCTGAGGTGTTACATTTATTATTCCCACTCCAGTCTAAGCAACAGTAGGGAAAGCATTAGATTTGGGAGCGGTTACATTTACTATTCGCACTCCAGTCTGTGCAATAGTAGGGAAAGTGTTGGACTTCGGAGGGGCTAAGTTTACTATTCCCACTCCAATTAAAGCGGCAGTAGGCAAACTACTTCACTTCAAACACATTACATATTTGAATAACCCATTCATTTAGATACAAATATAAAACTCGTAATATAAACATTATTAGTTAACATAATATATATTATTACTTATCTTAATATAATATGTATATATAAATACATAAAAGAGATACAAAACAATTAATTTACAAAATTACAAACAATGCAATAATTAATTTTCAATTAGTGTAAATGGTTCTTTAAGTATTGCTTAATTACCTTGGCAACCTATAGCCCTAACAACCTAGTAATTCACACCTACCATATAAGTAAAATAAATAAGTACAAAACAATTTACATAATTGATAATGACCTAATTATTGAACAATTAATATGTATTTTTTAATGAATTATTACTCAATTTCCTTCCCACCTATAACCCTACAAACCCAGCAGCCTACACCTAAAATATAACTAAAATATATAACACAATTTACATAATTAATATATATATATATATTGAATTAAACATGAATAAATATTTGTATTTAATTATTACTTAATTAACTTTTCACCTCATAGCCCTACAAACCTAGCAATACACAACTATAATATAGCTCAAATAAATCAGTATTACATAGGGCATCATTTCGATGTCGGGCGGAGTTTCCTCCACCTGACATCGTCTCGGTCAAGAGACCGACCGACACCTGGTCAGAGGTCCTGACCAACTAATTAGGATGCGACCGAACACTGTTCGGTCGCACTCGTATACTTGACAATGGGAGCATGCACTCCAAGCCCGTCAGAAGCCAGTCAGAATGACCATTCGCATTCCTTTCCAACCGACCCGTTGTAATGGAGTCGGTTGGAAAGGAATCTGACCACTCCTACTGTATCGTAATTAGACCCTAAATGTACATAATTAATACTCAACTCAATAATTAATAATAAGGTAATAATTAATTATTACTTAACCTCTCACCCTATACCCCTACAAAGCCTGCAGCCCGTACCAAAAATATGACTGCATTATATGATTATTCCACAACTTTTATTATTAATAATCAGTTAAATAATTAATAATTGATTTTAATACATTACTACCTAATTAACTTCCCACTCTATACCCCTACAAACATAGTAACCCACATCTAAAATATAAGTAAAATAAATCAGTTTTACATATACCATACATCATTATTATCAATCACATACTTGTTGGAAAATTATTAATTAATTAATAAATAATTTTTACCTAATTATCTTCCCACCCTTTTCCCCTACATACCCAACAACCTGCTGCGACACAATAACTATTAGTAATTAAATAAAAAATTTAGAAATCACTTAAAATTACAAAATATAGTTACAAAAAATAATAATTATACAGACAACAGTAACACATAAAATTAATATACAAACTAAAACGCAGTAAAATCATTTAGGCGCTTCCTGGGATTCTTACCTGCCATCCGTGAGGAGCCAGACTCGTGCTGTGTGCTTCCCTGCATTTCCTGCATTCCCTGCAACTGTTCGCGACACCCGCTCCGCGGGTGCCGCTCACCGCCTTCCTGCCCCGTCCTCCCTGGTGTGAGCGGCTCCACAGTCGGTGGAGAGCAACGCGCTCCCAGGTTGAGGCTAAATTCAGCAGATTGTGCGTGGAGCCTACCGGGGGACTGCGAGGTCCAGCAGCCTCAGCTGCACACAGCTGCTGCCTCTTCCCCCGGCGGCCACGCCCCCAGCCTCCGCATTTAACACCGCCTGGGTTTTCTGGCTGACTGGCGCTTCCTGGGATTCTTACCTGCCATCCGTGAGGAGCCAGACTCGTGCTGTGTGCTTCCCTGCATTTCCTGCATTCCCTGCAACTGTTCGCGACACCCGCTCCGCGGGTGCCGCTCACCGCCTTCCTGCCCCGTCCTCCCTGGTGTGAGCGGCTCCACAGTCGGTGGAGAGCAACGCGCTCCCAGGTTGAGGCTAAATTCAGCAGATTGTGCGTGGAGCCTACCGGGGGACTGCGAGGTCCAGCAGCCTCAGCTGCACACAGCTGCTGCCTCTTCCCCGGCGGCCACGCCCCTAGCCTCCTCCTTCTTTGCTGGCCTCAGCTCTACCGCGACGCGGGACGCGCGCGGGGCGGTGCACGGGGCGGTGCACGGGGCGAAGACCGGGCAAAGAGCGGGCCGTTTAAGGCCGTTCAAGGACGGCAGAGGACGGCCCAGGCCCTGAATCCCTGTCTCATCGCCCTGAAACTTCCATCCAGGTAGGCCGGCTGCCATCCAATCTTCTTCGAGGCTACTGCCATTCAATATCTAGTATAGCACTTTTTCATCTTCAAGTCAATCATGCGGCATAAAACAAGAAGCTGCACCAAAAAAGCTACGGAGGTCGCGCTAGTGACTGGTCCCATTGATCTTTTTATCTCTCGGGTAAATGAGACAATTGACAAGAGCATTGTACTCCTAGAGAAAAGAGTCTCCCTTGACCTAATGAATGCCAAGCGTTCTTCCCTGGGTTCTCTTGCTAACGCAAATTCACCTCTTCAGCAAGCTTCCAACAATTGCTCCTTGCCCTTGACCACTATAGGCACTATCACAGTACCGAGTGCTGTCGACCTGTCAGTTTCCTGCTCGGAGTCGGACCCGTCCTTTGTGGATTTGGAGGCAACCCCAGATCTAGAAGCCTGTCAGTCTTCTGGAGAGGTGGAGCCGAGCATGGACGATCTAGCTGCCAAGTCGACCCCTCATGTGCCTAGCGATCCCAGGGGAAAGGCTGATCTTATTCCAATAAAAGTGGTAAACAAATCTGTAAATAAGGAGTCCAAACCTAAGGAGAAGGATAAAGCCAAAATTAGTAATCACAATTTGGTAACACCTATCCCACATACAGCGCCAGGCATCCCATGCTGGGTTGATAATATGGTCACGGACCTTAAGCATGATCTTGAAGCTACAATAGCGGCCCATATTAAACCCTTGATTTCTAAACTTGATAGGTTAACATCGCTCATTAATACCAAATGGCCCAATAAAATTAATGAGCTTGGGCCTGTTCAGCAACAGGGGTATAGAGAACAGCCATCTAATTCCCAACAGTCAGCCAGGGTCACTAAGCCCATAACTGATAAAGCGAAAATCCTTCCACCTCCTAAGGACCAAGCTGTATCATACTCTCCCCACCTAGGGATTAACCCTGCGCAACCGCCACTTATTTCCAATGCAAAAGCGGTGAGCAACTCTTCATCTGTGCAGCAATTAGCAGTTGGTACTAAATCTAACACCTCCCAAACTACGGTTCCCAATAGTAAACCTACGAATACTCTAGCCTCTGACCCCACAAATAACTCTGAAGCCCCTAAACCAAGGCAGCCTCGCTTCAAGTCTATTAACCTGCCACCAGAAGTTTCTCCTTTTGTGGTTGTGTTAACTGCTGTCCCCCCTCTGAAGGAAGGAGCTAAAGAGACTTATGTGGAGTTAAGAAATAAATGTGCTCAGTGGCTCCAAATTCATAAACCCTTGCCTAGTAGTATGAGTGGGGAGATTCTAACTGTACGGAGAGGTGATTGGGTGGGTAGGAGTAAGAAAACAATACCAGGGGATGTAATTACTGTTAATTTTAGGGATGTGGGGGCTGCGACCTTTATTTGTAAATCACCTAATAGTGGTCCTGCCACCCAGATCAAACCACTCCCCTTATCTCACTTCCTTCCCCACTTGACAAAACCCAATTTCCATCGGCCAGCTAATCCAATTAATCAAGGGCTTGCACGTCCCCCTCAATATGTTCCTAACCACGGGCGACAGCCGTTTAACTTTCCACCCTTTGTCCCGTACCATGCTGGTCCCCAGTGGCAGCAACCTCTCCCCTCTGTACCGCCCTTTTTCCATTCTACTGAGCAGTGGCAGCAACTTCCCCAGCAACCATCCATTGCCAATCATTATTGGCAACAGCCATGGCAGGACCCGTCTCCATCCCCGTCCTTTAACCCCTCCTATACACAGTTTGCCCATCCCAATAGGTACTGTGTATTGGATGAGGTTGATTGACTTTCTTTTGAGGGAGGTTTAGTTACTAACCTCCCTCATGTAAATGAGGGAAAAAAGGATGCACCGTTGGGTACATTTCTCCCTACAAACTTAGAGGTGTTATCACCTATATCAGTTAGGGACAGTGCAGATTTATCTAACCCTCGATGTATTGCGGTTCCTGCGGGAAACCCAGCGCATGGCGAGTTAAAAATTCTTAGCTGGAACCTTGCTGGGATTTCAAGGAAGCTGGGCCTCCCGGAGTGGAATGCCCTGATTGATGCCCACAATATCTGCATATTTCAAGAGACATGGGCTATCGAGCCACTGCATAGGGTGGGGTTTGTCACTCTCTTTGTACCAGCAGTAAAAACCAAGGCGGGGAAGGGACGGCCATCGGGGGGGCTTATTATCTGGATAAGTATCCTGCTTAATTGCAGAATAACTACTAAGAAGGCAGGAACTCCGGATATTCTTGGTGTCTCCCTATTGGGTCTACGGGGAAGTATAACCGTTGACCTTTACAATGTTTATATTAGGGGAACAAAAAATGGGTGTATTTCACCCACAATGAAGGAGCTTGAGGTTCAGCTGGGAGAGCAGAGTGGTTGTGGACATATCCTAATAGCAGGGGATTTTAATTGTACATATGAACCACTCCCCTTAGAAGGAATTCCAGATTTAGGAGAAGAGGACAGCAGATGGGGTATCCCTATTCTCTCTATCCCACCCATTAAGCGCTGGACTCGCAGTGCAATCCATCTCAATGCATTTACATTGGAGTTTGGATTAAGAGCTGCTAATGGTCGCACTCGATCTGATCTCCAGGGTGCGCCCACATTCAACAGGGTTGGCCAATGCACTCGGATTGACTATATCCTGCTGGATAGGGCCCTCTGGAGTTATGTTAACGATATGGTTATTACCAATACCGTAGAGAGCGACCATAACCCACTCTCCTTATCCTTAAAAAATCCTTGGAACATTGAAGCACTGCCAGTCTCTCTTGGCCGCCCACAGGGGATTACTGTCGCTACTTGTGGCAGGCGTCTAAAGTGGAGTAAGTTTATGTGCAATACCGACAAACTATCCACAATAGACGAAGTGGTTAAGGGCATGCAAGCTGAAATTGGCTCTATTAATCTGACCATAGCAGCAGACAAGGTCACCGCTGTTTTTGAAGCTGCTATAAAAACTATTGGGGACCTCTTTTGGGTACAATTGCCAGTAGGGAAACAGAAACCTAAACCAAAAGGCACACATGATTGGTATTCGGCAAATTGCAGGAAGGCCAAATCACGCCTAATAGAGGCAGTTAAAGGGAAGTCTCTCCCTCTAATCCAAATTGCCAGAAGAGACCATAAAAAGGCTTTACTGGTAGCAAAAAGGGAGTGGGAGGATAACTATTGGCTAACCCTTAAGGAAGCCAGCACGAAAAAAGACTCTAAATCCTTCTGGGACACCATAAGGGCGCGAAACAGACCGGATATTGACCTCGTAACCTGCAATATTCCGGGTCAGGTATGGGAGGTTCATTTTTCCAAACTGTATTCCTGCCATGACGATATGAATGGAAGAGGGTCTGTCCATTTCTCTCCTCATGTTGACTACTCCCTTTTCCCTGGCGATCCCGATTTTACACTGAAGGAAGTAGAATATGCTATTAACTCCATCATTCCGCAAAAAGCTGCAGGACCAGATGGCATCCCTGGGGATCTGCTAAAAGCTGATGGTGCTAATTGGGGTAAATTAATCCACTCCCTCCTCCTTGCCATCTGTAGGGGTGCCCCCATTCCTGTCTCTTGGAAGGGGGCAGAGGTGGTTCCCATCCACAAGAAAGGCCCTAGGGATGATCCGTCCAATTATAGGCCGATTAGCTTACTGGATGTAAGCCAAAAAGTTGTCGGTAAAGTCATTCTACTCAGGATACTCAACTGGGTGGATGAAAACAAAATACTTACCGATTTTCAGGCCGGCTTTAGAGTAGGCACTGGAACGATAGAGCAGGCCTTTAGGCTTATGATGATCCACTGGAAGGTGGTAGTGATAGGCAAGGGCAGTCTTTATCTCGCATTTATCGATTTAAAGACTGCCTTTGACCTCGTCCCCAGGGACTCGCTATGGAGGGTTCTGGCCAACATGGGGCTCCCACAGTACTTATTGTCCCTATTAGTTAGGCTCCATCAAGACAGCTTTGCCCAAATCAGGTGGGGTTCCGGAGGGGAGAAAACAGGCTGTATTCCGGTCGAGAGAGGGGTCCGCCAGGGATGTGTTCTGGCTCCCACCCTTTTCTCTCTGTACATTAATGGGGTGGTGGAGCACTTACTTAAATCTCCATCTGACGAACCATCCCTGGGGGGGGTACGTATACCGACCCTCCTCTTCGCGGACGACACGCTCCTAATCTCCAAAACCCCTATGGGACTACAGAAACTCTTGGATAACTTCCAATCCTTTTGTACCGACCGAGGCTTGGTCATAAACACCAATAAAACAAAATACCTCGTCCTTAATCCCCCTAAACAGAAAGTGCGCCCCCCTACTTTAAACACCGAATCCCTGGAAAGGGTGAAAGAATTTGATTATTTAGGGATACGCACTTCTGACAAAATGGATTGGACTCCCCATCTAGATAAGATGCTGCTGAACCATAAAAGGATCACAGGTGCCCTATTAAGGGAGCAACGTTCCAGTTCGTTCAAACCAATAAGAACAGTCCTAGAGATCTATGCCGCCAAAGGTGTCAGCTCTGCGCTTTATGGAGCTGAACTTTGGGGCTTCGCATCTTCTCAAGCACTGCAAAAATCTGAGAATAAATTCTGTAGGCAAATAATGTCCCTCCCTCAAAGTACCCCCCTTTTGCCCTTATTTATGGACCTTGGCTGTACCCAGATCGGCGAAATTGCGAAATTTCGCCCTCTCCTATTATGGGCCCGCATTTGGCGGGTAGAGGAACTTAGTGCCTACGCCAGAAGTTTGGAAGAAATAATGGAGTCACCACACTGGGCCAGAGTCAAATGGTTAACTGATATGAAAAATCTATTGTCAAATTTGGGCCTATCAGACTCTTGGTCCAGCAGAACCTCTCCTCCAAAACAAGTTCTTAAAAACCTCTTTCGGGATTGGGCTTGCTCCCAAAGGCATTCTAGTCCATCCATTGGCAGACTCACAGAGGATTTTTTGATGTTTAAAGACTGTCCCAGGCGAGAACCCTATCTAGACACAATCGGGAAACCTTTTGCCCGGTCTTTGTATTTTAAATTCAGAACGGGTACTCTTCCACTGAACACTTTTACCAAAACATGGAAATCCTGTACAGACAAAACTGACCTGTGTCCATCATGTTCAGCCCACCCAGAGACATTAGCTCATTTTTTATTTGTCTGCAAGGAATATGCCAATCCAAGAAGGGTGTGGCTGAAGAACTTGTGTCGGCAACTTGGAACTAGGAGCCATGTTGAGGCAACCAGGATACTTGTTTCGGATAGTTATGTACCCTATGCTTGTGCCCTAGCAAAATTTCTATTTTGGGCTTGGGCTATTCGAGCCAGAAAGCTTAAATACTCTGTTTAATTTTTTCTTAAACAATATTTATTCTAGTAAATGCTGTACTTCTTGTTATCAACTGGACATGTATCATTAATTTTATTATTACTTTTAAACTGCTTTTATGATAATGACATTTTATCGAAATAAAGCTTTTTGACTTTGACTTTGACTTTGACATTTTAAAAGTCTATATTTTGTACAACTTTATTTTTGAAAATGTTCTTAACAACGATATTACCTGAAAAAAATGATATTCCTGACAACAATATTTCTGCATCATGATATTTTTATAATGCAATATTTTTTCTGATATTTCTGTCTCTAGATATTCACAACTCAATATTTTGTCCAACTACCTGAACGACCGAACAAAAAGCAGAGTCCAGGTTAACTGTATTAATGGCAGTTGAGACGTGCATTACGACTTTTGAAATAATAATTACCTTTTCAGCCCTTCACCCCATGCTATTGTTATGGACATTACTAATTTTGGAGTGATATCGCCCCAGTGCTTAATTTATATGAATGAAAAAATTAATGAATAAATAAATAAACAAATAAGTAAGCGCCGAAGTCTACCTTTCTTCTTAGGAGCCCACCAGCGGATGCCAATGTTACTGAAAAAGAGCGATGCCCAGTCTTGCTTCCTCCTCAAGAATCTTTTTTTTAATACCTCACTATACCTTGCTTTCTCTCTTAGTCATTGTTTTCCTATCTTTCTCTTCTTCCTCACTGTTCTACCTTTCGTTCTCTTGCGCATATGATGACATCAAATATGCCCCAGTCTCCAAAAATGAGCGCTGATGTGCACCACCTGCAACCACCAGCACACATAAAGCACTATTTACACACTAGCCCAGTTGCTAATATTCCAGTTGCAGTGCACTTGGCATTGTGAAACTATAGCATTTTATGGCTGCATTTTATTAAGAGAAACAAAAAAATGTCCCAAGGTTTCACGTACAGTTATGTAAGTACAATTTGGCAAAAAACATGTAAATGCAAACACAATATTCTATAACAACAAGAAAAACTACACTTTCATTGTGTCAGCCAACACTTGAATAATACACGAGCATCCAAAGGTTTGATATATCAAAAAATACATATAATTTATTTGTACATACCATTTAAAAACAATGTATTTTTAAAAAACATAAAAATCATGAACAATTAAGATACATTTCATTACATTTTATTAACAAAAAATTCTTCCCATGTCTTGGAATATGAGTTTACATATTTTATTGCTGGCCCCAACTCATGTTTTGTTTCGAAAGAACTTCCATAGTTTTGCAAACCAAAAAAATCTACATATATTAAAACCATTCTCTTTTTGTTCTAGGTACAGGATAAAAAGTTGCCCTGCGGTCACAGATACATTTAACAAAACGCTGAAAGCTCTGCCGAGCAGGTACAACTCTTACACAAAGACAGCCTTCCGTCAGTTCATAAACGTCTACGGGACTCATTACATCAAGCAGGTGACCTTGGGAGGAAGAATCAAGGATGTGACTGCAATCAAGACGTGTGAGGCGGCCTTAAGTGGAGTCACGAAAAGTGACATTAAAGACTGCCTGAATACTGAGGCCAGTGGGGGCACGGCTGGCAAGATTTCATTTGGTACAAGCAGCAGTGTGTCAAGCTGCCAGTCTAGGGCCAGGAGTCGGTTTCACAGGAACACATTTTCAGAGAAGTTCAACGAGAGGTATGCTGAAGTGATTGGTGGCAGTGGGGATAAGAGCGCGGACCTCTTGTTTCCAAATCAAAATGGCGGCAACCGGAAGCAAAGTATACAGAGGTGGATCACAAGTTTGAAAGGGAGCCCAGATGTGGTAGAATACACCCTGGAGCCCCTACACCTGGTTATGTGCTCCCCAGGTCCAGTCAGGGAAAACCTCAAAGCAGCCATCTCAGAGTACATTCTAGAACAGCAAACTAGGGATAAATGCCCCAGTTGTCCTCGAGGAAGTCGTGTCACACGACGAGGCAGCCAGTGCACCTGCAGCTGTCCAAGCAGCAGCTTCATGAACAGCGAGTGCTGTCCATTGAAAAAAGGCCTGGGGGAGCTAACCGTGTATGTTAGAGAGGGGAATGAGCTCCGTGGAGACAGTAATTGGCTTTGGAATGGTCATTCTGATGCCTATGTTGTCGTATCGGTAACGGGCAAATCTGACCAACGTACCCCAACAATTGACAACAATAACAACCCCCGATGGTATTTCAGAATGCACTTTGGTATGGTTAGCCTCTTTAGTTATCTGGAGATGAAACTGACCATATATGACCAGGACTGGTTCTGGTCCCGCAACACTGGAGAATGTAAAATAAAACTAGACCGTGCGTCTACTGGATTTATCTCACAAAGATGCAACGTCGCAAAAGGTGGGCACATTCGCTATGAATACAAGATAGAGTGTTATCCAGGCTTAGGGGGTTCCAAGTGCAGCGAGTTGTCGCCCCCATAAGGGACAGTGTGAGGCAGAAGAGACCAGTACTTAGTGTAAAGAAAAGGAAGACCTAAGGCCTTCTTTAGAATGAACCAGAACCCGGTTTCCATACAATGGGCCTAATTACGATGTAGGTGGGACTGCCACTGACAGGGGGAAAATACCGGCACCTCCGGCACGATCCAAGATCGCGTCGGGCGGCAGTCAGAATTCGATCCCTTCAATGGAGGCAGTCCCTGTGCAGGAATTGCTGTAGGGATTAGAATGTCCCTTTCTGACTTCCTTTTCATGGTGGTCCGACCGGCATGAAAAAGCAGTGGGAAACAGACTTAGGGGACCTCTAGCAGGACCACTGTCCCCCATCGGCCACTGCTAAGTGGCCCTGGGGGCACATGTAGTGCCCCCCACACATCCATGCACCATGTCACAGGCACCACATGGTGCCTGGTACACAGTGCATGGATGTACACAAAGTGCTTTTTTCTACAGCTGCATGTGCTGTGGCCCTTTTCCTGGGCTGCAACACAAGTCACAGTAGAAAAAAGCACTTTATGACCACCAGCACAGCGGTCTCAGCCTAATTGGGTGGATGGGACCACTGACTCACTGTCAGGTACTGCGATGGCAGTCGGCGGTCGGACCTCCTACCATAGTAATAAGGGCCAATGTTAAAGTTTTACTGCAGTCATTACATGCCAAAATTACTTCAAAACTTCTCTGTCATTTGCACAAAGCTTTACTGGCAACAAACACCTGTCGGGGAACAGAACAATAAATATGTAGAATTTAAGGCCCTCATTATGATGCTGGGTGGACCGCCATTGACAAGCCATTGGTGGAGGTCCACCCGGCATCCAGGTCACCGGTCCAACTGCCAGATTACAATACCTTTGGTCGGAGCGATTATGTCGGGGGGACAGGCTTCTGGCAGTGGTCAGACTCTAATCCCTACAATGGAGTCTTACAAATGCACCGCTGTAGGGATTAGGATATCTCTTTCCGACTGCCTGTAGGCAGACGGAAAGAGTCTTTGTGGGCCCGAAGCAGGGCCGTCCCCCCTGGGTCACTGCTTAGTGGCCTGAGTGGCACATGTAGTGCCCTCTACACATATGACACACAGTGCATTGATGTGCCCACATTCTTCTCCTGTGCCGCAACACAAGCCGTACTATAAAAAAGCCTTTTGTGGCTGCCTCCCCAGCAGTTGTATCATAATAAGGTGGACGGGACCCCCAATTAATTGTCGGACAGTTCCTACCCACGGTGATCAGACCGTGGGAAGGAATGGTGATCAGACCGCCATCGTAACGAGGCCCTATGTTTGGTAAATATGTTACAACGGGGGCTGGAATGCTTTAAAATGCAGTTCAAGTGCCATATGTGAAAAGCATCACTATGTGTGCCTGAATGGTTTTTGTTTTCTTTGATTATCAATTTCATTTATTTTATTTTTATTTCATTTGTATGAACTTTTTGTTTAATGATTGAAAAGGGGCTTGTAAAACATATAACATGCACATTTTGGTAAAAAAAAGCACAAAAATGTTCTTCTTATAATCCATTTTGAACGGCAGAACTCCGAAGTGTAATAATTAACATACCCAATAAATAGTGAACCCTGGGGTATCAGATTTAATCAGGGGCAATAATCATTGCCAATCCCTTCATGTTACTTACAAGTAGGGGTCACATGTTCTTAGTGGCCAAAATGCCCCACTGCATAGAAAGGCCCAGTAAAATGTAAATGTGCAAAGACAAATATTGCATACATTTCCCTAAATGTCATTAAGTCACAAATTCGCAAATAACGTGACTTGCACTCCCAGGGCCTTTTTGGGCTGAGATGCCTTCAGTTATTGTGCAAGTATCTTGTTGTACTGAGGAAACTTTTTAAAGATGGTGAGGGAAAACTGGGAACCTTTGCAACCTTTGTGAAAGGCAAATATTACGAACTTTTCTTATGCACCACTTAATCATTCATCTTTTAAAAATTGCCTTTTCTTTTTCCTGTTGTTTATATGTTATCAATTACTGTTTATTCACATGCTGCAATTTCAAGTTCCCAATAAAGATTAAGAAAGACACAGTTGCTTCCATTTTCTTCCATGCAGCCTTTTCTTTCCTTTTTAAAATGAATTTAAATTCCGCCCACTTTTTCTTAGGAGTCTGCCGCCTGTACAGCTGTATGCCTAAGTACCAAAACTGCCTAATTTTAATTCCATGTCATAACTCTTTCCTTCACCACACTCACATTATTTTTCTCTTTATTACATTCCTGGGGGTTATTTTTATTCCCAGTGTTCTCCCATTTTTCCTATCTTTCTCTTCATCCTTCTTTCTCCCCTTTCTGTCCTCTTCTCTCTTGCTTTAGGTTCAAGTGATACTGAACAGTAAGTGCCTGGCCTAAAAATGAGTGCCGCCTGAAACAATTTGCATGTTTTCAGTGATGGAGGGCTCCACCCAGCGGCAGAGAACTGAGTTGCTTGTCATCAAGGAAGACATGGAGATGCCTATATGAGTTCTGTGCAGAGTTTTAGTAATAGTGTTTTAATTATTACTTCACCAAGCACCTAAAGGCATTGAGACTTTTGGGGGAAACACATGAATTCTTTGAGGAAACTTGGAGATATAGTGATCAGAGGGAAGAAATGCTTGTTTTTAGGGATACATGTGTTGAAATATTTCACGACTGAGCAAGGAAAGATGAGACAACTCTTCTGGCTGCCAAATTCAACACATTTTGAGGGTGAATTTTATAGATGCCTGGCCAGCGCCCTGAAGCTGAAGAGGATACTATGTTATACTGAACTCTGTACTCTGATATGTCCCTGCCTTGCACCACCAAGCCACCAATATTCCAAGGACAGTCGTTCTTACTCCAGTTGTTGAAATTACCCCCCTCTGCCAATCATTAAGTATTCTGAAAGGAATGTGTGTTGTTGTCCCGCAGTCGTTTTCCCCTCCAGTCTGTGCGGACAGTAGGAAAGGTGTTGGATTTTAAATCCAACACCTTCCCCCCCTCCGCAAGCCGTTGTTCCGACTTGCGGAGTAATGGTATGCGGAATTAAAACACGGTCGTTGTAACAACCTCATTGTGATTCCATGCGGGGAAAAAGTTTATTGGTAAACGTTGCTTACCTTCTGAAAGGTCCTTGAGTATGTGCCTGCTCTTGCACTCACCCTGTGTAGAACACCCCCTCCCTTTACATCTCCCAGTCTAAGTAATAACCTCACTTACTGGTACCTTCTTCAAGGCATCCTAAATACATGCTGATTTGAAGCATTAAAAAACACATAAAAGCACATGTTAAAAAAAAATACAGTATAAAAATAACAGCCCTCATGAGGGCAAACAGAATTAGACAATGATTGAACTATTAAAAATACAATAATACAAAGACCCCAATAACACAAAACAATACCAAATAAGATAATCGCACAGAATTAGCACAATCACAACTCAAACAGACTATAATAGTCAAACACATTTGCAGGGCCGTATATAAAGTGCAATGTACCATAAAAGCATAATCACAACTGGACCTAAGCCTAATGGCATATTTTTAAAAAGTTCAGCACGGAAAAAACAGTGCTACCCGTAAGCATTTGCTGCATTCACAAATAGAAGAATCAGCAACTCTCTTGGCAGCCATCTTTGTTGAGCGAAATGAGACGACACGTTTATGAGTCTGCAGCCCTAAATGCTGTGCTTGAGAATGGATTCCACACACTATATCCAAAAGAATGTTTCTAATGGTCTTGCAAGAATTGAAATTAAACAAAAAACTAAACCCACACACGTAGAGAGGTGTTTCTATGGAGACTATTTTTGTACGGTTGTGATAGTCACCGCATATTGCACTTAGAAATTCTACTATGAGTGATTCAGGACTTCAGAAGCATTAAACAATTGCATCCCTCAAAGGGAACGGCACAGTCATATTACTTGGACAAGGGAAGGCACGTGGATTATTTGATTTGTTTTCAGAATTTCCTCACATCCATTCTCCAAGCTGGCCTAGCTACATTCCTTAATTGAAGCTGAAGTGTGTGGCCACTCACTAAACATTTGTGAATTAAGAAGTGCTGACTACCAAAAGCAAGGTCCCCAGAATAAGCGGCACCTTTGCACAACACAGAGAAAACAAAGGTGGCACCTGCCATAGCAACAGTGTTCAAGGCTCAGCCTCATTATTAAACACTGCGGGCAGATTTTCAAGGAAAGTGACTCAGTGCGTGCCAGAAGCCATTTGGCTGCGCCGCACTGAGGAGCTTATTCCGATGGTGGACGGAGACACATCCGCGGTGCTGGCGGTGGAGAAAAATGTTCTTTTCCACACTCCATTGGTGGTCTTCGTGTCCGCCATATTATGATGGACAAACAAAGCCCATTTTCCGTCCGCTGCGGAGTTATGTGAACCACCAGAAATGTCCGTCCGCAACAGCCACAGAGGGAGCCAATATAGAAACACCACCATGGGGAATGATGTCCCATCAACCATACATATCACGATGTCCCAAACAGTCCATCACACTGCAGCGGAGAATCCAGCCATCCGGAGACGGCGGAAGCACTACTGTGGAGAGCGAAAGTCAAATCCCGGTCACCTCCACACGGTCCTGACCGCCATGGATCCACCTCTTTAAGCCCTTCCACTGCTGTACCTCATCCACTACCATTAAATAGACATTGCCGTGGACAACACCATAGATACGCAAAAACAGAACTCTGCATACAACCACAACACACAACTGCTGTGCTGAAATACAGTTCCTGTCCACATCAGACACTCTGATGGGGACAGGAACATATCACCCAGTGTACTCACACATGTCCTACCTGATAGAAACCCACACCTTGGCATCCGGGTCACCCATCAATCGCAAAATCACTGTAATGTCCCGGGAAAGTCACAGCAGTGGTGAAGACTTGGGAAAACCTACACACAATGTAATTGGTAGGGCCGCACCAGGCATGGGCAGCCTGTCCAGATTCACAGGGCTCCACCCTCACCCTTCCCATAGTACACATCACACACCCATTTGGGCACATGCTGTGTGCCCCCCCTGCTCAATTGATCAGCCAGGTGTAGCCAGACCTCACACCTCACATATCAAAGGACAAGGTAGATTGACTGGGAAGATGGGGGTGAAGAGGAACATCAAGAAAAGGAAACAGGAATAGGGAAAACCCTAAGCATTCCACAAAACAAAAGAATTCTTTGTTTTGAGAATACTGCCCTCACTCACACACCGAAGTGTGTGACATGCTTCATCATCGGGTCTGCTTACAATACGCCGAGATGTAGCCACACTCTGGACGGAGCATAGGGAGGGGGGGTTTAACATAAAAAGACCACAAAACAAATGTACGAGACTAAACAACATATAAACATATAAGTCAAATAATGATCAGTGGATATCACCCTGTGACTGGAAAAGGTCCACGACACGTTCAGTTAAAGGGAAAGTGTTTAAAACTAGTTTGTGGATACCAAACGAAAACTTTATTAACAGGCTCCACAACCAGGATTAAAAGAAATAAGAGGGGACACATCAACTAACACACACATACACACCACACCAGTCATTAAGTGAACATGGTGTCATAGTGTACCACAAGCATGCACATGCACAAACCTGACAAGTGACAGGCCCAGAATAGGAGGACAAACAACTATTGTGCACTCAAACCAAATTCATGAACATGAATCCACACTGCTGCATGTGACATACACACAAGAAATGCACACTACACTTGCAACACACATCTGAATGTAACACAATGCACAAACTACTCACACACAATGTCAAGCAAATAGAACATCCCACATATTGCACCTGTCAGCAGAAAGAGCCAACATAGGCCAAACACTGCATACATCCACAAGACAACCCATCCTACAACACAACAGAGGCACATACCAATCCATCACATAGCAAACTCAGCTGGACATCGGGGGGATGCACCCCAAGCAAGGACAAGGCAAAATACTCTGACAGCGCTGCATGCACACCAAGCAGTGTGTGCACAAATATGAAACCAGTAGCACACATATCTGAGTGCCACACCATGAACTCCCACAACACAAATCATCACAGCACACAGATAACATCACTCTCAGGAAGGGTAGCAGTACCTCAGCAAACTCACATGCACCTTAGCCTTCACCCACAGATGCACATCTCAGGGAAACCCAGATGAAAAAAACATGACTAGAGGACTGTGATGCTCAACCATATGCACTGCACATGAGCAACCATGACTGCAAACCAGCAGAAGAAAATAACATGAAACTAATTTTGAAACTGTCCTGAGTGGCACATTGGTCCTGTACACAGATCATCCTCACACAGCATAGTGTCACACTATGAAGTTGTGGGGAGGCTAACACACTTTCAAGGCATGGGGTAGAATACATGAGATTTGAGTGGTGTGTACATCAGTAGTGGACAAGTGAGGAGTGTACAGTCACATAGAGGAGTAACTCACAATGTGTAGGCATCAGAAGCACCTTTAGGGGATGGTATGACTCCACATACCACATATCATACTAGAGCCAAAAAAGGGTCAAGTGACAGCTATGCATGAGAAACTCACAAATAATGTCAGTGTGGCTGAGCAGGTCTGCACAGAAACAAACAGAAACACGACACATGGCTGACCAAACACTACACAGACTTGGAAGTCACACACTCTGCATACTCACAACTGGCAGCAACAACAAGTAGGTGTCCCCCAGGAGTGCAAGGACACACCAACACACTGCACAGTGCTCAACCTACAACTCCCACATGTGCCCACAATCTGAAGCACATGGCTGACAATTTAAACAAACAGGCACTGATTATCTGGATCATACATTTGTGTAGTTGGCATTGCAGGGGCATACACACATCAACACTTCTGACAATGGCAGCCCATTCACACTGTATGACTACTCAAATTCACATATTCAAATGTACCCATGCGACTAAGAAGACAGGCCTAAGCAAGATGACTACACATCAATGCTGCTGTTCACACATGAAGAAAGATCACACAGATATGATGGACCCTGACCACCCCGCAAGTAATCCTGTGGATAGGATTCACCTCTGTTGTGGTATTGCATCCTAACATGACGTGTGTACAATTTAGCAAAGCTGAGCATAGAATGATTAAGATAAGAGTAGATCATCACAAACAACCATCATTGCACCCTCAAGCCTCAGAGTCAACAAGAATAAAAGTGCCGGTCACCAAATTCAGAGAAAGTATAACAAGCAATTGGCAATGTGAAAGTGGCATACAGAGAATGTGTCACATTAAACCATACCCATACATAAAACATTTTATTTGGCAAGGACATTGACAAAGCAGACAACAGGAGTAACTGTCTTTATTACATAATACCCACATAGTCATCAAAAGTACGAAACAGCAAGGCCATTGGCCAGTACAAATTCAAAGTATGCACATGTGTGCATGAGACACTGCACAGGGAACAGGCATCCAAAGTGACAAACAGCAAGGCCATTGGCCAGTACAAATTCACAGGGAATGGGCATCCAAAGTGACAAACAGCAAGGCCATTGGCCAGTACAAATTCAAAGTATGTGCATGTGTGCATGAGAAACTGCACAGGGAACAGGCATCCAAAGTGACAAACAGCAAGGCCATTGGCCAGTACAAATTCAAAGTATGTACATGTGTGCATGAGAAACTGCACAGGGAATGGGCATCCAAAGTGACAAACATCAAGAGCATTGGCCAGTCCATTGTTCCGGTGTGCACATGTGTGCATGAGAAACTGCACAGGGAATGGGCATCCAAAGTGACAAACAGCACGGCCATTGGCCAGTCCAGAGGTACGGTGTCCACATGTGTGCATGAGAAACTGCACAGGGAATGCGTAACACCGGCCACTGCCATGGGAATCACCACAGCTCTGTAGATACAGATGGGCCGTCCAGGCACCGCTGTGGGAGAGATGGTGTTGGGAGGGGGTTTTGCCTCAGATTTGGCTGTCAGTTGAACTGGGAGATGGCTGATTGTCGGGGCCAGTTGAAGGACTCGATCTGGGAGAGAGAGGACCAGCTAGGTAGAGGCATCAGTGGCTGTTGGAGCCTGAGGGCTGCTTGGAACGAGTGGTGTGGTGGCATGGGGAGGCAGAGAAATGCTGCCTTGAGACACAGTGTGTGAGGGTGAATGCTGAGGGCTGGATGTCAATTTCTTGGGGATTCGATAGCCAACAATTGTATTGGCAGGAGTGGGAAGTGAGGTGGGGACAACAGCCTCACTCTCCACCAAAGGTGTATCAGATGCATGTGGCTCTCCCAGTGGGGATTTGCTGGATCTGGTGGTATGCTTGGGGTCGCCTTGCCTTTTTCTCTCCAACTCCTTGTTGTCCAGGTGAACCAGCCACTTTGCTCTCCTGTCCCAGCTTCACAGGGGTGTGGGTGGGAGTTGAGGTTGTGGGTGAATGTGCCTTAGAGAATTGTTTGTGCTGAGTCTTTGCAGGCACAGGTTCACAGCAGACAGGGCAACTGTTTGTTTGTCTGTGGGAGCAGGTGTGGGGATGTGAGTGCCCTTGGATGGGGGGATTTGGATGAATGTGATGTTGAGGCCTGCTTTTTGGCCTGATGCCCCTGAGTGTCACATGATTTGCTTTTGCCTTTGCGCTTTTGTGTGCCTGTTTGTGTTTTGGGGATGGTGTCTGTGCTCTAGGCCATTTGGAGTGCTGCTGTTGTGTGCTGCATGTGGAGGACTTGGCGCCTGAGGGCTGTGGCGTATGGGCACTCTCATCAGGTGGTACCACTGGCAAGGTGGTTGCTGAAGGGCCTGAAGCTGGACTGGGAGCCTGTGACAACTGAATGGCGGCCGTCACTGTGGAGGACAAAGACTGAACAGTTATGTGTAGCCCACCTATATCAGAATTAATGCCCTCCATGAAGGCAACTACCTGTGCCAACTTCTTGTCATGATCCTGGAAGGCATTCAGGAGAGCAACCTGACCCACACACAGCTGGTGTAAAAGGCCCACCATCTCTACACTGAGGGCCGCAGGGGAGACAGGGTACCTGGGGGGAAGGACACTCTACCCTTCCTAGGGCTGTGGGCGCAGACAGCACTAGTGGTAGCAGCAGGGAGGGTGGGCACTGGATGATATGTGGTGGAATATGAAGCAAATTTTAAACTCCCTGTGCCCGCCAACATCGAGGATTCACCGCTGCAGTCAAATGATGTTGAGGTCAGTGTTTCCAGGCGTGATTCATCCAGGGCACTCCTGTCCCCCTCTGAGGTGCTGGTCAAATCAGTGTCAGTGAGCTCCTGTGTAGCAGTCATGCCAGAAGCTCCACCACTGGTGCCCGTACCCTGTCCTTCTATGCTCTTGGTAGATGCTACAATAGACAGAGACTTAGGTTCAGTATAGTGCTAAACTTGCAAACATCATATACAAGCAAAGCACAAAACTAGAAAATTATACCCCCATGTTGCCCACCACTATGTGCAGTCTGCATTTGCAAAATGTATGCAATCCTCATAAGACGCAGGGAAACATGCATAGTTTCATGAATGGCCCATGTGACGTTGACACAGCCAAATAGCTGGCCCGTGCCTCCTTGTAACCTAACATACTAATCTCTGTAAGCATGCCGACATGCCTGTAGGTGAGATAGATATACATTTCAACATGTTGTCTCTGTCACACGTGGAGTCACTTTAAGGGAACAACACAGCTACTGACTTCAAATGTCCTTTTGCAGTGGCCTTAAGCTACTGATATCCACCATATTGTGCTTTGAAGCACAATAACAGTTACACATTGGTGTCAGATGTGTAGTTCTCACAATTTTCAAGTTGTGCACAGCAAACATCTACAAAAGCACAATAATATGATGCTCACTGCTGTTCACTGCCAGGTGATGTCTATGACACCCATAATGCAGCAGATGTCAGAAGGCCACATCTCATCTTGCAATGTCAAGGGTCATTGTATTAAACACATGAGAAACTACATGTAGCGAAAATGCATGACAGCTGCACTCAACACAGAGGCCCCTTACATTTATACATTTCTATGTGGACGGACACAGTACATGGGTATCTCATACACATGCAGAGTGCCAGCACAGACACCAATGTGAAGAATACCCTCATCCATGATGCAGTATGTGAATGAGCAAGACATACAATACATATATAATGATGTTTTGGGGCCGACTCATTTTGTCCAACACTACACACCCCTCAATACCCTTGGCCAGTTAATGGCTACCTGTGTAATGGAGGTCACTTTTAGGGCCATTGTACTCTTGCGCATAATGCACACATATGCATGGGGCAATATGAAACCTGTACACCTATTCTACATTACCCTCTGGAAGACATACCTTTGCAATGTCACAAATCAGCATGTGACAACCTCGTGGATTATGTCATCACATAGCCCAGGCGATGTTTTTTCAGACTTCGGTCCCAGTTTCCTCTCACATTTGTCCACCAGTTGCCCTCCCACCTTCCCTGCTGTCCCGGACCTGTGGCGTTGGCACTCGATGCACCCGCAGACTCTCCCTGCCCTCCGCTGATTGTGTGGTGGTGTTGGTAACCACTGAGGCAGGGAAAGTGTTGCAGGCAGCACTGGTGGAGGTCGTTGAGGCCACACAGGTTGTTGCAGCAGGGGCCAGCACTGTTGTTGTTGCTGAGGTGGTTGAAACAATGGGGGCCTGGGACGTGGTGTGCCCTGTCAATCCGGATAGGCCAGGTTCTTGCTCCTCATCAAAGAAACGTAGGGAGTCTGCATCCAAAAGTCCATGTTCCAGGGGCAGGGGGAGACCGGCTCTGCAGGTCTTTGTTGTGTTCTGCAGCAGTTGATTGTGGATCTCCTGTTGAACAGAGGTGAAGTGGTCATTGAAGTGCACTCCACAAGCTTGGTGTTAGACTTTTGGATGTTACATGTTATACACCAAACCGTTTACATTGATATCACTTTGTATGTCTGCAAGGTACTGAGCATCATGACATGATGTGGAGGTACATACATTACTTGTCCATGGTGTGACATATAAATAGATACCATGTTCCACAAACAGATTGTGTGATTACAAGGACATGTCGTCATCTTTTTGGTTTGCTCTGCATGGAAGACGTTTCATCTGAGCAAGAACTAGGCATTGTAACCTTATGCATACCTTTTTCATTTCATGTGCTTTACTTTGTTTTTCCAACTGACCATGCATGTTTTGTGTTCATATGGGCCTTCATTCTCTGACACCATGGCACTTACACATAGCATTCAGTGCTGTGCATGTTTGGGCCCTGGATTTCTTCAACATGTGACCTGGTGAGTCAAAGTTTGTTTTCAATGACTGTTACGTACACTTAGTGGTCTGCACACTGTATGTGGATTTTGGATCTAAGCCAAGTTGGGTGACATGTGAGGGCTGGGGTGGTCATATTGCTCCATGATTCTTTAGAGGAATGGTAGGGTGCATGCACTGTCTACCTACCAGTTCTGTGAAACAGTTGAGGGAAATTGCTGCCACATAGTTATGAGTAGGAGGGATGTACCTTCCTGCTGGGCTGTGGGAGAAGGGTGCCTGGTGGGAGTTGTAGTGCTGGCTTCCCACCCACAAACACCCCTTCCTTTAAGGATGGCTACCTTCCTGTGAAGTGGAGCAGAGGAAGGGAATAGGTTACACATGGCTGTTGGATGGGGGAGTGTTCCATTCTGCTGAGGGGTGGGACAAGGGGCCTGGTGGGAGTTGTAGTGCTGGTATCCCACCCACAAACACACCACCCTGTTAGGATGGCTACCTCCCAGTGAAGTGGAGCAGAAGAAGGGAATAGGTTACACATGGCTCTTCGATGGGGGAGTGTTCCATCCTGCTCAGGGGTGGGACAAGAGAGCATAAGATGGCTACCTACCTGTAAGTTTGAAGAGAGCAATGCAATGTCTGCCACATGGTTTTGGCTGGGTGGGAGTGCTCCATCCTGCTCATCTGTGGGACAAGGGGGCCTGGTGGGACTTGTAGTGCTAGCTTCCCACCCACAAACACCCCTCGCTATCAAGTTGGCTTCCTACCTTTGAGTTTAAAGAGAGCAATGCAGTGTCTGCCACATGGTTCAGGCTGAGGGGGATTGTTCCATCCTGCTCAGGGGTGGGACAAGGGTGCCTGGTGGGAGATGGAGTGCTGCCTTCCCAACCACAACCCCCTCCCTGTTAAGATGGCTACCTACCTGTAAGTTTAAAGAGAGCAATGTAATGTCTTGCCACATGGTTCTGAGTGGGGGATGTGCGTCATCGTGCTCAGCTATGGGACAAGGGTGCTTGGTGGGAGATGTAGGCAGGCTTTCTATCCACAAACACCCTTTCTGTTAGGATGGCTACCTACCTGTGAGTTTGTAGAGAGCAATGCAATGTCTGCCACATAGTTCTGGCTGGGAGGGCATTCTATCCTGCTCAGGGGTGAGACAAGTATACCTGCTGGGAGTTGGAGTTCTGCCTTCCCAACCACATACCCCCCTCCCTATTAAGTTGGCTACCTACCTGTAAGTTTGAAGAGAGCAATGCAATGTCTGCTGCATGGTTCTGGGTAGGGGGAGTGCTCCATCTTGCTCAGCTGTGGGACAAGGGTGCCTGGAGGGAGTTGTAGTGATTGATTCCTATCCACAAACTCCCCTCCTGTTAAGATGGCTACCTACCTGTAAGTTTGATAAGATCAATGAAAAGTCTGCCACATGGGTCTGGCAGGGGGTGGAGCTCCATCCTGCTCAGCTGTGGGACAAGGGTGCTTGGTGGGAGTTGTAGGCTGGCTTCCTATCCACACACACTCCTCCCTGTTAGGGTGGTTACCTACCTGTGAGTTTGAAGAGACCAATGCAATGTCAGCCACATGGTTCTGGCTGGGGGGGAGTGCTTTATCTTGCTCAGATGTAGGCCAAGGGTGCCTGGTGGGAGTTATAGTAATAAATTCCCACCCACAAACACCCCTCCCTGTTAGGATGGCTACCTCACTGTGAAGTGGAACAGAGGAAGGAAATAGGTTACACATGGCTCTTGGATGGGGGAGTGTTCCATCCTGCTCAGGGGTGGGACAAGAGAGCATAGGATGGCTACCTACCTGTGAGTTTGAAGAGAGCAATGCCATGGCTGATACATGGTTGTGGGTGGGAAGAGTGTTCCATCCTGCTCTGCTGTGGGACAAGAGGGCCTATTGGGAGTTGTAGTGCTAGCTTCCCACCCACAAACACCCCTCGCTATCAAGTTGGCTTCTTACCTTTGAGTTTAAAGAGAGCAATGCAGTGTCTGCCACATGGTTCAGGCTGAGGGGGATTGTTCCATCCTGCTCAGGGGTGGGACAAGGGTGCCTGGTGGGAGATGGAGTGCTGCCTTCCCAACCACAACCCCCTCCCTGTTAAGATAGCTACCTACCTGTAAGTTTAAAGAGAGCAATGTAATGTCTTGCCACATGGTTCTGAGTGGGGGAGTGCGTCATCGTGCTCAGCTATGGGACAAGGGTGCTTGGTGGGAGATGTAGGCAGGCTTCCTATCCACAAACACCCTTTCTGTTAGGATGGCTACCTACCTGTGAGTTTGTAGAGAGCAATGCAATGTCTGCCACATAGTTCTGGCTGGGAGTGCATTCTATCCTGCTCAGGGGTGAGACAAGTATACCTGCTGGGAGTTGGAGTTCTGCCTTCCCAACCACATACCCCCCCTCCCTATTAAGTTGGCTACCTACCTGTAAGTTTGAAGAGAGCAATGCAATGTCTGCTGCATGGTTCTGGGTAGGGGGAGTGCTCCATCTTGCTCAGCTGTGGGACAAGGGTGCCTGGAGGGAGTTGTAGTGATTGATTCCTATCCACAAACTCCCCTCCTGTTAAGATGGCTACCTACCTGTAAGTTTGATAAGATCAATGAAAAGTCTGCCACATGGGTCTGGCTGGGGGTGGAGCTCCATCCTGCTCAGCTGTGGGACAAGGGTGCTTGGTGGGAGTTGTAGGCTGGCTTCCTATCCACACACACCCCTCCCTGTTAGGGTGTTTACCTACCTGTGAGTTTGAAGAGACCAATGCAATGTCAGCCACATGGTTCTGGCTGGGGGGAGTGCTCCATCTTGCTCAGATGTAGGCCAAGGGTGCCTGGTGGGAGTTATAGTAATAGATTCCCCCCCACAAACACCCCTCCCTGTTAGGATGTCTACCTCACTGTGAAGTGGAACAGAGGAAGGAAATAGGTTACACATGGCTCTTGGATGGGGGAGTGTTCCATCCTGCTCAGGGGTGGGACAAGAGAGTATAGGATGGCTACCTACCTGTGAGTTTGAAGAGAGCAATGCCATGGCTGTCACATGATTGTGGGTGGGAAGAGTGTTCCATCCTGCTCTGCTGTGGGACAAGAGGGCCTATTGGGAGTTGTAGTGCTGTGCTGGCTGCCTGTACACATGCCACCTGGGAATTTTGCTAGCTACCTTTGGGTGATTCAGAGGGAGTAAATGTTAGAACTGTGAGACATGTGTTGGGAAGAGTGTGGTACGCATAAGTGCATTTGGGCCTAGGAAGTGTAGCTTTGTAGTTGTGCAAGACAGTACATAGCAGTGTAATGGGAGACATTTGTTGGTACTTACCAGCCTCCACTCCCCCTGGGTATTCCTGTGAGACTCTCTGGCTGCAGTATGGCAAGCACCTTCTCCTCCCATTCGGTGAATGTTCGTGGTGGAATGGGAGGGCCACCGCCAGTCCTCTGAACCAGCTCGTGGTTCTTGTTGGCACGCTCTTTCACCGTGGTCTTGAGGTCATTTCACCTCTTCCTGATGTCCTTCTTGGTGCGCGGGGTGGTCCCTACTGCATTGACTTTGTTGACTATCCTTGCCCACATTTTTTTTTGTGGCTAGTGGTGTCTGTTGGACCATGCTTCCAAACAATTTTGGTTCTACTCTGGTTACCTCATCTTCCATCACTGACAACTCATTGTCAGTGAATTTGGGCATCTTCTTATGTGACTTGGTGTGTGATGTGCAAATGTGTAAAAAGAGCAGTTGTGAAGGTGGTGGTGGTGATGTGTGTGTGGTTGTGAGGGTGTGATGTGTGCAGATTTTGTCCGGACTGGTACTCCTCAGGGTCTGGATGATGCAAAAAGGGGTCCACCACCCGACATCCCCAAACTCCAACTAAAAATGTACAGAGTTTAAGGGCGATCAGGCAAGGGATAGGAAAGGGTAGGAACAGCGGGGAGGAGAACCTGAAACAAGAATGCAAAAAGATTAGAGACATAGGCTATAGTACAGTCTACTCTCATATGTGTCTCACTAGTGTAATTCGCATACCTTATTTACCAACGCCACTGTTTACTCTTGTTAGAGCTTCAATCATAACAGAGCGCTCCAGTAGGCAAAATCCTAATTCACACAAAAGACAGGCATTAGCAACTATACACATGCAAACCTCTATAAACTATATCCCTTGACTGATACCCCTTTTCTCACCAGTTCTCTGGGAAAAAATCTAAACAAAAATATATGTTTGCTTTCACATCTCTTTCTGTCCATGTCAATGATCATTTGCCAAATGTACATAGGGAACTTTCTTATCTTCCCTTAGGATAATGAAAGACCTAAACAATGTTATTAAGAACTGTAGTACTCCCTGTGTAATCCTGTACTCCAGTCAGAGACAGAAGTTTCTGCCCACAAGGAATTGCATCAGAGATCGGGCTTCCATGGTGTCTATACCGCCGCCCTACGCCTCTGCTCAAAAGAAAGGTAACAGAACGATCGGGCCGACGTGGTTACGTCACTGCCGCCCGAAATGTATTGCAGCGTAGAGAAATTACCAAAGGTAATTAAATAAAAAGGCCTCTGCAGTTTCCCCACCACAGCCTTTTTTTAATATCACCGAATCAGGAAAACAAAGTCCAGAAAGGCGTCCGCGGTATTCTCAAGCCGCCGCCTACACGAGTTCACCGGAAATACTAAGAATGTCACCAAAGGCTTCCACGGTGTATATACCGCCGCTTTGAATGCTAGCAGAGGTACTCACCCCCTCTCCACTCTCTGAAACCATTTTCCATGCTTCCCAGCAGCCGCCGGCAAAGCAAACAGCCCTTCAGGTAGAATTACGCACACTCGTGTGTGCACCCGGCGTCCCTTTGTAACAGCGTGCTCATCTCCCATGGCCTGCTGTGAGTTGTAGTTCTTGGCAGGCGCGAGTCCAGGGACGATTTCTGACAGCTTTGCCTCTCCTTTGTGCTGTAGGGTTGGGCCCTTCAACTGTGTAGTTGTGCAAAGGATTCTGGTCAGGGAAGGGGCTGATTTTATACTCAGCTATGTGAGTGGGTCAAAATGGAGTATTCATGTCAGGTGTGTTGTGTGGGTTGACCTGGGAGTTGTATATTTTAGTTGCCATGAGGATGTGTCATTGGGGTGTGTTAGGTGTTTTTTAAGGCCAAGCCAGATTAATGGCAACACTTGGTAGCCTTGTTGTGTGGATGCCTTCGACCACCATTACTCTTCAGGAGCGACCGCGGCGGTTGGAATACAACAGCCCTTCCGCCAGCTCTCCCATTGATCAATTGTTGCGATTGCATCAGTCGGAAACAACTGATCGTTCCGCTGTTACCGCAAACATATCCTAATTTCACGTGTGGTCAATCCGATGGTTGAGCAGCGGTGTGGGTCTTTCCGCAGCAAATCCGACCACCGCAGATGGATTTTCACCTAGTCTGGACGGTCCCAGCAGAATTTCGTAGAATACATCCACCTCGGTCGGCTTTTTCGGGCAGTTCATCCTAATTTGACCGCCAGTTTTCCCGCGGTACAAGCATGTGGTTAATTTTCATAACCATAGTGGTCGGAATGGTTTTCCGACACCCATCCTAATTGACCCCTGAGTCACTTTCAAAGAACTGGGATGCAGCATATTTACTCTGTGCTTCCCCCTGCGCTGGCGCACAAACTGCTGCCATGCGCTGACGCAGGCGCCCTTGCACCAAGGTGCAAGGATGCCTGCATCACAGGGGTGATTGTTTATGTGCAGGAAGGGTTTCCTTCCTGCAAATAAACAATCAGATATTGCGTTTTACAACTTCTATGAGTGCTGCATTACCACACATAGAACTTGCAAAATGTCATTGTTTAAATGATTTTCTATGTGCAGAAGGGAACCCATCCTGCACATAAACAATCACCAGAGGTGATTTTCTTTTAATACGTGTGCTGCAGAATGCAGCAAGCACAGAAAGAGGAATACAACAAGGAGAAATGAATACATTTCTCCTCTTTGCGCCTCCATTTGCCCTGGGAAGGCGCAGTATTCAGACTTTTTTCCAGATTTACGATTTCTCGTAAATCTGGAAAAGTGTCAGGTTCCATGGGTGTTGCTTGGGAATACCCACAGGCACACCCATGGAATGCCCCTTTCATACAAAGTGCTGCGTGCAAAGGGGCCATACTTACAAGGACAGGAAAAGTCACACATTGTGGCTTTTCCTGTCCTCGTAAATATGGGACAGTAAATGTGCCGCCGGTCCTTCACAAAAAGTGACGCACCAGTGGCAAACGGGGTTAGTAAATCTGCCACTTTATGTCTATATGTTTAGCACTTGTGAATGACGTAATGAATTTCCTACATGGTGCTGATGATGGATCAGGGTATTGCTTCATCTGGCTATAGGTTTAATGTACAGAAATGCAATGAAGGCAACATGTTAATGTCGTGAGGATTAAACTGATATGAGAGGCTACTACATACACCCCTTGGGCCTAGATTGTATGAGTGCATATTGTTTGCATGCTGTGCAAGTCATGTGTGTCTGGAGGAGGGAGCAAGTGTCCTGCCATCTGTGTTGGTGTGATGTCCAACAATGCTGTACACTCACTGGCAGAGGGTGGGGAAGGAAGCCAGCCAGCTCGAGAAGTGTTTCTGACTGACCAGGTAGAAGAGCGGTGTGTTGGAATGTCTGCTTAGTTAAGAGAGAATTATTTACAACAAGGGGTGGTGAGGGACAGAGTCTCTGAATTAAGCAGAATACTCTCACCCAGTCAAGAGATCAGGGCTAGATCCAACACCGTTTTTTAGCTCATTGCACCATCCCAGTTTCAGAACCTGGCTGTATGCAAATTACTCTGTTCCTGTCCCAGTGCATGATGGGAACAGGGCAAACCAAACTACAAAAGCCAATTCTTACACTGGGAAGGAAACAAGCTTCCGGGGACCGGTTTCTGGCATTACAGCCGTCTTCAGCCCGGCTTGCTTGAATCCTGATGGTGCAATGAGCAAGGGACTCCTGTCTGAGTATACCCTTCCACGCTTAGGGTGGACAAAATTATTTACAACAAGGGGTGGTGAGGGACAGAGTCTCTGAATTAAGCAGAATACTCTCACCCAGTCAAGAGATCAGGGCTAGATCCAACACCGTTTTTTAGCTCATTGCACCATCCCAGTTTCAGAACCTGGCTGTATGCAAATTAGTCTGTTCCTGTCCCAGTGCATGATGGGAACAGGGCAAACCAAACTACAAAAGCCAATTCTTACACTGGGAAGGAAACAAGCTTCCGGGGACCGGTTTCTGGCATTACAGCCGTCTTCGGCCCGGCTTGCTTGAATCCTGATGGTGCAATGAGCAAGGGACTCATGTCTGAGTATACCCTTCCACGCTTAGGGTGGACAAAATTATTTACAACAAGGGGTGGTGAGGGACAGAGTCTCTGAATTAAGCAGAATACTCTCACCCAGTCAAGAGATCAGGGCTAGATCCAACACCGTTTTTTAGCTCATTGCACCATCCCAGTTTCAGAACCTGGCTGTTTGCAAATTAGTCTGTTCCTGTCCCAGTGCATGATGGGAACAGGGCAAACCAAACTACAAAAGCCAATTCTTACACTGGGAAGGAAACAAGCTTCCGGGGACCGGTTTCTGGCATTACAGCCGTCTTCGGCCCGGCTTGCTTGAATCCTGATGGTGCAATGAGCAAGGGACTCATGTCTGAGTATACCCTTCCACGCTTAGGGTGGACAACATTATTTACAACAAGGGGTGGTGAGGGACAGAGTCTCTGAATTAAGCAGAATACTCTCACCCAGTCAAGAGATCAGGGCTAGATCCAACACCGTTTTTTAGCTCATTGCACTATCCCAGTTTCAGAACCTGGCTGTATGCAAATTAGTCTGTTCCTGTCCCAGTGCATGATGGGAACAGGGCAAACCAAACTACAAAAGCCAATTCTTACAATGGGAAGGAAACAAGCTTCCGGGGACCGGTTTCTGGCATTACAGCCGTCTTCGGCCCGGCTTGCTTGAATCCTGATGGTGCAATGAGCAAGGGACTCATGTCTGAGTATACCCTTCCACGCTTGACTGGGTGAGAGTTTTCTGCTTAATTCAGAGACTCTGTCCATCACCACCCCTTGTTGTAAATATTTTTGTCCACCCTAAGCGTGGAAGGGTATACTCAGATGTGAGTCCCTTGCTCATTGCACCATCAGGATTCAAGCAAGCCGGGCCGAAGACGGCTGAAATGCCAGAAACCGGTCCCCGGAAGCTTGTTTCCTTCCCAGTGTAAGAATTGGCTTTTGTAGTCTGGTCTGCCCTGTTCCCATGATGCACTGGGCCAGGGACAGACTAATTTGCATACAGCCAGGTTCTGAAACTGGGATGGTGCAATGAGCTAAAAAACGGTGTTGGATCTAGCCCTGATCTCTTGACTGGGTGAGAGTTTTCTGCTTAATTCAGAGACTCTGTCCATCACCACCCCTTGTTGTAAATATTTTTGTCCACCCTAAGCGTGGAAGGGTATACTCAGATGTGAGTCCCTTGCTCATTGCACCATCAGGATTCAAGCAAGCCGGGCCGAAGACGGCTGAAATGCCAGAAACCGGTCCCCGGAAGCTTGTTTCCTTCCCAGTGTAAGAATTGGCTTTTGTAGTCCGGTCTGCCCTGTTCCCATGATGCACTGGGCCAGGGACAGACTAATTTGCATACAGCCAGGTTCTGAAACTGGGATGGTGCAATGAGCTAAAAAACGGTGTTGGATCTAGCCCTGATCTCTTGACTGGGTGAGAGTTTTCTGCTTAATTCAGAGACTCTGTCCATCACCACCCCTTGTTGTAAATATTTTTGTCCACCCTAAGCGTGGAAGGGTATACTCAGATGTGAGTCCCTTGCTCATTGCACCATCAGGATTCAAGCAAGCCGGGCCGAAGACGGCTGAAATGCCAGAAACCGGTCCCCGGAAGCTTGTTTCCTTCCCAGTGTAAGAATTGGCTTTTGTAGTCTGGTCTGCCCTGTTCCCATGATGCACTGGGCCAGGGACAGACTAATTTGCATACAGCCAGGTTCTGAAACTGGGATGGTGCAATGAGCTAAAAAACGGTGTTGGATCTAGCCCTGATCTCTTGACTGGGTGAGAGTTTTCTGCTTAATTCAGAGACTCTGTCCATCACCACCCCTTGTTGTAAATATTTTTGTCCACCCTAAGCGTGGAAGGGTATACTCAGATGTGAGTCCCTTGCTCATTGCACCATCAGGATTCAAGCAAGCCGGGCCGAAGACGGCTGAAATGCCAGAAACCGGTCCCCGGAAGCTTGTTTCCTTCCCAGTGTAAGAATTGGCTTTTGTAGTCTGGTCTGCCCTGTTCCCATGATGCACTGGGCCAGGGACAGACTAATTTGCATACAGCCAGGTTCTGAAACTGGGATGGTGCAATGAGCTAAAAAACGGTGTTGGATCTAGCCCTGATCTCTTGACTGGGTGAGAGTTTTCTGCTTAATTCAGAGACTCTGTCCATCACCACCCCTTGTTGTAAATAGTTAAGAGAGAATGGCAGTAGAAGAAAGAGAGCTTATGTTATATCCCACAGTGCTTCTTCGAGGGCCCTTGACTTGGAACCTTACTCACCCAACCCTGGGCCTGTGCACGCTCCAGTAATAACCAATAGTAATAGAGGGTTGTTCCACTAGTGTTTTGTCCCATGATGTGGCTTGTCCTAACTACTGTCCAGGACAGACTTTCAACAAGCTCTTCAGCTGCTGCAGCAGAATAGGAATTCAAATTCAAATAAAATAGGCTGAACAAAGCAGGGCTTAGTAATCGAGGGAGAGCACAAGACAACCAGGGGTGACCCCTAATTTACAGCCTGATTTTGAACACGCCGGGAAACTATCAGCAACCATATTTTGAGATGTCTGTGGGCCCTCCGGAGATCTCCCTGCCTTCAAGGGAGTTGCCAAGACAGTGGTCTCTCTGAAGGTAGTGAACGTTTGCTGAGCAGTCTCCTTGTTTCAGGGGGCTGCGCAGCACAGTTTTTAGTTTTTCAAAAATGAACTCTCAAAGTGGAAGTTAATTTCTGAATAAAAAAAAATAATGACCCTGAAACCCTGGGAGTTGTCTCCCAGGCCCTGGGAGGTATTTATAATTTTTTTGTGTTCAGGACCTCTGGATTTATCTAGTGATCATGAACTGGAAAAAAGGCACATCAGACCATCTGCTGTACATAGGGGCCTATTAGGATGGCGGACGGGAATGTGTCCCGTCCGCCATGGTCGCGGCAAAAACACTCCCGACCGCACCGCGGATAATCCGCGGTTGCGATTAGGATAATAATGTCAAGAAACTCCGACTGAGGCGGACGGATCACATCAAACACCGTCCCCTGCTAACGGAGCACACCAAAGACCGCCGCAAGCGGACGGTACCAAAGAAAGACCCTCCGCCGCGGACGAAGATGACCGCGGGAACAGGCACAACCGCCGCCATACCTGCGGAGGCTCCGGCCGCGCGATTAGGATAACGCCGCCATTCCAACGGAACTCACCACCTTCCTCTACCGCAGCGGAAACAATGCATCGACAAACGGAGCATGACTGCGGAATGTCCACACGAACACCATCCCTGGCGTCAAACCGATTACAAAATGGCAGACGGAAGTAAATAGAAAACACACTAAACAGGACACCCACCTACCTGAAACACCCACCCCCAGCAACTACATGCCCCAATGACACCCCCCCAAGCACTGAAAAATGCACCTAAGTCACCACACCCACAGAACACCTGACTGGCAACAGCCATTGGGACACAACCACCACACAGAGTATAAAATGAATCCCTCCCACAACCACAATCCTTTGCATCACAGCATAGCTGCAAGCAAGAGGCAGAATACCACTTACAGCAGACACACAAAAACACACATACAACCTGCACACAAACACACCCACCACACAAACACCCACAACACCATCCCTACACAACACACACCTGCACATCCCACCCCACCCCACCAACACCTTGCACATCACACACCATAGCACCAAAGAAAAATCCCAAGTTCACAGACAGTGAGTTGAAGGTCATGGTGGATGAAATCATCCGTGTCGAACCACCTTGGCAACTAAAAACAACATGTGGGACAGGATAGTGACCAGAGTCAATGCATCAGGGACCGTGCCACGCACCAAACACGAGATCCAGAGGTGGTGGCACGACCTCAAGACAAGGGTAAAAGGCATCAGGGCCAAGAACCACCTGCGGGCACACCACACTGGCGGCGGCACTCCCCCGGAGCCCATACCATTTGCAGAATGGGAGGAGAAGGTGCTGGGCATACTGCACCCTGAGAGCCTGGAAGGAATCGAAGAGGGACTAGAGGCTGGTAAGTACAAACCAATGACCACTATCACACTGCCATGGTCTGTGATAGAATCGGAGGTCTCTGGTTGGCACAGGTATGCACTTGTGACAAGCAGGGGCCTCTTCCTTTAGTCAGGGCAAGGGAACTACTCCTTCGAATAACCCCTGCTCACCCTCTAGGTAGTGTGGAGCGAGCAGACAAGGCTAATCTTCAGGGCGATAGTTAGTTAAGCATTTATGATCACGCACAGTAAACCCACTGACCCACCACAAATGGACACCAGTCGTAAGGTTGTATAAAAAATACGTAGACTTTATATAAAAATACTTCAGTCGCAGAATTAACACAAGACCATATAACGTTTAGCGATTTGAGGCCACCAGATTTAAATAGGCAATTGTTCTTTAAATGTTTGTTGTTCAGCAAGGTACGACGATAGGGAAAACAGAACGTTGCGGACCCTGGATCCGATTTGAACTCGAGACGGAGTTCAAGTGTACCTTGCTTGTGGAAGTCCGAGGCGTTTCAGGCGCGGCTACTGGTGAGGGCCTGAGCCTAGTTCAACCCGGTTTTGGAGTACTCTGTTTACAGGCAGCTGCCGTCTTCTTTCAGGGTGCAGGGCAGGGACATCAGACGCTCCGCAGGAGGTGGAGCCAGCATTGTGGTGGTGGAGCACAACCCTATCCAGAGTCAAGGACTACTCCGCCCACCCATCCTGGTATAAGCACCCCATTCACCACCTGGAGCCCCCGACTGTCCCCGGGAATTCCCCAGCCCTGTCACTCACACAAACCCAGACAACAGATACACATCCTGGCAGAGGCGGGCTGAAATAGTTAGGCGAGCAAAGGATAACTTTCTAAAAGTAGCATTTGCAAACACAGGATATTAAAATACAATTTACTAAAGGAAGTATTTTATTATTCTGAGTTCAGGCATACTAAACTTGATTAGCCACCGTGTTCCCTGAGCCTGCCGGGACTATAGCGTGTAATAATTCCGGCAGCTCATCTGGCCTAAGAGAACAGGTAGCCCTTCAACAGTGTAGCCCTTCAACAGTGAAGAACGAAATGGGCGGTAATTCACTATTAGGACATGCCACACTCTAGGCTTGTCCTACCTTGTCCTCACAATGCACCCTGCCCGTAGGCCTACCATAGGGGTGACTCTTTTACCTTCCTCCCTTACCTCTCAACAGCCACCTGATTCCCCCTGGGATGTCATGGAACAGGAATCATGCTGGCCGACCGAGACAAGGACACACGGCCCCTTTAACTCGGAACGCGAAGATCAGACTCCTCCCCATCCAGCGTGAACACCACGTCAAAAGCGAGACAGAACCCGGAAGCGACGGACGGCGTTTCCCTGGAGGCGAACGGAGGTGACTGGTGTAGCGAGAGCGGAGTGAAGACGGGAGGACCTTGAGGCGAGAGGAGAGAGGAGAGACCGGGATCGGAGAGTCCGGAGCAGCTGTGCAGAAGCCAGGAGGCCAACATATCCTCGCATCGCCCGCCATGCTACCACGGGAGGAGCGTGGCTCCAAGAGGTACGGGGCAGAGTGGCGGGCTGGGTGGGGCGTCGGGTCCAACCTCCCGATTAGTTGTATAGCCCCTTGTACAGTCCTGATACCTCGTTCCCCTTCTCACGAGCACCTACCACACGAATTGTAGATACTTCACCCGGGCACCGGTTTCCCTCACCCCCGGCCCTGATCACCTATCTTGGTCCCAGACTGTGACCTAACCTACCCTTTCTCCTTCTTTCCCTAATGCACCGGAACCGGACGGAAGCCCAGACCCAACCCTGAAGCAAGCTGGAGCCAACCAAGAAATCGACCTTTGACCCGGCTGCATTTGCCCGAGAACGGATCACAAGTCGGAAGAAGAGATCCTACATAAAAATAAAACCCTCGCTTAAATCACTAATTAAGGAGTCTGCCTCTCTCTTGACTGTTACCCCCTCAGTTGTACCTGTTGTGTCAGCCTCTATCCTACGCCCCTAACCTCACCGGGACATAAGCCAACCGTGGAAATCAATTACGGATACACTTTACATGGGGAGCACTTGCACTGCGGCACGGGTTGGCCGTGGCGCAGTGCCCTGAGCATCGAATACCAGCAAAACATCTGAGGCACATCAGCAAAAACTTTTTTCAGTATAACCAGACTATCTACCTACAAACCCATGGCACCAGTATGGGTAGTACATTTGCTCCAAGTCTAGCTGGACTGTATGTCCACCACCTAGAGCAAAACAAAATACTGCATACAGACAACCCATACAGCCCCACATCAATACCTGGAAAAGGTATATTGATGACATCTTCATCATCTGGGACGGTGATTCAAAAACTGCTTCCAACTTTGTGACCTGGCTAAACAACCAAAATGCATACTTAAAATTTACAAGCACCATCTCAAACCAATCTATGGTGTTCCTGGATCTTAATATCTACGCTGAAGATAACAGACTTAAGAGCACCACACACTTCAAACCGACTTCCAGGAACTGCCTGTTGCGATATGATAGTTTCATCCCAGACATCTAAGGGAGAACCTACCATATGGACAAGTTTTGCGACTAAGACGCAATTGCACAGAACTGAGTCAGTTCCAAACACAAGCTGGGGACTTGAAAAAGAAATTGATACAAGGACAATACCCCACTAGGACTATTGATAAGGCGATGAAAAGAGCCAAGAACAACCATAGGGATGCACTCCTGGAAGATAAACCACAGGATAAAGACGAAAACAAAAGACCAATATGCGTCACGACCTACTCCACAGTGTCCAATGAAGTGTCCAGAATTATTAACAAACACTGGAGGATACTGAATTGTGGCAGTCTGGACCTAGAGAATGCACATCGTAGAGGAAGAAACCTCAAGGATATACTGGTCCACACGAGACCCAAACATAATCCCATAACTAGGCAGACCACAATTGGACTCCAAGGACATTTTCCTTGTGGTAATTGCAGCAGTTGCCACCTTACACAGAAAAGCAACACCTTAACATTCAGTAATGGTACAACATGGGAACAGCGGCAATTCACAAATTGCAATACGAAGAATGTTGTATACATGATTACATGCCCATGTGGTTTAGAGTATGTAGGCATGACCACAAGGCCAGTAAAAACGAGAGTGGGAGAACATAAAAGCAACGTGCGCTGCAAAAAGTCAACCACCAAATGGCGTCCCATTATCTAGAAAAACAACATTGTGTGAATGATTTGCGATGGACCATAATCGAACACATGCCATCAGAAACCGGGCTGTTCCAGAAAGAACAACGATGGGTGTTCCGTCTGGGTCCTCATACCCATGGTCTAAATGATGATGTTCCTTGGGGCCAATAGTCGAATTTACAGTAATCTGGGCCATGGACCCTATATCCTCTGCTGACTCATCACTAACGTGTTACTCAAAGGACCCGACTGTCCTTCCCAACTTATATATGAAAATATACAGGAATTGACATTTCCCCTTACAGTGTTAAAAACAAAGCACACCTGTGTTGTACACTAGCACACCTGTGGAGTACATTAGAACTACCAGCCATCTTTCACGATGTGGCCCAGGACTCTTCACAGGCACTTTTAAATCGTTTTCCATTTAAATATAACGAATATAGAACTTTCACTAAAAGGTACGTTTGCGCTGCACCAAGAGTAGCGTAACCGCATTGAAAACTAACGCATGCGCATTAGAGATCGCTACCAGTAGGCTCAGAGACGTCTTAACACGCATGCGCCTCGCGGACCTCTACATGCTGAAGTAACGGTCTGGCATAACGCGTGCACAGTTCAATCAACTTCCGCGCATGCACCTCACGAGCCGTCCTCGCTACAACACGGGTAAAATCCTTGCGTATACCTGATAAGGCGAGACATTTAATTGGCCAGTAAACGGATCACCCATGTATGGGCTTAGTGCGCATCCGACAATTATCCTATCACCAGTCAACCAATTAAGGAATTCGAGCATATATAAGATAGGGCGCACTCCTTTAGCCATTACCAGCGGAGCAGCGTAAGGGGTAACACAGAGGTAATCTCGCCCTGATTCTGTGAGTATTGAGTAAACAAACAAAATCACCATTCTCTACCCAAACAGTGAGTAAAAAGTACTGAAACCATCTTTTTGTTCACATAGATTACGAATCTAGCAACCTACCCCGACGTTCTTGAATTGCTCATGGAGCCAGAAAACCTTGCATAATGAGTATGACCATAGTGCTTCTTTTAACCCAATGTGTGTCATTTTTATTGTGTGTCTTGTATGTCTTTTTTTCCTTTACAGGATCAATACATCATTGGGGCTCCAGGTGACTGCACCTGTGTGAGCCAGCCTAATTGGGGCAACCAATTTATTATTTTTTTGTGTTTTGTTCTTTCAGGTCATGCAACTGCATGGACCAATACCGCTGTAGGCACATTATAGCCTTAATTTATCACTGTAAATAATCTTTCACTTTTAGTTATTTACACTTTTAATAGAGAAACGTGAGTAAGGTGGGGAAGTTGTGCCCCCGTCCTGAAGAAGGAGCACCAGCTCCGAAACATGTCGACGCACACCAGAGGTAATGTCCATAATTACGACAATTAACTACCTCATACTGCACTTCTTTTATTAGTACCAGCCCGAGGTAGTGAATAAAAATGTTTCCTGATACCTACGAGCCAGGTACTTTTTAACCTTCACCATACCCCACCACTCACATTTAAAATACCTAATCACTCCCATCACACGCACCACACATTGTCTACACTATCAGTGCTCCCGCATAGTAGCAGGTCGCAGCACGCCGCATCCCGTTAGACCCCGATGATGAAGCATGACACCAAGGGGCCTGTTGGTGTGTGAGGGGTATTTTAGAAAACACTGAGTGTCCCCCACTTCCGTGGTCTACACTCTCCCTGTCCACTGTGAGTAGGATTCCTATTGTTTGAGTAACAGTGCCCGTGGAGTAAGAATCCTATCTCTATACTCTACCTCCCTACTGTTGTTATTTTGCACATCAACACAAGCCTTGCACAACTGCCAAGACACATCTCCCAGGCTCCAATCCATGCATGTGAGCCACATAGTCACCCAAATGTGAAGTCCTGGCCTCAAATGCACCCACCATGAACAAACACAAATGTTGCCTCCTACGTTCCCAGGCTTGCATGTTTTCAAAGCAGCCAGCACCACAACTCCCAACAGGCCACCATGTCTACAAGGAGGGTGGTGGGGGGGTGTGAGAGGTGGGTGGGGGGTGTGAGAGGCGGGTGGGGGGTGTGAGAGAACAGCACCACAACTCCCAACAGGCCCCCATGTCTACAGGGAGGGTGGTGGGGGTGGGGGGTGTGAGAGACCAGCACTACAACTCCCAAGAGCCCCCATGTCCACAGGGAGGGTGGTGGTGGGTGGGGGGTGTTAGAGACCAGCACTACAACTCCCAACAGGCCCCCATGTCTACAGGGAGGGTGGTAGGGGTGGGGGATGTGAGAGACCAGCACTACAAATCCCCACAGGCCCCCATGTCCACAGGGAGGGTAGTGGGTTGGGGGTGTTAGAGACCAGCACTACAACTCCCCACAGGACCCCCTGTCCACAGGGAGGGTGGTGGGGGGTGTGAGAGGTGGGTGGGGGGGGTTGTGAGAGGTGGGTGAGGGGTATGAGAGACCAGCACTACAACTCCCAAGAGCCCCCATGTCCACAGGGAGGGTGGTGGGGTTTGGGGTGTGTGAGAGACCAGCACTACAACTCCCAACAGGCCCCCATGTCTACAGGGAGGGTGGTGGTGGGTGGGGGGTGTTAGAGACCAGCACCACCACTCCCAACAGGCCCCATGTCTACAGGGAGGGTGGTGGGGGTGAGGGGTGTGAGAGACCAGCACTACAACTCCCCACAGGCCCCCATGTCTACAGGGAGGGTGGTGGGTGGGGGGTGTTAGAGACCAGCACTACAACTCCCCACAGGCCCCCATGTCCACAGGGAGGGTGGTGGGGGTTGTGAGAGGTGGGTGGGGGGTGTGTGAGAGGTGGGTGGGGGGTATGAGAGACCAGCACTACCATGCCCAAGAGGCCCCCATGTCCACAGGGAGGGTGGTGGTGTTTGGGGGGTTTGAGAGACCAGCACTACAACTCCCAACAGGCCCCCATGTCTACAGGGAGGGTGGTGGTGGGTGGGGGTGTCAGAGACCAGCACCACAACTCCCAACAGGCCCCCATGTCTACAGGGAGGGTGATGGAGGTGGGGGGTGTGAGAGACCAGCACTACAACTCCCCACAGGCCCCCATGTCCACAGGGAAGGTGGTGGGTGTTAGAGACCAGCACTACAACTCCCCACAGGCCCGCTTGTCCACAGGGAGGGTGGTGGGTGGGGGGTGTTAGAGACCAGCCCTACAACTCCCCACAGGCCCCCATGTCCACAGGGAGGGTGGTGGGGGGTGTGAGAGGTGGGTGGGGGTGTGTGAGAGGTGGGTGGGGGGTATGAGAGACCAGCACTACAACTCCCCACAAGCCCCCATGTCCACAGGGAGGGTGGTGGGTGGGGGGTGTTAGAGACCAGCCCTACAACTCCCCACAGGCCCCCATGTCCACAGGGAGGGTGGTGGGGGGTGTGGGAGGTGGGTGGGCGGTGTGTGAGAGGTGGGTGGGGGGTATGAGAGACCAGCACTACAACTCCCAAGAGGCCCCCATGTCCACAGGGAGGGTGGTGGGGTTTGGGGGGGGTGAGAGACCAGCACTACAACTCCCAACAGGCCCCCATGTCTAAAGGGAGGGTGGTGGTGGGTGGGGGGTGTTAGAGACCAGCACCACAACTCCCAACAGGCATCCATGTCTACAGGGAGGGTGGTGGTGGGTGGGGGGTGTTAGAGACCAGCACCACAACTCCCAACAGGCCCCCATGTCTACAGGGAGGGTGATGGAGGTGGGGGGTGTGAGAGACCAGCACCACAACTCCCAACAGGCCCCCATGTCTACAGGGAGGGTGGTGGGGGGTGGGGGGGTGAGAGACCAGCACTACAACTCCCAACAGGCCCCCATGTCTACAGGGAGGGTGGTGGTGGGTGGGGGGTGTTAGAGACCAGCACCACAACTCCCAACAGGCCCCCATGTCTACAGGGAGGGTGGTGGGGGTGGGGGGTGTGAGAGACCAGCACTGCAACTCCCCACAGGCCCCCATGTCCACAGGGAGGGTGGTGGGTTGGGGGTGTTAGAGACCAGCACTACAACTCCCCACAGGACCCCATGTCCACAGGGAGGGTGGTGGGGGGTGTGAGAGGTCTGTGGGGGGTGGGTGAGAGGTGGGTGGAGGGTATGAGAGACCAGCACTACAACTCCCAAGAGCCCCCATGTCCACAGGGAGGGTGGTGGGGTTTGGGGGGTGTGAGAGACCAGCACTACAACTCCCAACAGGCCCCCATGTCTACAGGGAGGGTGGTGGTGGGTGGGGGGTGTTAGAGACCAGCACCACAACTCCCAACAGGCCCCCATGTCTACAGGGTGGGTGGGGTGAGAGACCAGCACTACAACTCCCCACAGGCCCCCATGTCTACAGGGAGGGTGGTGGGGGTGGGGGGTGTGAGAGACCAGCACTACAACTCCCCACAGGCCCCCATGTCCACAGGGAGGGTGGTGGGTGGGGGGTGTTAGAGACCAGCACTACAACTCCCCTCAGGACCCCATGTCCACAGGGAGGGTGGTGGGGGTGAGAGGTGGGTGGGGGGTGTGTGAAAGGTGGGTGGGGGGTATGAGAGACCAGCACTACAACTCCCAAGAGGCCCCATGTCCACAGGGAGGGTGGTGGGGTTTGGGGGTGTGAGAGACCAGCACTACAACTCCCAACAGGCCCCCATGTCTACAGGGAGGGTGGTGGTGGGTGGGGGTTTTAGAGACCAGCACCACAACTCCCAACAGGCCCCCATGTCTACGGGGAGGGTGGTGGGGGTGGGGGTGTGAGAGACCAGCACTACAACTCCCCACAGGCCCCCATGTCCACAGGGAGGGTGGTGGGTGGGGGGTTTTAGAGACCAGCACTACAACTCCCCACAGGCCCCCATGTCCACAGGGAGGGTGGTGGGGGGTTGTGAGAGGTGGGTGGGGTGTGTGTGAGAGGTGGGTGGGGGGTATGAGAGACCAGCACTACAATGCCCAAGAGGCCCCCATGTCCACAGGGAGGGTGGTGGGGTTTGGGGGGTTTGAGAGACCAGCACTACAACTCCCAAAAGGCCCCCATGTCTACAGGGAGGGTGGTGGTGGGTGGGGGGTATGAGAGACCAGCACTACAACTCCCAAGAGGCCCCATGTCCACAGGGAGGGTGGTGGGGTTTGGGGGGGTGAGAGACCAGCACTACAACTCCCAACAGGCCCCCATGTCTACAGGGAGGGTGGTGGTGGGTGGGGGTTTTAGATACCAGCACCACAACTCCCAACAGGCCCCCATGTCTACGGGGAGGGTGGTGGGGGTGGGGGGTGTGAGAGACCAGCACTACAACTCCCCACAGGCCCCCATGTCCACAGGGAGGGTGGTGGGTGTTAGAGACCAGCACTACAACTCCCCACAGGCCCCCATGTCCACAGGGAGGGTGGTGGGGGGTTGTGAGAGGTGGGTGGGGGTGTGTGAGAGGTGGGTGGGGGGTATGAGAGACCAGCACTACAATGCCCAAGAGGCCCCCATGTCCACAGGGAGGGTGGTGGGGTTTGGGGGGTTTGAGAGACCAGCACTACAACTCCCAAAAGGCCCCCATGTCTACAGGGAGGGTGGTGGTGGGTGGGGGGTGTCAGAGACCAGCACCACAACTCCCAACAGGCCCCCATGTCTACAGGGAGGGTGATGGAGGTGGGGTGTGTGAGAGACCAGCACTACAACTCCCAACAGGCCCCCATGTCTACAGGGAGGGTGGTGGTAGGTGGGGGGTGTTAGAAACCAGCACTACAACTCCCCATAGGCCTCCATGTCCACAGAGAGGGTGGTGGGGTGTGTGTGAGAGGTGGGTAGGGGGTGTGAGAGAACAGCACCACAACTCCCAACAGGCCCCCATATCTACAGGCAGGGTGGTGGGGGGTGGGGGGTGAGAGACCAGCACTACAAATTCCCACAGGCCCCCATGTCTACAGGGAGGGTGGTGGGGGGTGGGGGTGTGAGAGACCAGCACTACAACTCCCCACAGGCCCCCATGTCTACAGGGAGGGTGTGGGGGGGTGGGGTGTGAGAGACCAGCATTACAACTCCCAACATGCCCCCATGTCTACAGGGAGGGTGGTGGGGGTGTGAGAGGTAGGTGGGGGTGTGTGAGAGGTGGGTGGGGGTGTGAGAGACCAGCACTACAACTCTCAAGAGGCCCCCATGTCCACAGGGAGGGTGGTGGGGTTTGGGGGGTGTTAGAGACCAGCACTACAACTCCCCACAGGCCCCCATGTCTACAGGGAGGGTGGTGGGGGATATGTGAGAGGTGGGTGGGGGTGTGTGAGAGATGGGTGGGGTGTGTGTGAGAGATGGGTGGGGGGTGTGAGAGACCAGCACTACAGCTCCCAAGAGGCCCCCAGGTCTACAGGGAGGGTGGTGGGGGGGTGGGGTGTGAGAGACCAGCATTACAACTCCCAACAGGCCCCCATGTCTACAGGGAGGGTGGTGGGGGTGTGAGAGGTAGGTGGGGGTGTGTGAGAGGTGGGTGGGGGTGTGAGAGACCAGCACTACAACTCTCAAGAGGCCCCCATGTCCACAGGGAGGGCGGTGGGGTTTGGCAGGTGTGAGAGACCAGCACTACAACTCCCAACAGGCCACCATGTCTACAGGGAGGGTGGTGGGGGGTGTGTGAGAGGTGGGTGGGGGTATTTGAGAGGTGGGTGGGGGGTGTGAGAGACTAGCACTACAACTCCCAAGAGGCCCCCATGTCCACAGGGAGGGTGGTGGGGTTTGGGGGTGTGAGAGACCAGCACTACAACGCCCAACAGGCCCCCATGTCTACAGGGAGGGTGGTGGGGGGTGTGTGAGAGGTGGGTGGGGGGTGTGTGGGTGGTGGGGTTTGGGGGGTGTGAGAGACAAGCACTACAACTCCCAACAGGCTCCCATGTCTCATCCCAGAGCAAGATTGAGTCCGCCCAACATTTGCTGACCAGTGCATCTCCTCCTGCAAATTGGCAAACCAAACTACAAAAGCCAATTCTCACAATGGGAAGGAAACAAGCTTCCGGGGACCGGTTTCTGGCATTACAGCCGTCTACGGCCCGGCTTGCTTGAATCCTGATGGTGCAATGAGCAAGGGACTCATGTCTGAGTATACCCTTCCACGCTTGACTGGGTGAGAGTTTTCTGCTTAATTCAGAGACTCTGTCCATCACCACCCCTTGTTGTAAATATTTTTGTCCACCCTAAGCGTGGAAGGGTATACTCAGATGTGAGTCCCTTGCTCATTGCACCATCAGGATTCAAGCAAGCCGGGCCGAAGACGGCTGAAATGCCAGAAACCGGTCCCCGGAAGCTTGTTTCCTTCCCAGTGTAAGAATTGGCTTTTGTAGTCTGGTCTGCCCTGTTCCCACGATGCACTGGGCCAGGGACAGACTAATTTGCATACAGCCAGGTTCTGAAACTGGGATGGTGCAATGAGCTAAAAAACGGTGTTGGATCTAGCCCTGATCTCTTGACTGGGTGAGAGTTTTCTGCTTAATTCAGAGACTCTGTCCATCACCACCCCTTGTTGTAAATATTTTTGTCCACCCTAAGCGTGGAAGGGTATACTCAGATGTGAGTCCCTTGCTCATTGCACCATCAGGATTCAAGCAAGCCGGGCCGAAGACGGCTGAAATGCCAGAAACCGGTCCCCGGAAGCTTGTTTCCTTCCCAGTGTAAGAATTGGCTTTTGTAGTCTGGTCTGCCCTGTTCCCATGATGCACTGGGCCAGGGACAGACTAATTTGCATACAGCCAGGTTCTGAAACTGGGATGGTGCAATGAGCTAAAAAACGGTGTTGGATCTAGCCCTGATCTCTTGACTGGGTGAGAGTTTTCTGCTTAATTCAGAGACTCTGTCCATCACCACCCCTTGTTGTAAATAGTTAAGAGAGAATGGCAGTAGAAGAAAGAGAGCTTATGGTATATCCCACAGTGCTTCTTCGAGGGCCCTTGACTTGGAACCTTACTCACCCAACCCTGGGCCTGTGCACGCTCCAGTAATAACCAATAGTAGGAGAGGGTTGTTCCACTAGTGTTTTGTCCCATGATGTGGCTTGTCCTAACTACTGTCCAGGACAGACTTTCAACAAGCTCTTCAGCTGCTGCAGCAGAATAGGAATTCAAATTCAAATAAAATAGGCTGAACAAAGCAGGGCTTAGTAATCGAGGGAGAGCACACGACAACCAGGGGTGACCCCTAATTTACAGCCTGATTTTGAACACGCCGGGAAACTATCAGCAACCATATTTTGAGATGTCTGTGGGCCCTCCGGAGATCTCCCTGCCTTCAAGGGAGTTGCCAAGACAGTGGTCTCTCTGAAGGTAGTGAACGTTTGCTGAGCAGTCTCCTTGTTTCAGGGGGCTGCACAGCACAGTTTTTAGTTTTTCAAAAATGAACTCTCAAAGTGGAAGTTAATTTCTGAATAAAAAAAAATAATGACCCTGAAACCCTGGGAGTTGTCTCCCAGGCCCTGGGAGGTATTTATAATTTTTTTGTGTTCAGGACCTCCATATTTTTCTAGTGATCATGAACTGGAAAAAAGGCACATCAGACCATCTGCTGTACATAGGGGCCTATTAGGATGGCGGACGGGAATGTGTCCCGTCCGCCATGGTCGCGGCAAAAACACTCCCGACCGCACTGCGGATAATCCGCGGTTGCGATTAGGATAATAATGTCAAGAAACTCCGACTGAGGCGGACGGATCACATCAAACACCGTCCCCGGCGGACGGAGCACACCAAAGACCGCCGCAAGCGGACGGTACCAAAGAAAGACCCTCCGCCGCGGACGAAGATGACCGCGGGAACAGGCACAACCGCCGCCATACCTACGGAGGCTCCGGCCGCGCGATTAGGATAACGCCGCCATTCCAACGGAACTCACCACCTTCCTCTACCGCAGCGGAAACAATGCATCGACAAACGGAGCATGACTGCGGAATGTCCACACGAACACCATCCCTGGCGTCAAACCGATTACAAAATGGCAGACGGAAGTAAATAGAAAACACACTAAACAGGACACCCACCTACCTGAAACACCCACCCCCAGCAACTACATGCCCCAATGACACCCCCCCAAGCACTGAAAAATGCACCTAAGTCACCACACCCACAGAACACCTGACTGGCAACAGCCATTGGGACACAACCACCACACAGAGTATAAAATGAATCCCTCCCACAACCACAATCCTTTGCATCACAGCATAGCTGCAAGCAAGAGGCAGAATACCACTTACAGCAGACACACAAAAACACACATACAACCTGCACACAAACACACCCACCACACAAACACCCACAACACCATCCCTACACACCACACACCTGCACATCCCACCCCACCCCACCAACACCTTGCACATCACACACCATAGCACCAAAGAAAAATCCCAAGTTCACAGACAGTGAGTTGAAGGTCATGGTGGATGAAATCATCCGTGTCGAACCACCTTGGCAACTAAAAACAACATGTGGGACAGGATAGTGACCAGAGTCAATGCATCAGGGACCGTGCCACGCACCAAACACGAGATCCAGAGGTGGTGGCACGACCTCAAGACAAGGGTGAAAGGCATCAGGGCCAAGAACCACCTGCGGGCACACCACACTGGCGGCGGCACTCCCCCGGAGCCCATACCATTTGCAGAATGGGAGGAGAAGGTGCTGGGCATACTGCACCCTGAGAGCCTGGAAGGAATCGAAGAGGGACTAGAGGCTGGTAAGTACAAACCAATGACCACTATCACACTGCCATGGTCTGTGTTAGAATCGGAGGTCTCTGGTTGGCACAGGTATGCACTTGTGACAAGCAGGGGCCTCTTCCTTTAGTCAGGGCAAGGGAACTACTCCTTCGAATAACCCCTGCTCACCCTCTAGGTAGTGTGGAGCGAGCAGACAAGGCTAATCTTCAGGGCGATAGTTAGTTAAGCATTTATGATCACGCACAGTAAACCCACTGACCCACCACAAATGGACACCAGTCGTAAGGTTGTATAAAAAATACGTAGACTTTATATAAAAATACTTCAGTCGCAGAATTAACACAAGACCATATAACGTTTAGCGATTTGAGGCCACCAGATTTAAATAGGCAATTGTTCTTTAAATGTTTGTTGTTCAGCAAGGTACGACGACAGGGAAAACAGAACGTTGCGGACCCTGGATCCGATATGAACTCGAGACGGAGTTCAAGTGTACCTTGCTTGTGGAAGTCCGAGGCGTTTCAGGCGCGGCTACTGGTGAGGGCCTGAGCCTAGTTCAACCCGGTTTTGGAGTACTCTGTTTACAGGCAGCTGCCGTCTTCTTTCAGGGTGCAGGGCAGGGACATCAGACGCTCCGCAGGAGGTGGAGCCAGCATTGTGGTGGTGGAGCACAACCCTATCCAGAGTCAAGGACTACTCCGCCCACCCATCCTGGTGTAAGCACCCCATTCACCACCTGGAGCCCCCGACTGTCCCCGGGAATTCCCCAGCCCTGTCACTCACACAAACCCAGACAACAGATACACATCCTGGCAGAGGCGGGCTGAAATAGTTAGGCGAGCAAAGGATAACTTTCTAAAAGTAGCATTTGCAAACACAGGATATTAAAATACAATTTACTAAAGGAAGTATTTTATTATTCTGAGTTCAGGCATACTAAACTTGATTAGCCACCGTGTTCCCTGAGCCTGCCGGGACTATAGCGTGTAATAATTCCGGCAGCTCATCTGGCCTAAGAGAACAGGTAGCCCTTCAACAGTGTAGCCCTTCAACAGTGAAGAACGAAATGGGCGGTAATTCACTATTAGGACATGCCACACTCTAGGCTTGTCCTACCTTGTCCTCACAATGCACCCTGCCCGTAGGCCTACCATAGGGGTGACTCTTTTACCTTCCTCCCTTACCTCTCAACAGCCACCTGATTCCCCCTGGGATGTCATGGAACAGGAATCATGCTGGCCGACCGAGACAAGGACACACGGCCCCTTTAACTCGGAACGCGAAGATCAGACTCCTCCCCCATCCAGCGTGAACACCACGTCAAAAGCGAGACAGAACCCGGAAGCGACGGACGGCGTTTCCCTGGAGGCGAACGGAGGTGACTGGTGTAGCGAGAGCGGAGTGAAGACGGGAGGACCTTGAGGCGAGAGGAGAGACCGGGATCGGAGAGTCCGGAGCAGCTGTGCAGAAGCCAGGAGGCCAACATATCCTCGCATCGCCCGCCATGCTACCACGGGAGGAGCGTGGCTCCAAGAGGTACGGGGCAGAGTGGCGGGCTGCGTGAGGCGTCGGGTCCAACCTCCCGATTAGTTGTATAGCCCCTTGTACAGTCCTGATACCTCGTTCCCCTTCTCACGAGCACCTACCACACGAATTGTAGATACTTCACCCGGGCACCGGTTTCCCTCACCCCCGGCCCTGATCACCTATCTTGGTCCCAGACTGTGACCTAACCTACCCTTTCTCCTTCTTTCCCTAATGCACCGGAACCGGACGGAAGCCCAGACCCAACCCTGAAGCAAGCTGGAGCCAACCAAGAAATCGACCTTTGACCCGGCTGCATTTGCCCGAGAACGGATCACAAGTCGGAAGAAGAGATCCTACATAAAAATAAAACCCTCGCTTAAATCACTAATTAAGGAGTCTGCCTCTCTCTTGACTGTTACCCCCTCAGTTGTACCTGTTGTGTCAGCCTCTATCCTACGCCCCTAACCTCACCGGGACATAAGCCAACCGTGGAAATCAATTACGGATACACTTTACATGGGGAGCACTTGCACTGCGGCACGGGTTGGCCGTGGCGCAGTGCCATGAGCATCGAATACCAGCAAAACATCTGAGGCACATCAGCAAAAACTTTTTTCAGTATAACCAGACTATCTACCTACAAACCCATGGCACCAGTATGGGTAGTACATTTGCTCCAAGTCTAGCTGGACTGTATGTCCACCACCTAGAGCAAAACAAAATACTGCATACAGACAACCCATACAGCCCCACATCAATACCTGGAAAAGGTATATTGATGACATCTTCATCATCTGGGACGGTGATTCAAAAACTGCTTCCAACTTTGTGACCTGGCTAAACAACCAAAATGCATACTTAAAATTTACAAGCACCATCTCAAACCAATCTATGGTGTTCCTGGATCTTAATATCTACGCTGAAGATAACAGACTTAAGAGCACCACACACTTCAAACCGACTTCCAGGAACTGCCTGTTGCGATATGATAGTTTTCATCCCAGACATCTAAGGGAGAACCTACCATATGGACAAGTTTTGCGACTAAGACGCAATTGCACAGAACTGAGTCAGTTCCAAACACAAGCTGGGGACTTGAAAAAGAAATTGATACAAGGACAATACCCCACTAGGACTATTGATAAGGCGATGAAAAGAGCCAAGAACAACCATAGGGATGCACTCCTGGAAGATAAACCACAGGATAAAGACGAAAACAAAAGACCAATATGCGTCACGACCTACTCCACAGTGTCCAATGAAGTGTCCAGAATTATTAACAAACACTGGAGGATACTGAATTGTGGCAGTCTGGACCTAGAGAATGCACATCGTAGAGGAAGAAACCTCAAGGATATACTGGTCCACACGAGACCCAAACATAATCCCATAACTAGGCAGACCACAATTGGACTCCAAGGACATTTTCCTTGTGGTAATTGCAGCAGTTGCCACCTTACACAGAAAAGCAACACCTTAACATTCAGTAATGGTACAACATGGGAACAGCGGCAATTCACAAATTGCAATACGAAGAATGTTGTATACATGATTACATGCCCATGTGGTTTAGAGTATGTAGGCATGACCACAAGGCCAGTAAAAACGAGAGTGGGAGAACATAAAAGCAACGTGCGCTGCAAAAAGTCAACCACCAAATGGCGTCCCATTATCTAGAAAAACAACATTGTGTGAATGATTTGCGATGGACCATAATCGAACACATGCCATCAGAAACCGGGCTGTTCCAGAAAGAACAACGATGGGTGTTCCGTCTGGGTCCTCATACCCATGGTCTAAATGATGATGTTCCTTGGGGCCAATAGTCGAATTTACAGTAATCTGGGCCATGGACCCTATATCCTCTGCTGACTCATCACTAACGTGTTACTCAAAGGACCCGACTGTCCTTCCCAACTTATATATGAAAATATACAGGAATTGACATTTCCCCTTACAGTGTTAAAAACAAAGCACACCTGTGTTGTACACTAGCACACCTGTGGAGTACATTAGAACTACCAGCCATCTTTCACGATGTGGCCCAGGACTCTTCACAGGCACTTTTAAATCGTTTTCCATTTAAATATAACGAATATAGAACTTTCACTAAAAGGTACGTTTGCGCTGCACCAAGAGTAGCGTAACCGCATTGAAAACTAACGCATGCGCATTAGAGATCGCTACCAGTAGGCTCAGAGACGTCTTAACACGCATGCGCCTCGCGGACCTCTACATGCTGAAGTAACGGTCTGGCATAACGCGTGCGCAGTTCAATCAACTTCCGCGCATGCAACTCACGAGCCGTCCTCGCTACAACACGGGTAAAATCCTTGCGTATACCTGATAAGGCGAGACATTTAATTGGCCAGTAAACGGATCACCCATGTATGGGCTTAGTGCGCATCCGACAATTATCCTATCACCAGTCAACCAATTAAGGAATTCGAGCATATGTAAGATAGGGCGCACTCCTTTAGCCATTACCAGCGGAGCTGATTCTGTGAGTATTGAGTAAACAAACAAAATCACCATTCTCTACCCAAACAGTGAGTAAAAAGTACTGAAACCATCTTTTTGTTCACATAGATTACGAATCTAGCAACCTACCCCGACGTTCTTGAATTGCTCATGGAGCCAGAAAACCTTGCATAATGAGTATGACCATAGTGCTTCTTTTAACCCAATGTGTGTCATTTTTATTGTGTGTCTTGTATGTCTTTTTTTCCTTTACAGGATCAATACATCATTGGGGCTCCAGGTGACTGCACCTGTGTGAGCCAGCCTAATTGGGGCAACCAATTTATTATTTTTTTGTGTTTTGTTCTTTCAGGTCATGCAACTGCATGGACCAATACCGCTGTAGGCACATTATAGCCTTAATTTATCACTGTAAATAATCTTTCACTTTTAGTTATTTACACTTTTAATAGAGAAACGTGAGTAAGGTGGGGAAGTTGTGCCCCCGTCCTGAAAAAGGAGCACCAGCTCCGAAACATGTCGACGCACACCAGAGGTAATGTCCATAATTACGACAATTAACTACCTCATACTGCACTTCTTTTATTAGTACCAGCCCGAGGTAGTGAATAAAAATGTTTCCTGATACCTACGAGCCAGGTACTTTTTAACCTTCACCATACCCCACCACTCACATTTAAAATACCTAATCACTCCCATCACACGCACCACACATAGTCTACACTATCAGTGCTCCCGCATAGTCGCAGGTCGCAGCACGCCGCATCCCGTTAGACCCCGATGATGAAGCATGACACCAAGGGGCCTGTTGGTGTGTGAGGGGTATTTTTGAAAACACTGAGTGTCCCCCACTTCCGTGGTCTACACTCTCCCTGTCCACTGTGAGTAGGATTCCTATTGTTTGAGTAACAGTGCCCGTGGAGTAAGAATCCTATCTCTATACTCTACCTCCCTACTGTTGTTATTTTGCACATCAACACAAGCCTTGCACAACTGCCAAGACACATCTCCCAGGCTCCAATCCATGCATGTGAGCCACATAGTCACCCAAATGTGAAGTCCTGGCCTCAAATGCACCCACCATGAACAAACACAAATGTTGCCTCCTACGTTCCCAGGCTTGCATGTTTTCAAAGCAGCCAGCACCACAACTCCCAACAGGCCACCATGTCTACAAGGAGGGTGGTGGGGGGGTGTGAGAGGTGGGTGGGGGGTGTGAGAGGCGGTTGGGGGGTGTGAGAGAACAGCACCACAACTCCCAACAGGCCCCCATGTCTACAGGGAGGGTGGTGGGGGTGGGGGGTGTGAGAGACCAGCACTACAACTCCCAAGAGCCCCCATGTCCACAGGGAGGGTGGTGGTGGGTGGGGGGTGTTAGAGACCAGCACTACAACTCCCAACAGGCCCCCATGTCTACAGGGAGGGTGGTAGGGGTGGGGGATGTGAGAGACCAGCACTACAAATCCCCACAGGCCCCCATGTCCACAGGGAGGGTAGTGGGTTGGGGGTGTTAGAGACCAGCACTACAACTCCCCACAGGACCCCATGTCCACAGGGATGGTGGTGGGGGGTGTGAGAGGTGGGTGGGGGGGGGTGTGAGAGGTGGGTGAGGGGTATGAGAGACCAGCACTACAACTCCCAAGAGCCCCCATGTCCACAGGGAGGGTGGTGGGGTTTGGGGTGTGTGAGAGACCAGCACTACAACTCCCAACAGGCCCCCATGTCTACAGGGAGGGTGGTGGTGGGTGGGGGGTGTTAGAGACCAGCACCACCACTCCCAACAGGCCCCATGTCTACAGGGAGGGTGGTGGGGGTGAGGGGTGTGAGAGACCAGCACTACAACTCCCCACAGGCCCCCATGTCTACAGGGAGGGTGGTGGGTGGGGGGTGTTAGAGACCAGCACTACAACTCCCCACAGGCCCCCATGTCCACAGGGAGGGTGGTGGGGGTTGTGAGAGGTGGGTGGGGGGTGTGTGAGAGGTGGGTGGGGGGTATGAGAGACCAGCACTACCATGCCCAAGAGGCCCCCATGTCCACAGGGAGGGTGGTGGGGTTTGGGGGGTTTGAGAGACCAGCACTACAACTCCCAACAGGCCCCCATGTCTACAGGGAGGGTGGTGGTGGGTGGGGGTGTCAGAGACCAGCACCACAACTCCCAACAGGCCCCCATGTCTACAGGGAGGGTGATGGAGGTGGGGGGTGTGAGAGACCAGCACTACAACTCCCCACAGGCCCCCATGTCCACAGGGAAGGTGGTGGGTGTTAGAGACCAGCACTACAACTCCCCACAGGCCCGCTTGTCCACAGGGAGGGTGGTGGGTGGGGGGTGTTAGAGACCAGCCCTACAACTCCCCACAGGCCCCCATGTCCACAGGGAGGGTGGTGGGGGGGGGTGTGAGAGGTGGCTGGGGGTGTGTGAGAGGTGGGTGGGGGGTATGAGAGACCAGCACTACAACTCCCCACAGGCCCCCATGTCCACAGGGAGGGTGGTGGGTGGGGGGTGTTAGAGACCAGCCCTACAACTCCCCACAGGCCCCCATGTCCACAGGGAGGGTGGTGGGGGGTGTGAGAGGTGGGTGGGGGGTGTGTGAGAGGTGGGTGGGGGGTATGAGAGACCAGCACTACAACTCCCAAGAGGCCCCCATGTCCACAGGGAGGGTGGTGGGGTTTGGGGGGGTGAGAGACCAGCACTACAACTCCCAACAGGCCCCCATGTCTAAAGGGAGGGTGGTGGTGGGTGGGGGGTGTTAGAGACCAGCACCACAACTCCCAACAGGCATCCATGTCTACAGGGAGGGTGGTGGTGGGTGGGGGGTGTTAGAGACCAGCACCACAACTCCCAACAGGCCCCCATGTCTACAGGGAGGGTGATGGAGGTGGGGGGTGTGAGAGACCAGCACCACAACTCCCAACAGGCCCCCATGTCTACAGGGAGGGTGGTGGGGGGTGGGGGGGTGAGAGACCAGCACTACAACTCCCAACAGGCCCCCATGTCTACAGGGAGGGTGGTGGTGGGTGGGGGGTGTTAGAGACCAGCACCACAACTCCCAACAGGCCCCCATGTCTACAGGGAGGGTGGTGGGGGTGGGGGGTGTGAGAGACCAGCACTGCAACTCCCCACAGGGCCCCATGTCCACAGGGAGGGTGGTGGGTTGGGGGTGTTAGAGACCAGCACTACAACTCCCCACAGGACCCCATGTCCACAGGGAGGGTGGTGGGGGGTGTGAGAGGTCTGTGGGGGGTGGGTGAGAGGTGGGTGGAGGGTATGAGAGACCAGCACTACAACTCCCAAGAGCCCCCATGTCCACAGGGAGGGTGGTGGGGTTTGGGGGGTGTGAGAGACCAGCACTACAACTCCCAACAGGCCCCCATGTCTACAGGGAGGGTGGTGGTGGGTGGGGGGTGTTAGAGACCAGCACCACAACTCCCAACAGGCCCCCATGTCTACAGGGAGGGTGGTGGGTGGGGGGTGTTAGAGACCAGCACTACAACTCCCCACAGGCCCCCATGTCCACAGGGAGGGTGGTGGGGGTTGTGAGAGGTGGGTGGGGGGTGTGTGAGAGGTGGGTGGGGGGTATGAGAGACCAGCACTACCATGCCCAAGAGGCCCCCATGTCCACAGGGAGGGTGGTGGGGTTTGGGGGGTTTGAGAGACCAGCACTACAACTCCCAACAGGCCCCCATGTCTACAGGGAGGGTGGTGGTGGGTGGGGGTGTCAGAGACCAGCACCACAACTCCCAACAGGCCCCCATGTCTACAGGGAGGGTGATGGAGGTGGGGGGTGTGAGAGACCAGCACTACAACTCCCCACAGGCCCCCATGTCCACAGGGAAGGTGGTGGGTGTTAGAGACCAGCACTACAACTCCCCACAGGCCCGCTTGTCCACAGGGAGGGTGGTGGGTGGGGGGTGTTAGAGACCAGCCCTACAACTCCCCACAGGCCCCCATGTCCACAGGGAGGGTGGTGGGGGGGGGTGTGAGAGGTGGGTGGGGGTGTGTGAGAGGTGGGTGGGGGTATGAGAGACCAGCACTACAACTCCCCACAGGCCCCCATGTCCACAGGGAGGGTGGTGGGTGGGGGGTGTTAGAGACCAGCCCTACAACTCCCCACAGGCCCCCATGTCCACAGGGAGGGTGGTGGGGGTGTGAGAGGTGAGTGGGGGGTGTGTGAGAGGTGGGTGGGGGGTATGAGAGACCAGCACTACAACTCCCAAGAGGCCCCCATGTCCACAGGGAGGGTGGTGGGGTTTGGGGGGGTGAGAGACCAGCACTACAACTCCCAACAGGCCCCCATGTCTAAAGGGAGGGTGGTGGTGGGTGGGGGGTGTTAGAGACCAGCACCACAACTCCCAACAGGCATCCATGTCTACAGGGAGGGTGGTGGTGGGTGGGGGGTGTTAGAGACCAGCACCACAACTCCCAACAGGCCCCCATGTCTACAGGGAGGGTGATGGAGGTGGGGGGTGTGAGAGACCAGCACCACAACTCCCAACAGGCCCCCATGTCTACAGGGAGGGTGGTGGGGGGTGGGGGGGTGAGAGACCAGCACTACAACTCCCAACAGGCCCCCATGTCTACAGGGAGGGTGGTGGTGGGTGGGGGGTGTTAGAGACCAGCACCACAACTCCCAACAGGCCCCCATGTCTACAGGGAAGGTGGTGGGGGTGGGGGGTGTGAGAGACCAGCACTGCAACTCCCCACAGGGCCCCATGTCCACAGGGAGGGTGGTGGGTTGGGGGGGTGAGAGACCAGCACTACAACTCCCAACAGGCCCCCATGTCTACAGGGAGGGTGGTGGTGGGTGGGGGTTTTAGAGACCAGCACCACAACTCCCAACAGGCCCCCATGTCTACGGGGAGGGTGGTGGGGGTGGGGGTGTGAGAGACCAGCACTACAACTCCCCACAGGCCCCCATGTCCACAGGGAGGGTGGTGGGTGGGGGGTGTTAGAGACCAGCACTACAACTCCCCACAGGCCCCCATGTCCACAGGGAGGGTGGTGGGGGGTTGTGAGAGGTGGGTGGGGTGTGTGTGAGAGGTGGGTGGGGGGTATGAGAGACCAGCACTACAATGCCCAAGAGGCCCCCATGTCCACAGGGAGGGTGGTGGGGTTTGGGGGGTTTGAGAGACCAGCACTACAACTCCCAAAAGGCCCCCATGTCTACAGGGAGGGTGGTGGTGGGTGGGGGGTATGAGAGACCAGCACTACAACTCCCAAGAGGCCCCATGTCCACAGGGAGGGTGGTGGGGTTTGGGGGGGTGAGAGACCAGCACTACAACTCCCAACAGGCCCCCATGTCTACAGGGAGGGTGGTGGTGGGTGGGGGTTTTAGAGACCAGCACCACAACTCCCAACAGGCCCCCATGTCTACGGGGAGGGTGGTGGGGGTGGGGGGTGTGAGAGACCAGCACTACAACTCCCCACAGGCCCCCATGTCCACAGGGAGGGTGGTGGGTGTTAGAGACCAGCACTACAACTCCCCACAGGCCCCCATGTCCACAGGGAGGGTGGTGAGGGGTTGTGAGAGGTGGGTGGGGGTGTGTGAGAGGTGGGTGGGGGGTATGAGAGACCAGCACTACAATGCCCAAGAGGCCCCCATGTCCACAGGGAGGGTGGTGGGGTTTGGGGGGTTTGAGAGACCAGCACTACAACTCACAAAAGGCCCCCATGTCTACAGGGAGGGTGGTGGTGGGTGGGGGGTGTCAGAGACCAGCAGCACAACTCCCAACAGGCCCCCATGTCTACAGGGAGGGTGATGGAGGTGGGGTGTGTGAGAGACCAGCACTACAACTCCCAACAGGCCCCCATGTCTACAGGGAGGGTGGTGGTAGGTGGGGGGTGTTAGAAACCAGCACTACAACTCCCCATAGGCCTCCATGTCCACAGAGAGGGTGGTGGGGTGTGTGTGAGAGGTGGGTAGGGGGTGTGAGAGAACAGCACCACAACTCCCAACAGGCCCCCATATCTACAGGCAGGGTGGTGGGGGGTGGGGGGTGAGAGACCAGCACTACAAATTCCCACAGGCCCCCATGTCTACAGGGAGGGTGGTGGGGGGTGGGGGTGTGAGAGACCAGCACTACAACTCCCCACAGGCCCCCATGTCTACAGGGAGGGTGGTGGGGGGGTGGGGTGTGAGAGACCAGCATTACAACTCCCAACAGGCCCCCATGTCTACAGGGAGGGTGGTGGGGGTGTGAGAGGTAGGTGGGGGTGTGTGAGAGGTGGGTGGGGGTGTGAGAGACCAGCACTACAACTCACAAGAGGCCCCCATGTCCACAGGGAGGGTGGTGGGGTTTGGAGGGTGTTAGAGACCAGCACTACAACTCCCCACAGGCCCCCATGTCTACAGGGAGGGTGGTGGGGGGTATGTGAGAGGTGGGTGGGGGTGTGTGAGAGATGGGTGGGGTGTGTGTGAGAGATGGGTGGGGGGTGTGAGAGACCAGCACTACAACTCCCAAGAGGCCCCCATGTCCACAGGGAGGGCGGTGGGGTTTGGGGGGTGTGAGAGACCAGCACTACAACTCCCAACAGGCCACCATGTCTACAGGGAGGGTGGTGGGGGGGGTGTGAGAGGTGGGTGGGGGTATTTGAGAGGTGGGTGGGGGGTGTGAGAGACTAGCACTACAACTCCCAAGAGGCCCCCATGTCCACAGGGAGGGTGGTGGGGTTTGGGGGTGTGAGAGACCAGCACTACAACGCCCAACAGGCCCCCATGTCTACAGGGAGGGTGGTGGGGGGGGTGTGAGAGGTGGGTGGGGGGGTGTGGGTGGTGGGGTTTGGGGGGTGTGAGAGACAAGCACTACAACTCCCAACAGGCTCCCATGTCTCATCCCAGAGCAAGATTGAGTCCGCCCAACATTTGCTGACCAGTGCATCTCCTCCTGCAAATTGACAGGTAGATAGACATCTGTACAGGGGGAACATCCAATAGCAGGACAGGACCACACATATCCAAGTATTGCCTTCCCACCTCCACGCCACCATATTGCCCTGTACTGTCAACCACAACAACATGATGACAACAACAACCATGTCCTGATTCCCTAGTGATTTCTAATGTTGGTACCAAAAACATGTAATGTCCACAGCATTGATTCTGAAAATCTTGTCCCTCAGGTGATCACAACTTGACCGGTGAAAGCAGCAACCGCCAGCACCAGTCGCCCCCCTCACAGCACAGACTCTCTGGGGATGATTCCATTGACAGCTCGGGTGCAGAAGACGATGCTGGCCGAAGCAGACTCCCAGGGCCATCAGGCTCCCAGGACCTTCCGGCCTCCACCACCTTGGCTAGTGTCACAAGACCAACACCTGCCATTGTGAGCTGTGCAGCTACCACCACCACCACCACCACCACCACCACCTCCACCACCATTTCTGCCTGTGCCACCCTGCCTGACCCATCACCATATGATGGGCCATCGACATCCCAGGCTAGCAGGGAGAGTGAGCGGGAGAGGACACAGGTGAGGCCACAGCTCACAACCAGGAGTGCAGTTGTTAGGCGAGGTTGGGAAGGAGATCCAACCCATCCTGGGGCCGAGACCCTGGAAGCCATTGCCAGAGTCCATGCATCCTATGAGCGGTCGCAGGCACAGGCCGATCGGGCCCACCAAGACTCGCAAGAGGGCAGCCAGCTGTTGCGGTCTATTGAAACTCACATTGGGCAAATTGTGGACCTCATGGGCCAGCAAACTGCTCTGTGGAGGGATTGGTTATCCCATGCCACACCACCACCCCCTCACCCAAGTGCCCAGCGGGACAGGTCACCAATACCACTGCTACCCACACCTGAGGCCACGGACAGGGAGGTGGCCCCTGTCCAACCTGCCCCCACAGCTGTCTCCGCTCTGGCTCCAAGACGGAGGGGCCGTCCGAGGCTGGATCCAGCTGAGAGCAGTGGAAATGCCCCATCTACCTGCTCAAAGTGGGGCTGCCAGTAACTTCACACTCCTTGAGCCTGCCATTCACCCTGCCAACTATCCTGCCCCACAATGCCAAGCATTGGCACACGTCTGTTGGACTAGGTAGACATCACACAATGTGGTGTCCCCACGGTGTTTTCATCTGCAATGACCTTCAACTCTCACTTCCCCCAACACCTAATTGTAAGTATGCACCAACATCAATCCACAACCTTGTTAATAAACACCACCTAAACACTCAATGCTGTGTGACCTCCATGTTTTAGTCACATGATTGTCTTATAATTTGTCGTTACCAGGTGCAGGGATCAATGTTTTTGAGAATCATGCCTCTGTGGGAGTGACCTAGGGATAATGAGAGAACAACAAACACAGGTAAGGAAAGTGATTCACACCCATCACAACACACTGTACTGCAATATCCCACAAACCACACTCATCACCAATTAAGTGGATCACAGGACACACATCAGGGAGCTTTGCATGTACACCATCTACCACACACATTTGCAAACAGAACATACCAGAACAGGCAGCATAGACACACCACATCCACACTTCACCAGCAAACATACATCACGCATTGTCTAGCTGCACAAGAGGTAGTTACTCACATTCGAGGAAAATAGCGATCAATGAGCTGACGCCTCTGGTCCACACCTTCTTCCTCACCACAATCCTCATCAGTGGACATGGGTGAGATGGGAGGCGGAGCAACCTGTTGGTCTTCAGGGTCCATGATCAGTTCAATGTTATTGCGCAAGGCCAGGTTGTGGAGCATGCAGCAGGCAATCATGATTTTGCATACTTTGCCTGGTGAGTATGGCAGGGCCCCTCCGGTTTTGTCCAGGCAGCGAAACCTAGACTTCAGCAGTCCAAAAGTACGTTCCACCACTCGACGTGTCCTCCCATGGGCATCATTATAAAGCATTTCACCAGGGGTAGTAGGATTCCGTATGGGGCTCAGCAGCCAAGGCCGGTTTGGGTACGCCGAGTCGCCTAGGTGGGGGGATGACAGACACAAATATCATTACCAGGATTGGTGGGAACACCATGCCACACATACAACACAATTGTCCTCACAGCATACTCACCTACAAGCCACGCACGTTCTGGATGCAGATTAGCCATCAGTTGGGGGACAATGCTGCTCCGCAGGATGTGTGAGTCGTGTGCGGAGCCTGGAAATCTGGCACACACATGGGAGATGATGTTGTCAGCCAGGCACACCACTTGCACGTTGATCGAATGGTAGTACTTTCTATTGCAATATACAGGTTCACGTGCCTGGGGTGGAATGAGACCAATATGTGTGCCATCAATGGAACCCACTACATGTGGTATCTGGGCCAGGGCATAGAAGTCCCCTTTGACTGCTGCCAACTCTGCTGCCCGTGAAAAATGGATGTAATCATCCTTGTAAAGCATCATGGCATTCAGAACATCCAGCAGTACCATGCTGAACATGGATTGTGATATTCCCCGGCATGTCCACTGTGTACTGGAAAGGGCCAGTTGCAAAGAAGTGAAGTGCCGCCATCACCTTTGCTGTGGGTGTACTAGCTCCTGGATATGTCCTGCGTGGCTGCAGATGAGGTGACAATTGGGCTACAAGCTCCAGCAATCTACGTCGATCAAGCCGGAATTTGCGGATCACCTCCTCGTCAACCATGTCCTCCAGCACAGTGTATGGTCGATGCACATTTGGAGCCCTCCTGTGTGGGAGTAGAAGGTAGCAGATGTCAATTGACCAACAACGCATAGCTGTGCCACACTATCACATCTTGACCAACACAATGCAAATAATACATGTTGCAGACAATGATTATATGTGTGACGTGACCAATATATAAGGCAATACAGATAACTACACATACAATGTTCACCCACAAACAACATCATGTGTGCAAACATGTCCAATATAACGTGCACACATGTCGAAAGAACTGCCAACAACACATGACTGAGGGCCCAAATGTGGACAAGCGTCACCACAGACACACATGCACGTGCACACACAACACGAACATGGAACACACCCTCCTTGTCTTCATGCACCCATGACCCCACCTACAATGGTGGGCATCCTCACATGACATGCATGGGCACACAACAGGCAACACACATACGCATACACAGAATGCATGTATACCCCCATCATTGTTACTTGCACACACAAACCACACACTCACAACAGCTTCTGAATATGGGTAGACACCCTTGATGTACTGTGTAGATGTGTACAAATGGAAACGTGTGTCCGCCAAACCAAGACGTCAACACGTCGCCATGCACATCTGACGCACCTTGGGTGCACATCAATAGCCTTTGTTAACCACTGGCAAGGTCAATAGTATGAACATATAATCAATTGTGGAGGGAGAAGGAAATCGTGATCCATTCAACTTCCTTGTTCATAGTATTTGTAATCAAATGAGAAGGGATCACTTGTCCTGCTTTAACCTGGATTTGCAGGTAGCGTACTTCTGTCCCAATTAAAAAACCCTCATGCACGTGTCTGATGTTAAGCTAGACCGGTATATCTTGGTTCTCCGCTTTTTAGACTTGTGTGTGCATAATCATAGGGTTAGTGGTTTATGCACCCTCCACCAGGAGGAAAACCCTTGGTTACAGCAGTAGTGATTAGTGATAGGGAAGTGTTGTGCCGTGAAGGAAATAAAAAGGCTCGTACACCCTATGTCTCCAATTTTAATCAAATAGGGTGCAAGACTATTAAAATTCTTGGTGTGTGTATTGAGATAATTGAGGTATCTCACACACTGGTATTCATTGTTCTTAAAAGGTCGACATGTTTCAGCCCTTGTTCGCCAGCGAGGGTCGAGTGGGCTTTCTTCAGGACCAGGTGAAGATAGAGACCAAGGGCGTCTCTGTGATGGTGATAACACTTGAACAGAATTGTGTGTTCAGATGTAGTGAATAGGGAAGGGCATATTAGTCCCTCTCTGTTGGTGGTCCCGTAGGTACCTATAGTGAGTAAACAAACATGAAAAGACAAGGGTATTCGGGATTCTTTGTGCAGGGCAAATACAAACATAAAACTAATTTTGCTAAAAATTGCTATATTACTTTGTGTAGCAACTAGAAAATGGCAATACTTTTCGTTCCACACACCACTGTCTCTATAGGTCAACTCACTCATACCTTTCACAAAAACACAGGTGTGTTGGTCTGTATGGCAGAATTCACACTTATTCTGTGACCAATAGTTGTTCAGATTATTTTAGCCAGTGTCATTTCCTAATTCCACACTAAGGGATTTTGCAGTCGATTTCCCTTATACATGGGCAAAAAAGTATCTTAGTGTGTGCCCAATTGACTAAGTAGTTAAGATGTGTCTCCTCCATTTAATCAAATTTAGGGCGTATGTATTACTACTTTGTTAAGAGATTCACAATTGGATCTGTAACAGGTATTCTAATTTGTATCACTTCTGCCAATGACGAACTCTTAAATGTCATCCCTTTCTAACCTGGGTGATGTTCAGGCCCCGTTATCATTATTCAAATGACGGCTTATTCTTTAAAAATAGTCGCCTATAGCGGGAGCACTCATAAATGACACAACAGCGTTTTACCTTAAAATGATTTGTGGCGCGCTGTCCACGAAGCCCTCGATGGTCTAAGGTGCCTTCTACAAACAAGCAATATCAGAAAAGAGGTTTTGTTAATGTTTTTAGATACATTACGGTTTTGTAGCCTCTTCGAGTCTCGGAAATGTCCCCGTGCTACTTGCGGTTCCGTCAGTACTGTGCTGACTCTGCCATCAGGGTCCCGGTTGCAAGGCTCTGTTTCCGGGTCATAAGTTACATATGTCGGTATCGAAACGGTAAAAAGACTATGTCGTCTTACCGAGTGTCCCGAATGGTTTTGAAATAATAAGAAGACATGGTAATGAATCTATTTGTGTTAAAAAACATTCCATCACAATTATTAAGGCGTTATTCTAATATTTAGCTCCCATGTTAATTAAGACTGAATAGGTTCTGTGGAAAAAAGACTTTTTGTGCAGAGTGTCACAAATAATTGAAGATGAACACAGGAGACATGGTAATTATTTTGTTGATGTTGAAAGCATATGACAACATTGTCCTCACAATTATTAGTGAATTATTTGGTTGTTTTCTCATCTCATAATACACCCAACAAGGGTTTATAAGTTTGTGAGGCAGGGTTATCAAATAGAGCCAGTGTGCACAGTCTGTTACTCATGATTAAGGAATATTGTCCAGATGGTTATATTAACTGCATGTACTGCAGAATGAGATTTATTTGTAGTTAAAGGGAACTCAATTCGGGATAGTGGCAGAATTAACTTCTGTTGAGGCTGTGCCAGGGAATATTGTCATTTCATCCTTCGCTGTCAGTCTTCAATCTGTCCACCCACCGTTGTTCTTTTTCGAACAAAACTCTTTCGGCATTGTGACCTTTATTCACTAGGGTCTCCAATACTATCCATTGTAGATCGCCAGTCGTATGTCCTGCTTCAATGTAATGAGTGGCCATTTTCGTGGTTCCTTTTCTGCATTTTATGTTGCTTCGGTGTTCTCCTAAGCGTACTTTCACCTTCCTGCAAGTCATGCCAATATAACGTTCGTTACACGGACATGTAATCATGTATATAACATGACTTGTATTGCAATTTGTATGATTACGGATTGTCCATGTCAGGTTTGGCAGTAGTGTGATTTCTTTTGTTGGTTTGGTGAGTCCACAAACCGAGCACGATCCGCAAGGAAAATGTCCTGTCATTGGTTGCAGGTCCCAGAGTCGAGGCACTTGACTCTTTTTCTCTATTGGTCTTGTATGGGCCAACAGGTCTTTAAGGTTACGTGTCCTTCTGTTAGCAAAGAGTGGTTTAGGCCACTTGATGTTGGCTGAAGTGACAATTTTCCAATTTTTATTAATGATCTTTTTTAGATCATTGTGGGGAGAGCTATACGTAGTCACACATGTCAACAGATCTTTTTCTTGTTGTCTTTCTGTGGATTCCAAAAAACTGTCTCTATTTTCATTGCGCGCTCTTTACTTGCATTTGTTAATGATTCTCTGTGGGTAATCGCGATCTTTCAATTTACCACACAGATCTTCAGCTTGTTTTTTATATTCTCTAGTTGTGCTACAATTTCTACGTAGCCTCAAAAATTGACTGTAAGGCAGGTTTTCTCGCAGTGGACGTGGATGGAAACTTTTGAAAGATAGTAAACTGTTTTTGGCTGTAGGTTTGAAAAATGTTTTGGTTTGCAACTTGTTTTGCTCTGCATAGATGGTAATATCTAGGAAATCTAGCTTGGTTCTATCAGCCGTATATGTAAATTTCAGCCATTCATCTCTGCTGTTGATCCACATGTGAAACTTTTTCAGGCTTTCTAGATCTTCCTCCCAAATCAGGATAATATCGTCTATGTATTGTCGCCAGAATAAGATCTGGCGGTGGAAGGGGTTGGCAGTATTGTTCACATGTTGCTCCTCGAAATCACTAACGTAGAGCCCCGCTACGCTTGGAGCAAACGTGCTCCCCATAGACGTGCCATGGCGCTGCCTATACATGGTGTTATTGTATTGAAAGAAATTTTCCGTTAATGCTAGTCTACAGCACTCCAACTCAAAATGTCTCGGTGTTTTGTGATGCCAGTTCTGGCTGAATAGTATTGTTTCCAAGGTTTCTAACGTTTTTTGCTGTGGGAGGCTAGTGTAGAGACTCTCTACATCTAGCCCCACTAGTATCATGGTTTCCTCCGAATACTCAATATCTTTCAACAGATTTAAGAGATCTATTGTGTCTCTTAGGTAAGTCGGTGTCCGTTGTGTAATTGGCTTTAGGTATTCATAGGCAAATTGCGACAGGGGTTCTAGTACGGAACCGATGCCGGACACGATAGGTCTTCCTGGGGGTGGGACTCGTGCTTTGTGGGTTTTGGGGAGAGAATAAAAATAAGGGATTCTCGGTATACTTGTCTCTAGGAATTCAGCTTCTTTTTTCGAGATCCAATTATTTATCTCTGCCTCTTGCACCATCTGTGTGATTGTTCTCTGTAATCTTGGTGTGGGATCAGTGGAAATGATCTCATAGAACTTGTCATCAGAAAGGAGTTCTTGACATTGGTTTTCATAGCCCGTTTTAGTCAACAGGACTATGCCGCCCCCCCTTATCTGCTTGCTTGATCACGATTTCCCCATCGTTTCGAAGATCATTTAGAGCTGATTGTTCAGCCTTGGTAACATTTTGAAAAGGATTTTTCGTGTTGTGTTTTAGATCGTCAACTTCTTTCATTACTGCATTTTCAAAAGTAATTATTTCGATAGGCACTTGTGAGTTCAGTGGACAGAATTGAGATTTTCTTCTCAGTGTTGTGTCTCCATCCTGCGGTTGCATCTCCTGATTGTTAAAAAAGGCCTTGAGTTTTAATTTTCGGCAGAATTCTGCGACTTCACATTTGATTTTAAAGACGTCCAGATTTGAAGTGGGGACAAATCCCAATCCCTTATTTAGAATTTTCTCTTGTTCGGGTGTTAGGATCTTGTCAGTTAAGTTTACTATGAGGGTATTGTGTTCCCTCCGGTCTTTGCTCTGGTCACGCTCCTGGTTTCCACTTGACGTGCTTGGTCTGACCAGGTGACTCCCCTCCGTCTCGGCCTCTCGCTCGGTTGGCCTCTCGCTAAAAAAGGAAGCCTCGGTTGGTAGTTGGGTCCTGTTTGCATCTGGAGATTCATTGGTGGGGGTCCTTGGAAAGAAGGGTTGCCCCACCCTTGGAAGTGCGGGTTGAACGGTTGGAATGGTGTATTCATGTGGAACTGTGGATTGTGCCACATGTTCCGACCTCTTCGATTACCTCTTCTATTGCGATTCCGGTTTCTCCCAAATGTAGGGAATTCATCCCCACTCCAATCTGACCCATCATTAGAGGATCCACTATTTGAGCTATAATTTGAACCGTTATCGTTGAACACATGGTCTTTGTGACTGTAAGGATGGATACGTTCTAATGAGAATTTCTTAAGTTCTTTTTGCAATTTTTGCAGATTGGATTGGGTAAGAAATTCTTGTGTTTCAGACATTTCTTTGTTGATCTCTTCCAGTCATTGTTTATACACTGTCACATGTACCATGTTGTTAAGTTTGGTTTCTATCACCTTGATTCTTATTGCCAGTTTGTCAGTCAGTTTGGTGGCAGTCTTTAAATTAGTACTAGGTAATCCCGTGTACATTTCCAGGAAATAGCGGACCAGTCTTTTCTAAATGCGAGATCTTTGAGAAATATTCTGGGTGCATTTGTTACCCAGAGTCCTTTGGGAGCCGCATTCACACTCAAGTACTCAGTCATAATAATTCCGTGGACTGCTGTCCTTACTTGTTCCTTTTTAAGTTCCGTTAACTCATCCCAATCAGTTGTGTTTGTCAAAGTCTGAGTGAGGTCCTTGTCCAACAGTAGCGGTGGACGAGCAAGTATTTCATCTATCTCTTCAGTGGTGTAACTTAAGCCTAAGTTATCTGCCATCTTAAATCTTCTTCGTTTTTCTATCAAGATTCGTTAGGCAAGAATGTCTCCCACAGCTGCACGCTGCTTATAAACTTATAATCAATTGTGGAGGGAGAAGGAAATCGTGATCCATTCAACTTCCTTCTTCATAGTATTTGTAATCAAATGAGAAGGGATCACTTGTCCTGCTTTAACCTGGATTTGCAGGTAGCGTACTTCTGTCCCAATTAAAAAACCCTCATGCACGTGTCTGATCTTAAGCTAGAGCGGTATATCTTGGTTCTCCGCTTTTTAGACTCGTGTGTGCATAATCATGGGGTTAGTGGTTTATGCACCCTCCACCAGGAGGAAAACCCTTGGTTACAGCAGTAGTGATTAGTGATAGGGAAGTGTTGTGCCGTGAAGGAAATAAAAAGGCTTGTACACCCTATGTCTCCAATTTTAATCAAATAGGGTGCGAGACTATTAAAATTCTTGGTGTGTGTATTGAGATAATTGAGGTATCTCACACACTGGTATTCATTGTTCTTAAAAGGTCGACATGTTTCAGCCCTTGTTCGCCAGCGAGGGTCAAGTGGGCTTTCTTCAGGACGAGGTGAAGATAGAGACCAAGGGCGTCTCTGTGATGGTGATAACACTTGAACAGAATTGTGTGTTCAGATGTAGTGAATAGGGAAGGGCATATTAGTCCTTCTCTGTTGGTGGTCCCGTAGGTACCTATAATGAGTAAACGAACATGAAAAGACAAGGGTATTCGGGATTCTTTGTGCAGGGCAAATTCAAACATAAAACTAATTTTGCTAAAAATTGCTATATTACTTTGTGTAGCAACTAGAAAATGGCAATACTTTTCGTTCCACACACCACTGTCTCTATAGGTCAACTCATTCATACCTTTCACAAAAACACAGGTGTGTTGGTCTGTATGGCAAAATTCACACTTATTCTGTGATCAATAGTTGTTCAGATTATTTTAACCAGTGTCATCTCCTAATTCCACACTAAGGGATTTTGCAGTCGATTTCCCTTATACATGGGCAAAAAAGTATCTTAGTATGTGCCCAATTGACTAAGTAGTTAAGATGTGCCTCCTCCATTTAATCAAATTTAGGGCGTATGTATTACTACTTTGTTAAGAGATTCACAATTGGATCTGTAACAGGTATTCTAATTTGTATCACTTCTGCCAATGACAAACTCTTAAATGTCCTCCCTTTCTAACCTGGGCGATGTTCAGGCCCCGTTATCATTATTCAAATGTCGGCTTATTCTTTAAAAATAGTCGCCTATAGCGGGAGCACTCATAAATGAAACAACAGCGTTTTACCTTAAAATGATTCGTGGCGCGCTGTCCACGAAGCCCTCGATGGTCTAAGGAGCCTTCTACAAACAAGCAATATCAGAAAAGAGGTTTTGTTAATGTTTTTAGATACATTACGGTTTTGTAGCCTCTTCGAGTCTCGGAAATGTCCCCGTGCTACCTGCGGTTCCGTCAGTACTGTGCTGACTCTGCCATCGGGGTCCCAGTTGCAAGGCTCTGTTTCCGGGTCATAATTTACATATGTCGGTATCGAAGCGGTAAAAAGACTATGTCGTCTTACCGAGTGTCCCGAATGGTTTTGAAATAATAAGAAGACATGGTAATGAATCTATTTGTGTTAAAAAACATTCCATCACAATTATTAACCACATCAGTGCTGTGCAGATTCCTGCGCTGTGCTGAACGTTCTAATGAGCTAACGGGCTCATGACGGAACGGTTCTGTCATGAGCACAGCTCAACCGACGCTCATGACGGAACCGTTCCGTCATGAGCGTTGAAGGGGTTAAGGTGTTATTCTAATATTTAGCTCCCATGTTAATTAAGACTGAATAAGTTCTGTGGAAAAAAGACTTTTTGTGCAGAGTGTCACAAATGATTGAAGATGAACACAGGAGACATGGTAATTATTTTGTTGATGTTGAAAGCATGTGACAACATTGTCCTCACAATTATTAGTACATTATTTGGGTGTTTTCTCATCTCATAATACACCCAACAAGGCTTTATAAGTTTGTGAGGCAGGGTTACCAAATAGAGCGAGTGTGCACAGTCTGTTACTCATGATGAAGGAATATTGTCCAGATGGTTATATTAACTGCATGTACTGCAGAATGAGATTTATTTGTAGTTAAAGGGAACTCAATTCGGGATAGTGGCAGAATTAACTTCTGTTGAGGCTGTGCCAGGGGATATTGTCATTTAATCCTTCGCTGTCAGTCTTCAATCTGTCCACCCACCGTTGTTCTTTTTCGAACAAAACTCTTTCGGCATTGTGACCTTTATTTACTAGGGTCTCCAATACTATCCATTGTAGATCGCCAGTCGTATGTCCTGCTTCAATGTAATGAGGGGCCATTTTCGTGGTTCCTTTTCTGCATTTTATGTTGCTTCGGTGTTCTCCTATGCGTACTTTGCCCTTCCTGCAAGTCATGCCAATATAACGTTTGTTACACGGACATGTAATCATGTATATAACATGACTTGTATTGCAATTTGTATGATTACGGATTGTCCATGTCAGGTTTGGCAGTAGTGTGATTTCTTTTGTTGGTTTGGTGAGTCCACAAACCGAGCACGATCCGCAAGGAAAATGTCCTGTCACTGGTTGCAGGTCCCAGAGTTGAGGCACTTGACTCTTTTTCTCTATTGGTCTTGTATGGACCAACAGGTCTTTAAGGTTACGTGTCCTTCTGTTAGCAAAGCGTGGTTTAGGCCACTTGATGTTGGCTGAAGTGACAATTTTCCAATTTTTATTAATGATCTTTTTTAGATCATTGTGGGCAGAGCTATACGTAGTCACACATGTCAACAGATCTTTTTCTTGTTGTCTTTCTGTGGATTCCAACAAACTGTCTCTATTTTGATTGCGCTCTCTTTTCTTGCATTTGTTAATGATTCTCTGTGGGTAATCGCGATCTTTCAATTTACCACACTAATCTTCAGCTTGTTTTTTATATTCTCCAGTTGTGCTACAATTTGTACGTAGCTTCAAAAATTGACTGTAAGGCAGGTTTTCTCGCAGTGGACGTGGATGGAAACTTAACACCATGTATAGACAGCGCCATGGCACATCTATGGGGAGCACGTTTGCTCCAAGCGTAGCAGGGCTCTACGTTAGTGATTTCGAGGAGCAGCTTGTGAACAATACTGCCAACCCCTTCCACCGCCAGATCTTATTCTGGCGACGGTATATAGACGATATTATCCTGATTTGGGAGGGAGATCTAGAAAGCCTGAAAAAGTTTCACATGTGGATCAACAGCAGAGATGAATGGCTGAAATTTACATATACGGCTGATAGAACCAAGCTAGATTTCCTAGATATTACCATCTATGTAGAGCAAAACAAGTTGCAAACCAAAACATTTTTCAAACCTACAGCCAAAAACTGTTTACTATCTTTCAAAAGTTTCCATCCAGGTCCACTGCGAGAAAACCTGCCTTATAGTCAAATTTTGAGGCTACGTAGAAATTGTAGCACAACTGGAGAATATAAAAAACAAGCTGAAGATCTGTGTGGTAAATTGTAAGATCGCGATTACCCACAGAGAATCATTAACAAATGCAAGAAAAGAGCGCGCAATCAAAATAGAGACAGTTTGTTGGAATCCACAGAAAGACAACAAGAAAAAGATCTGTTGACATGTGTGACTACGTATAGCTCTGCCCACAATGATCTAAAAAAGATCATTAATAAAAATTGGAAAATTGTCACTTCAGCCAACATCAAGTGGCCTAAACCACGCTTTGCTAACAGAAGGACACGTAACCTTAAAGACCTGTTGGTCCATACAAGACCAATAGAGAAAAAGAGTCAAGTGCCTCGACTCTGGGACCTGCAACCAGTGACAGGACATTTTCCTTGCAGATCGTGCTCGGTTTGTGGACTCACCAAACCAACAAAAGAAATCACACTACTGCCAAACCTGACATGGACAATCGTAATCATACAAATTGCAATACAAGTCATGTTATATACATGATTACATGTCCGTGTAACAAACGTTATATTGGCATGACTTGCAGGAAGGTGAAAGTACGCCTAGGAGATCACCGAAGCAACATAAAATGCAGAAAAGGAACCACAAAAATGGCCACTCATTACATTGAAGCAGGATATACGACTGGCGATCTACAATGGATAGTATTGGAGACCCTAGTGAATAAAGGTCACAATGCCGAAAGAGTTTTGTTCGAAAAAGAACAACGGTGGGTGGACAGATTGAAGACTGACAGCGAAGGATTAAATGACAATATCCCCTGGCACAGCCTCAACAGAAGTTAATTCTGCCACTATCCCGAATTGAGTTCCCCTTAACTACAAATAAATCTCATTCTGCAGTACATGCAGTTAATATAACCATCTGGACAATATTCCTTAATCATGAGTAACAGACTGTGCACACTCTCTCTATTTGATAACCCTGCCTCACAAACTTATAAAGCCTTGTTGGGTGTATTATGAGATGAGAAAACACCCAAATAATGTACTAATAATTGTGAGGACAATGTTGTCATATGCTTTCAACATCAACAAAATAATTACCATGTCTCCTGTGTTCATCTTCAATTATTTGTGACACTCTGCACAAAAAGTATTTTTTCCACAGAACTTATTCAGTCTTAATTAACATGGGAGCTAAATATTAGAATAACACCTTAATAATTGTGATGGAATGTTTTTTAACACAAATAGATTCATTACCATGTCTTGTTATTATTTCAAAACCATTCGGGACACTCGGTAAGATGACATAGTCTTTTTACCGTTTCGATACCGACATATGTAAATTATGACCCGGAAACAGAGCCTTGCAACCGGGACTCCGATGGCAGAGTCAGCACAGTACTGACGGAACCACAGGTAGCACGGGGACATTTCCGAGACTCGAAGAGGCTACAAAACCGTAATGTATCTAAAAACATTAACAAAACCTCTTTTCTGATATTGCTTGTTTGTAGAAGGCTCCTTAGACCATCGAGGGCTTCGTGGACAGCACGCCACAAATCATTTTAAGGTAAAACGCTGTTGTGTCATTTATGAGTGCTCCCGTTATACGCGACTATTTTTAAAGAATAAGCCGACATTTGAATAATGATAACAGGGCCTGAACTTCGCCCAGGTTAGAAAGTGATGACATTTAAGAGTTCGTCATTGGCAGAAGTGATACAAATTAGAATACCTGTTACAGATCCAATTGTGAATCTCTTAACAAAGTAGTAATACATACGCCCTAAATTTGATTAAATGGAGGAGACACATCTTAACTACTTAGTCAATTGGGCACACACTAAGATACTTTTTTGCCCATGTATAAGGGAAATCGACTGCAAAATCCCGTAGTGTGGAATTAGGAGATGACACTGGTTAAAATAATCTGAACAACTATTGGTCACAGAATAAGTGTGAATTTTGCCATACAGACCAACACACCTGTGTTTTTGTGAAAGGTATGAGTGAGTTGACCTATAGAGACAGTGGTGTGTGGAACGAAAAGTATTGCCATTTTCTAGTTGCTACACAAAGTAATATAGCAATTTTTAGCAAAATTAGTTTTATGTTTGTATTTGCCCTGCACAAAGAATCCCGAATACCCTTGTCTTTTCATGTTCGTTTACTCACTATAGGTACCTACGGGACCACCAACAGAGAAGGACTAATATGCCCTTCCCTATTCACTACATCTGAACACACAATTCTGTTCAAGTGTTATCACCATCACAGAGACGCCCTTGGTCTCTATCTTCACCTGGTCCTGAAGAAAGCCCACGCGACCCTCGCTGGCGAACAAGGGCTGAAACATGTCGACCTTTTAAGAACAATGAATACCAGTGTGTGAGATACCTCAATTATCTCAATACACACACCAAGAATTTTAATAGTCTCGCACCCTATTTGATTAAAATTGGAGACATGGGGTGTACGAGCCTTTTTATTTCCTTCACGGCACAACACTTCCCTATCAGTAATCACTACTGCTGTAACCAAGACTTTTCCTCCTGGTGGAGGGTGCATAAACCACTAACCCCATGATTATGCACACACAAGTCTAAAAAGCAGAGAACCAAGATATACCGCTCTAGCTTAACATCAGACACGTGCATGAGGGTTTTTTAATTGGGACAGAAGTACGCTACCTGCAAATCCAGGTTAAAGCAGGACAAGTGATCCCTTCTCATTTGATTACAAACAATAGTATGAACACACATGGAAAAAATTGACATGAAAGACACACGTGCCCACGGGCCATTGACTTTACATTAGGATTCTTGCAGCATTCTGGACATGTCCTAACACACATGTACAACTATCAACATTACATGTGTGCGGAGACATGCAGTGTACAAACGCCATGTGTGGACGCCTACCACCAACACAGAAGTTGATCGTTGATCCTGCAATTGTGCATGACATATGCTGTATGGTCAAGAACCATCACGGTCACACCTCTCAAAACGCATGTGCGTACTACCGCGACGGTGCATCATTTGAAAATAATCACTCAGTGGCGTCGCTATGGCGGTGCACGCATTCCGCGGGGCGGTGCAGGCTAACACATACTTTTGAATATGCAATTCGAAATGGCCGGTCACCCACCGCCGGGTGCTGGCCGGTCACCCACCGCCGAGTGCTGGCCGGTCACCCACCGCCGGTACTGGCCGGTCACCCACTGCCGGAACTGGCCGGTCACCCACCGCCGGGTGCTAGGGGTGGGTGAGCGGCCTGTGCATTGAGGTCACCATGGCATGGATGGCCCTGGCCGGTCAACCACTGCCGGTCCAAGCCGGTCACCCACCGCCGGATCCTGGCCGGTCACCCACCGCCGGGTGCTGGCCGGTCACCCACCACCGGTCCTGGCCAGTCACCCACTGCCGGGTGCTGGCCGGTCACCCACTGCCGGGTGCTGGACGGTCACTCACCACCGGTCCTGGCCGGTCACTCACCGCCGGTCCTGGCTGGTCACCCACCGCTGGGTGCTGGCCGGTCACCTACCGCCGGGTGCTGGCCGGTCACCCACCGCTGGGTGCTGGCGGTGGGTGACCGGCCAGGACCGGCGGTGGGTGCCCAGCCAGGACCGGAGGTGGGTGACCGGCCAGGACCGGCGGTCTGCGGTGGGTGCTGCAATGTGACTGTAAGGGGGGGTATCAACTGCCATTTCGAATTGCATATTCAAATGTATGTGTTAGTCTGCTCCGCCCCCGCGGAATGCGTGCACCGCCATAGCGACGCCAGTAATTAATTATTTTCAAATGATGCACCGTCGCGGTAGCGCGCACATGCGGTTGCCGTTGTTTGACCGTGATGGTCCGCGCACATGTAGTGAATGGAAACAGGTAACGCGGGGCACGTATGCGCATTCAAAAATAGCAGAAGCCGTGCACCGCCACACCAGGGCCAGTCATTGGCTCTTTTTGAATGAGGCATCCAGGGAAAACCAATTGCTGCAGACGTGTGCCACTGATATGAGCTCAGGGCCCTATATATGTGTGAATTTCTGCAGCACACATTCACTGCTTTCAGCCACTGCTGCCTGCGACCATCACCTCGACCTGCTGCTGCTGAGCTATCCAACAACTGCTGCCTGCGACCATCACCTCGACCTGCTGCTGCTGAGCTATCCAACAACTGCTGCCTGCGACCATCACCTCGACCTGCTGCTGCTGAGCTATCCAACAACTGCTGCCTGGGACCATCACCTCGACCTGCTGCTGCTGAGCTATCCAACAACTGCTGCCTGCGACCATCACCTCGACCTGCTGCTGCTGAGCTATCCAACAACTGCTGACTGTGACCATCACCTCGACCTGCTGCTGCTGAGCTAACCAACAACTGCTGCTGTAGTGCCACAGTCCAGGACCTTGCCATGCAGAGTGCGAGATATCCGGTCTCGTCCCTTCGGCGCAGCAGAGCTGCATGTCATTGTGGACGGTGTGCTCAGCCACTATGAACGGCTCTACGGTGCCCCCGGACAGGTGGTAAGTGCAGTGGGGAACATGTTGGGGGACATGAGGTGGTCACTGACTCCTGGTTTCTGCAAGCTTGGCGGTGTGCTGTGGGACCTTCACATGTGTTGTACTGAGCATGGATGCATAAAGATACGTGTTTCTACGATGTTTGTGAATGTCAAACTGTCCACTGACGTTCCCCTCTTGTCTCCCATCATGGTAGGTCAAGCTGCACCTTCGCAAGGCCGTGTGGAGGACCATAGCATGTGATATACGGGCAGTGGGGGTGTGCAATAGACGACACACACACTGCCACAAGCGCTGGGACGACATATCCAGGCTCAGCAAGAATGTTGCGAAGATGACACTGGGGATGATTCCAAGATCAACCCGGCTTGCCCGACGCACCACGACCCCTCTAATGCACCGTATCATTGCTGTGACGCATCCTGACCTGTCCACCTGGCTGAGAGGGGATTAACAGCAAACTAGCGGTAAGCAGACTGTATGTGTCTGTGACTTGTGAGTGCATGCATGTATTGGTGCTCAGACACAGTAGTGACATCCGTGTTGTGTTTGTTTTGCTGCAAATGCATGTTGGAGCCATTAGCGGAGTGGGCGTTAGCATCCATGTCCGCCAGGTGGACATACCAGTTTCTTTGTAGTTGAGGGTTCCAGGCCATGCCGTTGAGGTCTGTGGTCCCATGGCATGACATGTGTGTTGGTCTGCATGCACTTGCCCAGTTTGTATGATGTACACGTTTCCAAGGCACCCCCGGTTCTTTGATATGAGGATGTCTGGTAGGGGTGGGTCGTGTGCTGGATGGGTGCTACATGTCAATCGACTGTAAGGAAAGTTGTGAATTTGTAACCTTCAGTATGTGAGTGTGGCACGTAGGTAAACATCTTTTCCCTCTCTTTCAGCTCTGGCCAAAGGCACTGACCTACAGACGACGGAGATGAGTGGTGGCAATGCATCCGGATCCGAGATCACACACACGCAGACTGACACTGAAGAGGGCAGCCCCGGAGAGGGGGACAGAACCGTCCCTGCGTACTCACATGTGGAAACACCATCGTCCTCATCTTCAGACAGTGTTGGTGAGTCAGCACTGTTGTCACAGACAGGGAGTGGGCAATCAACACCTTCAGTCAGGACACAGCACACAGGGCCCACACTGTCACCAACTGCAACAAGTACTGCTCGTGCTCGCCAGAGTAGGGGGAGCAGAGTTGCCTTCGGTCCGGCACCGCTGCCCCTGCCCCTGTGACACAAAGTGCACTTTGTGCTGAGGCTGTTGATCTTCTGCGTCAGATGTGTGTAGGGCAGACCAATATGATAAATGCTTTCCAAGACCACGATAGGAAGTTGGGGCAGGTGGTAGCATTCATGGAGGGGATGCATGGCGATGTTGCTGGTCTCCACAGAACAGTTCAGTCATTAGCAAACACTGTGTCTTCAGCCATTCTACAGTCGCATGGACAGGGTGCTACTTCAGTTCCCCCATCCACACCACTTGATGTCTCAGGGGAGAGTGAAATTTCAGACCAGGCCTCATTTTCGGGGTATTGCACTAGAAGCCGCCACAGGCAGCAAGGCAGGGCACGGAGGGCACAGACACCATCCCCTAGTACTGGGAAGTCTTTCACCGAAGACGACGTGAGCTACACTGGAGTTGACACACAGGATCATCAAGGGGTGTTGGGGGAAAGGGATTCACATGTAACACAGGCATCCCCCTCAAAAGGTACTCACAAGGCAAGGGCACCTCCCAAATCCAGGGACACTCCCAAGGACAAGGCCACTACAAAGGAAAGGCCACCTCCCAAGAGTAGGGACAAGGACAAGGACACTACAAAGGAAAGGCCACCTCCCAAGAGCAGGGACACTCCCAAGGACAAGGACACTACGAAGGTAAGGCCACCTCCCAAGAGTAGGGACACTCCCAAGGACAAGGACGCTTCAAAGGAAAGGGCAACTCCCAAGAGCAGGGACACTCCCAAGGACAAGGACGCTTCAAAGGAAAGGGCACCTCCCAAGAGCAGGGACACTCCCAAGGACAAGGACACTTCAAAGGACAGGTACACTACAATGGACAAGTCTGCTCACAGGGACAGGGCACCTCCCAGGGATCAGGGACATTGCCGAGACAGGACACCTCCTACGGCCAAGGGTTCTCCCATGGACACGAGCTCCATCAAAGACAGGCATACATCACCCCTGGCTGCCCTGAGGCTGATATTGTTGAAGGAACGAAAAACACATGTGTCAGCGGTGGAGTCCCCACATACCTCTACTCCCATCCACACCCCGCAGAAGCAGAGGAAGGAGTACACTGTTGTTGCATCCCCCATTACACATGATGCAGAGGGCAGAAGGCAGTCCCACAGCAAACGTCAAGCAGGGTCCAGCACGTCCCCAGAGAGCAGACCACCACAAGCACATGATCCACCTTTGATGTCTGATGAGGCCACAACACTTACCAGTCCAGTCATGTCCAGGGTGCCCATACATTTCACAAAGAAATGTAGACACACAGCAGTGAGACCTGGCCACCCCAATGTCGCTCCAGTACAGCTGTCCCCAGCTCCCAGAGCCACCCTGCCTCCTGGCCCATACAGCCCTGTGGCTCATCATTTCAGTGGTCCTAGTGGGTCAGCTGCAGTTCACTCTCATGTGTCAGATAGTGGCAGTGTGTCTGTTGTTCGCTGTCATGCATCATGTAGTAGCACTGTGTCGGTTGTGCCCTCTCCTGTTTCAGGTACTGCCACTGTGTGTGTCCGCCACTCTCATGTGTCAGATGCTGGCATGGTATTTGTAGGTCACTGTACAGGGACATGTCCTGGCAGTGTGTCGGGGTCTATGGCTCATGTGTCAGTCACTAGAGCTGTGGCTGTGTCTCACACTCCTGTTTCAGGTGCTGGCAGTGTGTCGGGGTCTATGGCTCATCTGTCAGTCACTACATCTGTGGCTGTGTCTCACACTCCTGTTTCTGGTGCTGGCAGTGTGTCGGGGTCTATGGCTCATGTGTCAGTCACTAGAGCTGTGGCTGTGTCTCACACTCCTGTTTCTGGTGCTGGCAGTGTGTCTGGGTCTATGGCTCATGTGTCAATCACTAGAGCTGTGGCTGTGTCTCACACTCCTGTTTGTGGTGCGGGCAGTGTGTCGGGTCTATGGCTCATGTGTCAGTCACTAGAGCTGTGGCTGTGTCTCACAATCCTGTTTCTGGTGCTGGCAGTGTGTCCGAGGTGACTAGTTCAAGCAGTCCACCAGATTCTGTGCTGTGAGGTGTAGCTCCCATCACTCACATGTGATTTGACTTGGTATCCAGATTGTCCATTGTAACCACCCATGCATTATTAATGTACTTGGGACAGGGGCGTTTGACCCATGTACTTGTGTTGCCTCTGATATACCTGCTCAGTGCCTTGCCATGGACTGTTGCTGCACTTAGCCCCTCTCATGTGCTGCCTCTGATGTACCTGTTTTCTACCATGGACTGTTGCTGCATTTAGCCCCTTTCATGTGCTGCCTCTGATGTACCTGTTCTGTGCTATGGACTGTTGATGCTCTGTGCCCCTCACATGTGCTGCCTCAGATGTACCTGCTCTGTTCTGTACCATGCACTGTTGATGCACTTAGCCCCTCTCATGTGCAGGGCCGGACTGGGAACCAAAACCGGCCCTGGTAGTCAGGGCCGGACTGGGAACCAAAACCGGCCCTGGCAAAGTGCTCGGCCGGCCCCCCCTCCTCCCCCTGGGGGAGGGGGGGATGCCACCGAGCTCTTTACCAGGGCCGCTTTTCCGCCGAATTTGTTACAGGGCCGATTTTGCAGCTATGCTGCAAAAACGTCCCTGTAACAAAAACGGCCCCCTTGGGCCCAAAAACGGCCCCCACCCTTGCGGCCGACCGGGGGATTGCCCGGTGCCCGCAACGGCCAGTCCGGGCCTTCTCATGTGCTGCCTCTGATGTACCTGCTCAGTGCCTTGCCATGGACTGTTGATGCATTTAGCCCCTCTCATGTGCTGCCTCTGATGTACCTGTTATGTGCTATGGACTGTTGCTGCACTTAGCCCCTCTCATGTGCTGCCTCTGATGTACCTGTTCTCTGCCATGGACTGTTGATGCACTTAGCCCCTCTCATGTGCTGCCTCTGATGCACCTGTTGTCTGCCATGGACTGTTGCTGCACTTAGCCCCTCCCATGTGCTGCCTCTGATGTACCTGCTCAGTGTCTTGCCATGGACTGTTGATGCATTTAGCCCCTCTCATGTGCTGCCTCTGATGTACCTGTTCTGTGCTATGGACTGTTGATGCTCTGTGCCCCTCTCATGTGCTGCCTCAGATGTACCTGCTCTGTTCTGTACCATGCACTGTTGATGCACTTAGCCCCTCTCATGTGCTGCCTCTGATGTACCTGCTCAGTGCTATGGACTGTTGCTGCACTTAGCCCCTCTCATGTGCTGCCTCTGATGTACCTGCTCAGTCCCTTGCCATGGACTGTTGCTGGACTTAGCCCCTCTCATGTGCTGCCTCTGATGTACCTGTTCTCTGCCATGGACTGTTGCTGCACTTAGCCCCTCTCATGTGCTGCATCTGATGTACCTGCTCAGTGCCTTGCCATGGGCTGTTGATGCATTTAGCCCCTCTCATGTGCTGCCTCTGACGGACCTGTTCTGTGCTATGGACCGTTGATGCTCTGTGCCCCTCTCATGTGCTGCCTCAGATGTACCTGCTCAGTGCCTTGCCATGGACTGTTGATGCTCTGTGCCCCTCTCATGTGCTGCCTCAGATGTACCTGCTCAGTGCCTTGCCATGGACTGTTGATGCACTTAGCCCCTCTCATGTGCTGCCTCTGATGTACCTGCTCAGTGCTATGGACTGTTGCTGCACTTAGCCCCTCTCATGTGCTGCCTCTGATGTCCCTGTTCTCTGCCATGGACTGTTGCTGCACTTAGCCCCTCTCATGTGCTGCCTCTGATGTACCTGCTCAGTGCCTTGCCATGGACTGTTGATGCATTTAGCCCCTCTCATGTGCTGCCTCTGATGTACCTGTTCTGTGCTATGGACTGTTGATGCTCTGCGCCCCTCTCATGTGCTGCCTCAGATGTACCTGCTTAGTGCCTTGCCATGGACTGTTGCTGCACTTAGCCCCTCTCATGTGCTGCCTCTGATGTACCTGTTCTCTGCCATGGACTGTTGCTGCACTTAGCCCCTCTCATGTGCTGCCTCTGATGTACCTGCTCAGTGCCTTGCCATGGACTGTTGATGCATTTAGCCCCTCTCATGTGCTGCCTCTGATGTACCTGTTCTGTGCTATGGACTGTTGATGCTCTGTGCCCCTCTCATGTGCTGCTTCAGATGTACCTGCTCTGTTCTACCCAGTGCCCATGCTCTTGGCTACTCTAAGATTATACACCTATTATGTTTAATAAAGCAAGTCAATAATGTGTAGTGGTTTTTCGTTGTCATTCCTGGTTGTGTACTTGAATTGTGGATATATTGGTGCGATCGTAAATGCAGTTTCTCAAACATAACACTCCCCCTCCTCAAAGTCACAGCCCTGGCAGGTACTCCCCTTCCAACAGCAAATTGGTGTGTTGGCGTACCTGCGTCGTCGTCGGTGATGGTCCATGACTTGCTGGTGGTGGAGCACGAAGAGTATCGGAAATGGGTGTAGCGCTGGGTCCATGACGGCGAGCTGCTTGTGGTGGGTATCTCTGCAATGTGTTGTATCTTCGCTGTGGGGAATCCGCCGTGTTCAGGCAGGTTGTTTTTCTGCAGCGATTTGATGTGTGTTTTCCGCCATCGTGATTTAGAGGACGGTCGGAGACGTCATTCCGTACGGCGGTGTCTCTGGATTGGTTACGTTCGCCGCGGGGTCGGGTGTAGTTCCGCGGCGGTGCGTGGTCTTCCGCCGCGTACGGACATTTGACAGTGTTTCCCATCCTACTATGGCGGACGGAGTGACCGCGGCCGGTGGACTGGAAAAAAGGCATTTTCCGCCTACTCCAGGCCGGCGGTCGCCCTTCGTCCGCCATCGTAATCGACCCATAGTTTGGACTCTCTGGTGCACCTAGGCCACCACTGTCGGAAACATGACTGTCCACTCAACTCAAAATAGAATGTCATCTTCACAGACATGGCACTCTGCCACATTTGTGAGGGAGTACCTTCTATCCAACTCTAAATCAGGTCCATAGATCTCACCTTTCAACTAGGCTCATTTGGACAAGGGCCAGGGCTGCTCACTCACCCAAGATAAGGGTGAATGAAGTTTGTGCTATCGGTCCCCACTGGGCTAGCATGTACTGTACAGATAACCTACGTTATTTCTACACCTAAGAAGAATGCTAACAAGCTGGGCTTCATTTGGACAAAAAGTGTTACATGTTCCAGAGGAAAGGCCTTACAAGCTCTATTGAATATGCTCATTAAAGTCACTGAGCTTTTTATTCTCCTGAATCTGCTTCACCGTCATGACCGGAGAAACCTCCGCTGAAAAACTATGTGGCAACAATCCCAAGTCCATGTGGCATGACAGAATTGAAACTAAGCAATATGAATATTGAAAATGTACCCCCAAATTAGCAATATATGTTTAGTACTCTTGTTAGAAGTGTCTGTGTTGCGTGAAGAATTATTTACAAGTACATCATAGAAGCCTGCCCAGGTTTATATGGCTGTCATTCATGAAGATGGTACTGCCGAAAATGGTGATGTAACAGACAGTCTAAGCCAACAACATTTTATAGCAGCAACTCCATGGCCCATTGAAAGACCTGATGCCAGAGCCAGTGGAGGTGGAGTCACTGACTCTGCCAGTCTTTGCCAACCTCTGTGTAGGATCGGAAAATGTAATGGAGTGTGAACTGAAACATTGTCCTCTTATTGATTGCAGGATTTCCATTACCAGCATCTTTTCAACCTGACCAGCAATTCCTAGTACTCAGGTACATGCTTTTAGGAATGTGCAAACTTCTGACAACTAGCAAAGATGCCATTTCTTTGCAGCGCTTGGAGATGATGCACCTACACCCAAGTACAGAGAGCTACAGCCTCTTAAGAAAAAACAGAAGCTAAGTTACTATGAACATTCCCATTTTACCAGGAATCAGCAGAATCTCAATGAATTCATGGATAGTTTTGAAATGAGGTCAATGGTTTGCATGAAAGACTGTCATGTCAGATTTAAAAATACGTAACTGAAGAGGATTACAAATGTTAAGGCATATGGGCTGCAAATCCTCCTTGTTTTTAAGTAAACTCCTCTATAAACCATGACAAATTATGGCCATTTTACCAATGGCTTATATTCAGAGATGGGTCTCTATTTTCAATTGCACTATGAATGTGAAGCATGAAAGCAAGGCCCACAATAAATTATTCTGGAAGAATTAGACAGTGGACGCTTGAGTGGGTACTACCGCGAGAAAGTTTTGAATACAAAAAGCAGACACTGGTACTTTTCACAGCATAAATTCAAAACAAGAAATCGACTAGAAAGTCATTGTTTTCACAGAGAGTTCAGAAGGGAGGTTATGAAATCTTCCAATAACCCCATGGTCTGTGCATGAACTCAAACATATCCAAAGATGTTTGAAGAAGGTCTACTCCCCTCCAGAAAGGACTGCATACATTCAGTTGTGCTGTGCATTTTACAAACACAAACGCAATAGAATTTGTTGGCTAAAAAACAATCCTTCTTACAGAAAGTTTAAATAATTTGGGTATGCAATTTAAAATGGCTCCCTACTACCTCACCAAATGTATAAAGGACTTCATTCACGTCTACCTTGCACTTACTTTTATTTTGCCACATTGTCAATTGAAGGTATAGTATTAGTTTAATATTAAGGTGTAGACTTGGTTTGGAATGGCTAGATAGTAAATATAAAAATCTAACAGTCTCAGACCTTGGACTGGAGAGCTGTTCCTTAGGTTGGAAATTAGTTTACAGGCGCATAAAACAGAGCTATCACTCACATTACATAAATCTTACAATGCTAGACAGCTGAAATATCCCTGCGGTTAAACTGATCTTACAAGCACAAGTGCTTACATAGGGGGTCATTATGATGGTGGAAGAACCGCCACTGCCAGCCATTCAGTGGCGGCCCTTTCGCCATCGGACCGCGATTTTAGCCCCGCCACATTACAATGGTGGGGAATCCAGACTGTGACCGCGGCGGACCCAAAGACCATCCGCCACGGAACCGCCACAGGCAATTGTTTTGATTGCCTGGCGGAGCAATCTGAATCCATAAAATGGTGGCGATGCCTAGCAGGCACAGTCCTCCAAATTAGGATGTTGTCTTCAGCCAGCCTTTCCGTGGTGGGTGAACCGCCATGGAGAGGCTGACGGGGATTGGTTTTGGGGGCCTGTTGCAGGCCCCCCTTGTGTCTGGGGGTGGTGTTTGTGCACTGGGGGGTACCCATGGTGCCCCCTACATTTCACTGCACCAAGTGGCAGGCACCATGAGGTGCCTGCCACATAGTGCAGTGAAATGCACAACATGCATTTTGAACATTGCGGCAGGTGCTGCAGTCAGCAGCAACCACCGCAATGTTAAAGTGCACATTGCAACCGCCATGCTGGCGGTCGCATCCTAATTGGGTGTGCCAGGCCCCCGCATGTATTGCGGATGGTCCCTGTTGCCACCGTGATGACGGACAGACTCCAGTCGTCCGCCATTGTAATCGGCCCCTTAGTGTGGTAATGACATATAAAGTTATTGCTATAGATCGATTTTTTGCCCACCATCTTTATTGGTTTCTACTTTCAGTATTTGTTCAAAAATTTAAAAAGCTTAAATAATATAATGACTCACATTTTAATCCTTACACAGGGACCTATCTCTCAAATGTGTCCTCCTTTCCAGTATATTAGCTTTAGTATCTTCTTGTATGAGCTTCTATAAGCACAAGTAGCCTCTTATTTGTATACTCTCAAAGATTAGGTTGTCTCCATCATGTCAACCCCTTCTCAATTCAACAGAATTATGATAACTTCGATAAAATAAACATTTAACTGTCTAATTGTGTTGGGGTGCATTCCAGCTCAATCATGCATAATATCTAATATTTGTTACTAGGTTGCCTGGAGCGATGGCCAAGGGCAGGGCCAGGAGAGTGGCCAGGATAAGGAGCCCCTCTATCTGCCTAGTCTCATCCCATTATTAAGGGTCGTAGAGAGCCCCGTAAAGTCCTATGCCCATATCCTGCCATCTAGTCATCATGGATGTTTGTCATTGTCTTTTACGCTAAGCAGAAATGCTTAAATAAGCTCGTCCCACCGCTGTGCTTCTGGTTGTTTTATGAGCCCTCTTTTTCTTAGCTATACAGTGCTAGGCTCTCCAATTTGGCTCAGTTCTCTGATAGAATATCGATGCCCAAAATATCCCCATACACAAATATCGATGCAAAAATATCAGTCAAAAATATTTACATCCTAAATTCTAAATTGTAAGTACAAAAATAGAGATGTAAAAACTATAGATGTACAAAATATCGATTTTTTTATTTAAATAAAAATTAATGTTAAGTATATTAAATAATAAAATTACTTTAATTTTGTTTAGATTTAATATCCTTTTAAAAATATATAATATTAAAATTAATGTAATCAAAAAAATATTTAAACATACATATATAAAAGGTAATATATATATATTTCCTTTAAAACAATTAATAAACTATTAATTGTAATGCATTTTATAATTTTATAAATATAAACAATTTTGCAAATAATAATATGTATCTTTACATACACTTATAACATAAAATCTAATACAAAAACATTATATTATAAATTAAAACATTAAAATATTTAATAGTATTTAAAATTAAAATTTGCACTCCATTGGGTGCAATAGTAGGTAAAGTGTTGGATAGCGGAGGGGTAAAAATTACTATTCCCACTCCAGTGAGTGCAACAGTACAGAAAGTGTCGGATAGCGGAGGGGTAAAAATTACTATTCCCCCTCCAGTTTTTCAAACAGTAGCGAAAGTATTGGATAGCAGAGGGGCAAATATTAATGTTTCCAATGGAGCCAGTTCAAAATTTAAAATGAACAAATTAACAACAACACAAAAGATTTAAAAAAATACAATATATATATACAAGTTTTATATATTACAAAATATGGTAACAAGTAATAATGTTAAAAAGCTCTAACAAATACCTAGAAAGATTATTTTTCAAAAAATCAAAAATAATTTACTATCAAAAATCTATTTTTTAATAGAGATTTTTTATAAACAAATTCATTATTATTACATAAATGTAATATTTTTTATTTCCTACCCTATAACACCACACAATTCACAACCCACATTTAAAATAAAAACAAATGCATCTTCAGAATTACCATAATTATCAATTAAACAAATATTTTTAATTGAAACGAAATTAAAACAAATAACAAATAATTTGCTCCCCAAACGTTAACCCTATAAAACCAAAACACACACACAAAATAACAATAAACACTTACCATAAAGAGTTATAAATTGATACATTAATATTAATAATCAACTAATTATTAATTAATTAAACATAAATTACTTTTCACCCTCTACCCCAATAAGCACCAAAACCCACACCTAAAAATCACATTTTCCATAACTAATTTTACATTCATAAATTAATACAAACAACAACTTATTAATTAATGTAAAAGAATTTAACTCCCACCCTTTACCACTATAAACCCCACAACTTACAAACATTAATTATACAATTCCCATATTTTAATTTGTGTTAATTAATTAACATTCATTAACAAACAAATATTAATTAATTATAAATATATAACCTCCCACTCTATTCTCCTATAAATCCCACCACCCACTCCTAAAAACTGTAATAGTAAAATAACTCCCACAATTGACACTAGAAAATATAAATGTAATACATATTAATAAATCAAACATATTAATACATGTTTTATGATTAAATTACTTCCCACCCTTTTCCCCTAAACCCACAACCCACTCCTGAAAAACGGACAAAATTAACATAATTGCCAATTAATTAATGACTAATAATTATCAGCCAAATAATTATTAATTAATGACAAATGAATTCACACAATTAACACTATAAAATCTGAATTAAATAAATACTAATACATACAAATTTCTAATCAATTTATCATAAACATATTACTTCCCACCCTATTTCCCTGTAAACCCAGAACCTGCTCCTGAGAAAAGTACACAATTAACATATTTGACAATTAATTAATTCGAAATAATTAATAACCAATTAATAAATAAGTAATAATCAAATTCAAATTCAAATTAAAAAATAGCTATATTCGATTTCAATTGTAAAAAATCACAAAAGCACAGGTAAATATACAGTTAAAAACAAGAGTGCGTAATCATCATAAAAATTAAAATTAATTTAGGGCAAAACAGTATAAGAGTACAGCATTTTAGGAAATTAGGTCAGTTCATTGATATTCTGTGTCTAATTATACTTTTTAAAAACATTGACACTTGGGGCCAGATGTAGGTAATAATTTTTTTACCACCCGTTAAATACCGTATCACACCGACTCGGTATTTCCGATTAGGAAAATGAGATGTAGATAAAAATTCCGGTAACAATTACCGACTCGGAATCTGTCGGTAATCGTAATCGGTATTTACCGACTCGGAATATACCTACACGGTAAAATCCGAGACGGAAAAACCCAAACTCATCCACCGGTGCCATGGCCCATAGGAATGAATGGCAACTCCCGACCCGGAAAATACCGAGTCGGTAAAAACCGACCCGGTATTTACCGTGTCGGTAATATCCGTCGAAGAATTTGAAACTGGCAAACATGTGATCCTGTGAACCAATCAGGTACTCCAACCACACCCAAATCCAAAGCCACAGGGGAACCAACCAATCAGATCCAAGCACCACACCCCAGTACCTGGGACAGGCCACGCCCATGCAGGTGCAGAAACCAACAGTCAGGAGAGCAGGAGGACAGAGTGTGGAGCAGCCTTTCCTGAGTCAAACAACACTGCAAGATGGAGAGCCAGGAGGCACAGAGAGATGCTGCAGAGCGCAAAAGGAAGCAGAAGTTCAGCCAGGAAGAACTGCAGGTGCTAATTTCCGAGATTGTAAGACATTATGGCAAAATTTTCGGGAAGCAAACTCTGCATGTTGCAGAATCTATCAAACGCAGCACCTGGTTGGACATACAAGGCAAGGTAAATGCCATTGGTGTCACCCACCGTGACCTTGAAGACCTTAAAAAACGGTGGTATGACATCCGCATTATCACCAAGAAAAAACTTGCTGCCTACCGCAAGGAAAGTGCTGCAACAGGGGGAGGAAGAAACAGAGCCCCCAGACTCACCGACATCGAGGAGATGGTGGCATCCACCCTTGAGAAGGAATGCATTCACGGCATCGGAGACGCTGACAGCTCAGCAAGAGGAGCAAAGAAACCAGGTAAGATGCAAGTACATTATCATTTACCCATTTACCTATTCCCCTCACAGGACAAATCAGACTCCACAACAGGTTAAACTAATGTCCTGCAATGCATCCTGGGAAATGTAGTCATGTGTAGATACCTCAGAGCAGTCAGCGTGCATTGCAGCAAGGGGAGCAACAGACAACTAGCATAGGCAAATGAGAGACAGGCAAAAGTGCAATAGAAGTGTTTTTATCTCATGACACAGGTGAACAACTTCACTGACACAATGTCCATGTCTGTCCACAGGAGAGTCAATGCGCAGCACAGCAGAGGTCAGAGAGAAGAGGAGGGAAGGAGCCGGACCGAGCACATCACACGGAGGGAAGGACCAAGAGCAGGCAGCCCCGATACCTGAGGAGGCAACAGCAGAAAATCCACAATCCCCTCTCCTATTCGGTAGTCAGGACACAGGAGCGGCTGAACAATCACCCACCCCCACAACACCATCCCCAGTGCTGGGAAGAGTAAGGTGCCATGATGTGCCCCCTCGCAGAATACTGCAAACATCATCGGAGGAGGAGGTGGAGGGTGACACACAGGACAGAGGCAACACCGAGCAGCAGCCCAGTCCCAGAGTCACGCGGGCCAGTGTCCGAGGGCGACGGCCACGGGAGGTAGAGGATGTGCGTCAAGTTCAGGGTGTCTTCTGCGGACTGGAGGCCACCATGGTGAAAGTGCAGCGCCTGCAGGCAAAAGCGATGATGGGGGTTCAGAGGCAGGCACGCACAACAAATAAAAAACTGGAAGCAGTAGGCAAGGGCATAGGGGAAAGGGCAGAAAGCATGCAATCTATGGCGTCAGGAATATCTGATATTACACAGTGCATGACTGTCCTGTGTGACAAATTGGACAGGGACCATTTAGAGAGACGCAAGGCCCGTGTGGATGTGCGACAGCAAACAAAGGCCCTGAACAGGTTTGCCACTGCTACCACTGTTCTGTGCAGACGGTCAGTGACGATGCAGGATGCCATAGTGCAGTGCTGCAACAATTTAACTGAAGGTATGGCCAGGATGACCTCTGCTATGGAGCTCGTGCTCGCGCATCAGACTGGCACTGGAGGCGACACTTGTGCTGCGGAAAGCGAGGGGTCCACCAGCAGGAGTGGTGCAAGCACTCCTGTGCAAGACTTACGGAGGAGTGGCAGGCGTCGGGGAAGTGTGACAGGCCACAGTGAGAACATTGATTCACAGCCACAGCAGCCCCGCCCTGTGGCCCGTGGCCACAAACAATGACTTTGCCCTCCACCCGAGGCTGTAGTCACGGTGGTGTTAACCGTGACAACACACTCATGGAGTGTTTGATATAGTGAGCCCAATGTGAGCTATCAATGCTGTGGCGTAGTGAAAATTAAACTACTTACACAAAGTTACATTCATGCCTGTGTCTCTTTACTCACTCAGAAATATTGTTGTGTAACCTCTTCCCGTCTCAGTCTCCCATCTGTAGCTGCTGCTGCCACCGTAGCTTGGGGCTCTGCCTCCTCTGGGTCGTCATCGATGTCCTCATGATATGTGAGCTCCACCTCTGTGCCTTGCTTGGTGGCGAGATTATGTAACATTGCACAGGTCGCTATTATTTTGCAGCAGATGATTGGGGTGTACTGCCGTGCACCTCCACTCTTGTGGAGGCAGCGAAACCTGCTCTTAAGGAGTCCAAATGTGCGCTCAACAACGTTTCGTGTAGATCTGTGAGCCACATTGTATCGCCTTTCACTCCTGGTGGATGGGTTGAGGTAGGGAGTGAGCACAAAGGACCGCAGGGCATATGCACTGTCGCCTAGGGGGAGAAAGATAGACATTAATTGCAAGTACATGAGACGTAGATCTGATGTGAGTGTCAGGGTGTGTCATTGTGATTTACCTAGCAGGTATCCATTTCCAAATTCTCCGGCAAGTAGGCGTGTGTATATTCCACTATTCTGGAATATATAAGAATCCTGGGTACTTCCGGGGAACTTGGCTACGATGTCAGTGATGAGGTTCCCTGCATTACATATGACCTGGACGTTGATGGAGTGCGTCGATTTGCGATTCCTGTAAATGTGCTCTGTGGCTGCAGGTGGACAGAGTGGGACGTGGGTGCCATCGATGCAGCCTATCACGTGAGGGAAGTGTGCCAGTTGATAAAAGTCTGTCTTGGTTTTTGCTAATTCTGCCGGTGTTACAGGGAATGAAATATAATGCCCCATCCTCTGCATCATGGCGTCAAGAAACCTCCTGAAGAAGCGGGACAGGCAGCCCTGGGACACGCCACCCACTGCAGCTATCACACTCTGGTAGCTCCCTGAGGCCAGCAGGTGTAAGCTACATAGCACCTGGACATGAGGTGGGATGGCATGGGCCCTGGGTGTTGGGTGGTCCAGGAGTGGGTGTAGGTCCCTGATCAATTGCTTGATGGTGACTGGGTGTAGCCTGTACCTCTGCAGTATTTCAGGCTCTGTCAGTTGGAACAGTGTTATCCTCTGCCTGTACACTTGTTCCTCCCTTAGCCATTCTCTCTCTCCTGCTGCCTGTAGTCTCTGCCGTCTTGCTATGATGTAAAAAGCCGCCATCATGGGTCCTGAGGTGCATTTTGGGACTTTTTTTATAGCCCTCCCTTGGTTACCACCTGCTTTCAATCCATGGTAAATACCGACAAAAAAATACAGATTTTCTGCAGATTCGGTATTTTTGGGCTTACCTACATCTCCAAGGCCAATTTTTACCGTTTCTTATTTTCCGAGTCGGAAAATACGAACTCGGTATTTATGTATACGGTAGATTCCGACACGGTAATTTTACCGGGTCATTATTACCGAGTCGGTATGTTTCCGACTCGGGTTTTCAGAATTCGGAAATTAATGGCCTCCTACATCTCATTTCCTGGATTCCGGTCGGTAACGGCCGATTTTACCGGTTTTCGGCCGTTACCGACCGGTAAACGCCTACCTACATCTGGCCCTAGGTACATAGTCATTTCATCTTCTAGCATTTGCAGTCTCAGAAAGGCCGGTCTGCATTGTCTCAAACCCCACTTTCTCAACAAAGATGTTAAATATTTTTCCCTAGGCAAAGTATAAAATGTGCAAAACAAGATGCAATGTAACATCGATTGTGCGGATGTATCATCGCAGGGGCACAATATCAGGTTTTTGGACCAAGAATTAACTTCAGGGAACGTAAGTAATCTGAAAAAAGTCCCCCCCCTAAAACGTGTCAGTAGCATACGAGAATAACTGCTTTGAGTGGAAATCAGATATGGCTGAATGTCATGTCCATGTAGAATCAATTGATTCTCCAAGACAGAGATCTTACTTCTCTCTAACAGCCAACGTTTGTTCTCCAGAAAAAGGAGACAGATTTCTTTCAGCATCTTTCTGGATACTGTCACTGGACAAGTCGGGGATTCAAAATATTCGGGATATCCGATATCTCTTAGGAAGTTCTTTACATATATGATCCAATCAATTCCAAGAGCCCCCTAGAGTTTCAGACAATCCATGATTATATCTCGATTAAGTCCGGTCTCGTCGGTAGTCCATACCTTGTGCCATAGTAAGATGGGACTAACTTTAATAAGGTCCGAGATATAAACTAGACCTACTTCTTTATGGCATACATATGTGGAGGTAGACCTATGAACTGCTAGTAGATACCGGAGGAATGCGTTCTCACAAAGTTGAATTTCGTGAGTATCCGCTATCCCCCAAAATTCCTGCACCATATGTTACAGTGGACACACATTTTGAATTATATATGTCCACCAAAACTGGCACTGGTCGACCCCCCAATTTGTTAGCAAAATTTCTCACCGCTCCAATGGCGCGCGAGAAAGCTAATTTCCTTGTATAAGCTGCTGACGACCAGGTCCCCTTCTTGTCAAAATTTATGCCCAAGTAAGAAAATGTGTTGATTGTGTCTATCTTTGTGTTTGATAAGAAAATCTTACACACTGGGTTTCTCTTTATGTTACAACACATGCTAAAAGTCTTACTAATATTAATTTTTAATCCTTTTGTGCTCATGTAGTTTGAAAAGTTAGTAAGCGATCTCTGCAGACCAACTTGAGTCCTGGCCATAACTACCGCATCATCTGTGTATAATAAAATGGGGACTGGAAGGTCTCCAATTTGGGGGTAATCCTGTTTATCTTGAGTAAGATGGGATGCCACGCTATTTATATATAAATTGAATAAAAACGGTGCGAGTATGCATCCCTGTCTGACTCCTTTATTTATGGGAAATTTGGTGGCACACTCGCCATTATTCCCGAACCGTACCATCGCACCCCCCCCCCGATATAATTCCTTAATAAAATTCAGCAGGTTTAAATCAATACCTAATTGCAGTAATGTAGACCATAAAATTTCATGATTCAAGCAGTCAAAGGCCGAGCTCAGATCGACAAATGTTAAGTATAGTTTGTCCCTTTTTGACACCACATATTTAGCTATTATCATCGCTAAGTTTAATCCTTGTTCTGTGGTGCCTAATCCTGATCTAAAACCGTATTGAAATTTTGAAAGAATACCTGTATCTTTAGTTGAGTATTACTCTTCCGGCAACCTTCATTAAGGAGTCCAGCAATGAAATTGGCCGGTAACATTTTGGATCATTACAGCCTCCTTTCTTGAAGATTGGGACCACAATGGCCTCTTGCCACATTAGTCAAAAGGGGCGCCCATAGCTTAGCATTGGATTTATATATATCTACAGGAACCCCGTCCGGCCCTGGTGCTTTTCCTGCAGCACTCTCCGCCATAGTCCATATGCATTGATTTCCTCTACTCCAATGATTTCATCATTCACTTTCCCTGGTAAATCATCTTTTTGATATAGCTCAGTAAAGTAGTTAACCCAAGTGTCCTCATCTATTGCCACCTCTATTGAATCAGTTTTCCTATCTATGAAAAAAGGGGTATTTACCGCCTTCCAGAATCCTGTATTGTCTTTTGCCAAACAGGCTTGATGTAAAGCCTGCTAGGCCTCCTGCTTTAATTCCTTCTTTCGATTTTTTATTGCACTATAATATATAATTCTGGCATTTCTAACTTCGCCGACATTTCTGGGTTCGCCTTTAAGCGCCAGCTTCAGATGTGCGTGAGCTTTGCTGCACTCCGAGTCAAACCAGCCCTGCGCCTTAGGCTTGTTATTCTTCAGGGTTCCTGTGAGAGAATTTCAGATTTCTTTAGAAATACTGTGGAAAGCCGAAATGACTGGGATACAGTCATCATTCTCTGAGAGGTATGTTACGAATTCTTTATATTTATTCTTAACTAAAGTTTCAAAGAAGGCAGTGGGCTCTACTTTGTTCCACTTGATAGCATATCCGTTCTTTTTCGCTAAGCTTAATCTATGGCTATACAAATTATCAATTAAATCAGTTTTTATCCTATACGTGCTGCAAAAGAGAGGGAAAAGCTATTTGGAAACTGATTGCTTATTGCCATGTCACATGTTTTGTAAGTAAGTTAAATCTTTTATTAAGGTTTAACACTTTAGATACAGTGAAGCATATAGATTTTCCATTCACATGTTACATGCACAGATAGACAAAGATCATTTAGACACCAGCGTGTACATTGGTGATTGCTGTCTTTCTTATCTGCCACAGTATATCATCATAGTCCCGGTATTGCTCATATGTTGAGGCTATCTATAGTATCTATGTGTGTCCTGAGACATGCCCTGCAAGTCGATATTCTTGAACACAATATTCTTCGTGTCAATATTTCTGTATCACGATATTTAATACTCAATATTTGTGTTTGTTGACATTTTAAACCTCAATATTCTGTCTGTGCACCCTTTGGCCCACCTTTTATCTGCTGTCTCTTTGATAAAACAGGGTTGGACTGGGACCTAAAATAGGCATGTGTACCAAAACACCTGACCGTCCTATTACGAGTTGATGCATTAGCTTTTTGAGGACAGACTCTGCTCCGCTGACACCGGCGGCTATCTCAGACCGCCCAGCTGGTGGCGAGGGCTAATGATCCTCCCACCCCATTACGAGTTGCATCACATCCGACAAAAGTGTATCGGCCCCACCTCCAGGCAAGAAGTGGCAGAAAGGGACAGATATAAGTTTGAAATTCACCTCTACGTACATCCACATGTCCTGTGCCGACATGGAGGCTATCCTACCTGTATGCCATTGTCCTACCTCATCAATTACTTCCAAAGAAGAGCCCATCAAAGACCACGTCACTGGTGCATGTTGTCACATCATATCTATTTTGGCCCAGGCAAAATGAATGCTTCACCAACGAACAAACAATAGAGTTTTCTTTAGCCTGTATTTAACACGGTCACAGGCCTATATTTTGACATTGCACAGATTAGAAATTCTTTTTTTTAATTTATTTTTTTAATCTTTTTATTTAGGTTACAGCCTAGACAACGGCCAACATAGTCGCACATAAGGGTTGTTGAGACGCACCAGGGATCATGTACATCGAACAAAATTACAGCAGTGGCATAGCATAGGCACATTACACCGTTCAAATACTCAGACATCAGCCTCAAGTCCCGTCCGTCGAGGCTGGGGGGGTTCACAGATGTTGCCTCTGTACTCATTCCAATTGTCCCACACCTCCCCCCACTTTTTGGGGCACCCCCGTGATGTGTACACCGTTTTCTCTTGGAGCATGCACCAGTCCATGTCCCGTTTCCATTCGGTGAGTCGAGGAGGAGGAGCTGCCCCCCAATGTCTTGCAATGTTGCGTTTCGCCACCATTTGACCAAGCATTACCCAGAGCCTCGCCCTTGCAGTTAGGTCCGTTGGCTCCCAAATGTTCAATACCCACCGTTTTGCCTCAAGGCGCAACTCTACCCCCCAAACTTCCTGCATGCAGCGTATCACTTTTTTCCAATAATTCTGCAGTATTGGGCACTCCCACAACATGTGGAAGAAGGACCCCACCATCCCACATCCCCTCTTACAGCAATCCTCCCTGCTCCTACCCATCCTCTTTAATCTGGTGCATGAAATGTACACTCTACGCAGTACTTTGAGTTGGATGAGCCGTAGTCTGGATGAGATAGCCACCTCTTTAGGGGCGGCCAGCGCACAGCTCCACTCCTCCGCGTCGATCTCCAGACCGTCTGCCTCCCACCTCCCTTTAAGGCCCAGGAGTAGGTCAGGGAGGTTGTTAATCAGTTTTTTATATGTGAGAGAGATTGCATGTTCCGGTATGTGTCCATCTAGCAGCCTGTCCTCGAGGGGGAGGCCTGTGGGGGCATCGTACCCTGTAGGATGTTGCTTTCGAGGGAGTGCCTGACCTGAAGGTACCTGAAATACTCCGTTTGTGCGAGGTCAAATGTGTCTTGTAAGGACGTGAAGGACTTCACCCCGCCCGAGACCCAGAGATCTCTGATCTGAGAGATCCCAATAAGGTCCCAGTTTCAGGACCCCTTGGTGCGGCCCAGAAGGCCCAGTCGCTCAGAGGCCCAGAGTGAGAGTATTATGCCAGCCCATCTTCCGTTGGACAATGTGCCAAAGTTGCACCGTGTGACGAGTCGGTCCTGTGAGTTCATGTCTGGCGGGCCTCGAATAGAGTGCCGCTTCGAAGTTCCCACCTGGGAGGAGCCACCTATCTATTCCGTACCCAGGATCGTTGCAGTCGCAATATGTGCCTTGATTGATAGCAGAGGTGTGCGGCCCAGCAATACCTACGGATATCGGGGAGGGCAATCCCCCCATTGTACCACCCGTGTTAGTTTCTGGAGGGCTATCCAGGAGAAATTCTGTTTTTAATTCCATTACATTCACTCGACATCACAAACATTACAACAACACACGCTCACCAGGTACAAATGATCACGTGTCAGTACTTTAAAAGTGAAAGTAATGTTGCAATTTTTTTGTGATACACAATACCTCCCAAACAAATACTGCACACTATTCTTTATCACACACAACTGTAAAACTATTTTTGCAGCCACAATTCCACCATCCTGCTCGAGTCGTCCACTGCAACATTTTTCCAATCATTTTTTTGCTTAGTGAAATGACTACAAACACCATGAGGCCTTGCTAATGTAACTCAGAACAAGATGCGTCAGTCAAAATGACACAATCACAATGCATACATCCATACTCCCATCATAAACGTAAGCACACATCAGTAGTGAAGAGTAGGCCTTGACAAAGTTTGTGGAGTTTTACTCCACAGAACTCTGCGAAGTGACAGAAAAACTCTGCCGTGCTCCGCAGAGTTCAGCCATCAGCATAGTATGGTCCGTCGCACTGATTTTAAATGCAGGGAGTTTGTCCCCCACTGTAAAATGAGGGCAAATGGCACTCCACTTCATGCCAAAGGGCGTTGCTGCTTTTAGCAGCTCAAGTACAAATTTTACTTGAACGGCAGCTTCCTCAACGTGAGCAGCAGATTTCTCAATGTGGGCGGGGACAACCTAATGCAACTGCCCGTGTAGAGAAATGTCTCCAAGAGGAGGTCCAGCACAATTTTTGCCTCGCGAACACTTACCAACTTACCATTGGCAAGCCTTGTGAGAAAAAAAAAACCCCTCTGCAAAACTTCGTAGAGTTTTGCGAAACTCTGCACCCTGCATGGAGCGCGTAGTGGGCAAAACTCAGCGAACTAGGCCGGTGGGGCGGAATTCTTCATCCACTCTTAGTAAGAGTCCTCAAGGTAAAAAAAAAAGTCCTGTGTCACAATGTTGAAGTAGAATCACACATAGCTTACATCAAAAGCCAATTCATACAATGCCATAGCTGTTAAGCAATGGGAAACATATCCTAAGGGCACTATCGAAACATAACCTACAAGATACCACTGACACCATCAGGGTAACAAATACAGTGGGAGCCAGTGGCCCAACAAAACAACGGCCACATTCATTAACAATCACATAGCAATGGCCCCTGGAAATCACGGTTGTGTGATTTTAAAAAGGTCTCACAGAGTTAAAAAAAACATGTGCAGGTATTGGAGAAGTGTAAAGCAGCACAACAGACTGCAGTCACAGCATCTGTCAGGCATCAATTGTAAGTAGCCGAAAAGCACACACTGCCCAATTCACACATGTATATGCAGAACTACACAACCATAAGCAATGCTGATGCCCTCCATGTCTTGAGGCACAAATTGAACACTTCAACAAAACATAATCAACATATCTCAATGGGAACAGGGCAAGCCAATTGTTACTGACTGTTGTAAAACAGAAATACTTAACTCACAGCAAAACACATACTGATAGGACAGAATCAGTTGGAGTAGAGGCCACATACCCAATCTATGACCATGTTCCATGATCCAGTAGAAGTTCATAACATGTGCAAATTACATTACAAATACCACTTACTAAGGAACGCCAATCTCCATCAAACTAATATCAAAGTACATGCATGTAGTCCAGGTACTCCATACATAAATGTAAAGGAAAGGATGGGATAATTTTCTTTAAAAAAAACTACATTTATTAGAAGTAACAATATTTTTTAGGCCAATGGCCAGTCCAATGTTGAAAAGTGCCTGAGCACATTGCTGCATCACAGTACTTGCCAAACATGACACTGCCTGGGAAACCTCCTCAGGAAGGGGTATCTAGTGGGCAGGCCAGGTACCTTAAAAGAAATCAAATTGCTTGCCGTCAGCCTCAGTCTTGGATTGGGCCGAGCTCGCCCCTGCTGAGCCCCGTTTTTTTGGCCCGCGCTGCCTTTTTAATGTCTTTTAACACTCGTCTGAGTAGTTCTTGTTAGTCACGCTTAGCCTGCTTCGGGGGAGTTTCTCGGACCTGGAAGTGGCATTCAGCGGAGACACGTAACTTTCTGGTGGGCGCTTCTGAATGACAACTTTGTTGGGAACCGGGTTTTGTTTGATGCACACATAAAGTGGATTTCCCTGGCTTGGATTCACAGAGCTGAAACCTCCCAGTAACTTGAGATCGTCTTGGAAGGCAGCCGGCCACCTTGGCCCCCAGTGCAGGGAGGGGCACGGATTACTTGCTGGGGCAGAGAAGCCCGACAGATGAAGGGACTGCTCCACCTCCCTGCAGCCGGAAACCAGAGTGAGGTGAATGGTTTTTAACAAGAACAGCCTGCAACCTGGTGATCGGGAGATCCCAGGCTGAGACCTGGATAAGGAAAAGGGACGGCCTGTGATACCAGGTACCGAACCTGCTATAGTTGCACTCCGCCCAGCAGCACCAGCATTTTGAAACCTTCCCTTGCTCGCATTCTTACCGGTGGAGTCAGGGAACCGGCAGGACCGGGTGGACGGAGGCAGGAGGACTACGCCTGTGGTGACGGTCTAGTACTCGCGGCCGGAACCGGAAAGGGTTTTTCCGGAAGCGGAAGGCGGCCATTTTGCAGAGATGCGCCGACCGCGGTTGTTAGACGTAGTCCCGGCGCTCCTGGAAATAAAGTAAGTTTAAACACTTACCTGTCTCCTGACTCCTCAAAAATTGATCTTAACAATGGCGACGAGGCACGGGATCTGACGCATGCGCCCCCAACGGAAAACGAAAAAAAAACGAGGAAAAACGGACGAAGAAAACGATCAAAATAAAGAAAAAAAACGGAGACAGGGAGACAGCCACACAAACCCAGGAGCGCGGCAGTGGACGTAGGGAAGCCCCAAAGGGAGACACCAGGGCGTCCTCAGTGCTTGGCGAGAGGTCTCGACCCAGCAGCTAGTTGACCCGCCACCCAGCCTCACGGCGTCACGGTGAGAGAACAACCACCTTACTAATTTGGCATAAAAACATACTTAGCGGCGCTGTACTCCACGAGAGAAGCACATGAGGGGAGGAGCCAACCACCCAGGCTGATACACGGTGCCCCCATCTCACAGTTTAGCGGACACGCAAAGCAAACTGGCGGCACAGCAGGGAAAGGGGGAAGGTTCCAACACTACCGGCGCAGCTGCCCAGGACGACCCTCGAGCGATCCAGCCTACGGACGGCGCTGTAGGAGGTGGCACAGCTAGCAGATCGCATAGCGAAGAAGACGAGGACGAGAGACAGGCGCCAGGCAGCCCACCAGGCCAGGCCGCCGCAACGCTAGCGAGCCCAGGAAGAAACGGCAAGATGGCGTCGCAGTCCACCTCCCTCACACAACTAGTGCCTTTTCTCCCGAAGAGGGGGGGAGCCCACGATGCCGTGGGAAGACTGGAAACATTATTTCCTAAATTACTTGGAAGCGTTAGAAGAGGAGAATGGCGCGGCGTACTCGAGCCAGAGGAGAAGGAGGATATTGCTACACAATCTGGGCCCGGAGGGGCTCAGAGTGTTCGACAACATGGTCAAAGGCGAAAGAGGCGCGACCGACACCGACATGTTCAGCCATGCCATTGCGGACATCGACACGCACTATAGACCGGTGGTATGAGTGGCCATCGACAGGCATACCTTCTTCACAAGGAAACAAGAGAGCGGAGAGACTATCGACGAATTCATCGCGTCGCTGCAGAAATTGGCCCTAACGTGCAGGTTCGGCACGCTCCATGATGAGTTGATAAGGGACCAGATCATAATGCACACCTCCAACACGCATGTTCAAGAAAAACTATGGGTAAACGGAGAGGCACCCCTGAAGGAGGCGTGGGGCTTGGTGAAGAAGGCGGAAATGTCCAAACGGTGCGCCCAAGCGGCTCGGAAGGACACTGGTGGGACACAGACGGTGTGCAGGGTGATGACGCATGGCAAAGGTGAGAGGACCAAGCAGAGAGAACCACCTAAAGGCCAGGAGAATATCAAGAACACTCAATCAACAGGCACAACCCACAAGACGGAAAGAGGTGGACGACCTAGCTGTCACAGATGTGGAAGCACGTCACACATGGAAAATGACAAAGTGTGCCCAGCGTTCCGGGCGAAGTGTGCATACTGCCACATCTTTGGGCATTACGAGAAGGTATGCCGCAGGAAATCAAAAGGAACCATGGTCAAGTATGTGGATCGAGAAAACCGAGAAGAAGAAGATAACCAGACGGAGGACGAGGAACTGGAGGAGGTCCTCTACATTGATGCACAGGTTTTGGACGTGGAAGGCGCAGAATCGGACAAACCAAGGTTGAATATGCAAATAGGAGGAGTGCCCATTTAAATCATCGCGGACTCCGGAGCACCCATTTCCATCATACAAAGACAAGTATGGGAAGAAAAGTTCGCGACAAGAATAAAGGAGGAGTTGCGCCCCATGGATCTAAGACCCATCACGTACACGGGGCAGAGAATACCCATGTTAGGATACTGCCCGTTACTCTTCGAGTTCAGAGGACGCAAAGCAAATTGCAAGTTGTACATTGCAGAGAGAGGACCATCGGTGCTCAGCTGGAAGGACCAAGGGGCATTAGGAATACAGCTGAACCCAGGCGGCATTGAGAAGGTGATGCTAATGGACAGGGAAAGTGGAGCTGACGAAGAAGCATGGCACAGAGTGTACCCCAAGGTGTTCAATGGACAGATAGGCGAATTGATCAAGTACAAACACCTTATCAAGTTGAAAGAGGGAGCCAAACCAGTCATCCACAAAGTAAGGAACATACCTTTCAGATGCAGAGAGGCCGTGCAGGCAGAACTCGACAGACTGGAGAAGAGTGGTGTGATACAGGCCATAGAGAGCGCAGAGTGGTTGTCGCCTCTGGTGGTAGCTCAAAAGCCAAACGGGAAGGTGAGGCTGTGTGTCGACCTCAGGGAACTAAACAAAAACATCCTGATCGACAAGTTTCCCCTTCCTCGGATCAACGAAATGTTGGCCAAGACTAAAGGCATAAAATGGTTCTCGACAGTGGACCTGTCATCTGCCTACCACCAGATTAGACTGCATCCGTCATGTGACCCCCTCACGTCGTTTATCACACCCTTCGGGTGCTACAAATTTGTCAGGATGCCGTTTGGGCTGGCATCCGCGGCCGCCGTCTTCCAGAAACTGATGCATAGACTCTTTCGGAAGGTGGAAGGTGTTCAATTCTTCCAATATGACATCCTGGTCATGGGAGCGTCCAAGCAAGAACACAATGAAAAACTGCACAAGGTGTTAAGCGCGTTGCAGGAAAATGGTCTGACGGCGGAGTGGTCCAAGTGCAAATTCGGGGTACCATCTGTAACCTACCTCGGCCATGAGGTGAGCGGAAAGGGCATTGAACCTAAAAGAGCCAACACGCAAGCAATTTTGCGTGCACCAGCGCCAGGGAAAAAGGAAGATGTTAGGTCATTCTTGGGAATGGCCGAGTACTATAGCAAATTCATTCCCCATTTTGCCACTAAGACACACTGTCTGCGACAGCTGTTGAAGGAAAGAAATGGTTTCAAATGGAACACGGAGGAACAGGAGGAATTCGACGCGTTGAAACAAGAGATGAGCGAAACAATACCCCTCAAGGGATTTGACCCAGAGGCCGAGTCCATCCTTACCACCGATGCGAGAGACCAGGGCCTGGGAGCGGTGTTGACGCAGAAGGCACGGAGTGGAGAGTTATCGACAGTTAGCTTCGCCTCGAGGTCCTTGGCACCCAATGAGGAGAAATTCAGCGTCATTGAAAAGGAGATGCTGGCGGTGGTATGGGCGATGGAGCGGTTTCGACAGTACCTGTGGGGCGCCAAGTTCCTGGTCCGAACCGATCACAAACCACTGGTAAAGGTTTTAACGTCCAATGGCCATGCCCATGCTACACCCAGGATAGCTAAGATGGCACTCAGGGTGCTTGATTTCGTGTATGAAGTGGAGCATATACCGGGACCACAGAACAAGGTGGCGGACTGCCTGAGCCGAGCAGCAGCAAAGGAGGAAGCGAACGGACAAGAGGACTCTAAGTGGGGGAGTTATGTGGTAGCCACCATACAGGACATGGAGAAAGTGATCGATGCACAGGAATGGGAAGAGGCCTACAAAGCGGACGAGGAACTGGAGGCGGTAAGAGGTTATGTGGTCCATGGATGGCCTGAGAAGAGGCATCTTAAAGAAACACTAAGGAGGTACTGGGAAGTCAGAGACGAATTGTCACTGGGAGAAAATCCCCTGTTTATTCTGAGAGGCGACAAGGTAATTCCTCCCCAAGGCGTCGTAAACCATTTGATGGCCCTGTTGCACGAAGGACACCAGGGGATCACAAAAACCAAAGCCTTGGCTCGTCAGGCCTATTGGTGGCCAGCTATTGACTCTCAAGTGGAACGATATGTCAGACAATGTGAGTCGTGTGCCAAAGCAAACAAATCCCAGTCTATGCTGAGACCAACCATTAGGAAAGTTCCCGGTGCCGGAGGGGCCGTGGGAGATGGTGTCCGTCGACATCATGGGACCCGTTCTGAACATGGAAGGTATACAAAAATACGCTATAGTTTTAATCGACAAGTATTCCAAATGGCCCGAGATAGAACTACGAGAAGCAGTAGACACTGAGGCAGTGATAGCCTTTCTGAGAGACATTTTCATCAAGGAAGGCATTCCAAAAACCATCATATGCGACAATGGACCGCAGTTCACGTCGGAAAAATGGGCAGCGTTTGTGGACAGAAATGGAATAGAGATCAAGCATACACCCATATACCACCCTACAGGCAATGGACAAGTAGAACGTTTTAACAGGGTGATAATGGGCACCATACAAGCTGCCATAAATGATGGACTGGACTGGGAAAGAGAGTTGCCCAAGATGTTGTGGGCATACCGAATTACACCGGGCAGCTCTGGGTACAACCCTTTCAAGGTACTCAGAGGAAGAGATCCATTTACAAAAGACAACATGGCATGGAGGAAGATGGTAGTGCAAAGTAAGTGGTCGCCAGCCGTAGTCAGGAGGAATCTGGAGAAGGCACAGGAAGTGTACACGGAACAATTCAACAAGAGACGTAACGTGCAAAGTGTGTCACTTGAGAAGGGTGATTGGGTTAGAGTTAAAGTGGCTACCCTGAAGAGAAAAGGAGAAAGTACGTTCACACCGCCACTACGAGTGCTGGAACCATACGCCAGGTCGGCGCTCCTCAGCGATGGCAAGGTGTGGTCGCAGGACAGAATGGCAAGGTGCAGCAAGATCTTGGAATGGGGAGCGGAGCATGAAGGAGTGGAAGAGAATGTAGAGAGAGACACGGAAGAAGGTGGTGGAAGGAACACGGAGCAAGTAGAAGAAGGCAAGCAGCAAGTAGAAGAGAGAGGCGTTGGAGTGGACAGGGAAGTCAGAGGATTAGAAGAAGGAAAAAGCAGGAACAAGAATAGACCGGGAAAGGACAAGGCGGGAAGTACTAGTGAAGGAACAGAGACCGGTGGCCAGTTTACGGAGGAACAGAGAAATGAAGGAGGCGAAAGAGTGGTGAGAACGAGAGTGGGCAGAGCTGTAAGAATTCCAGAGAGATTTAAAGACTTTGAAATGGACAACAAGTAAGACTGTTTATTCAAAAGTTGTGTTGAGCGTAAAGAGGGGAGATATGTGGTGACGGTCTAGTACTCGCGGCCGGAACCAGAAAGGGTTTTTCCGGAAGCGGAAGGCGGCCATTTTGCAGAGAGGCACCGACCGCGGTTGTTAGACGTAGTCCCGGCGCTCCTGGAAATAAAGTACGTTTAAACACTTACCTGTCTCCTGACTCCTGAAAAATTGATCTTAACAACGCCTCCCATCATCCCTTGCGGGGCCGTCACGCAGCGCATCGACACCAGCACGCCAAGAGGTGCCTAAAAGGGGGTCAGGGCTCCCGCAGCGTGGGAGCCCAGCAGCACCAGCATTTTGAAACCTTCATTTGCCCGCATTCTTACCGGTGGAGTCAAGGGGGCCGGGTGGACGGAGGTCAGGAGGACTACACCTCCCATTATCCCTTGCGGGCTGTCACGCAGCGCATTGACACCAGCGCACCAGGAGGCACCTAAAAGGGTGTCAGGGCTCCCGCAGCGCGAGCCGCGCCCAGGCAAAGCCCGAGCTAAGGGCGGGCCCGCCTGTGCCCATCAGAGCCAGGAGGAGGCTGGGCTGGGCCACCCCACTAACAACCTGCCATGGGTAAGCATAAACATACAGGAAGTCAAGGTGAGAGTGGGTTAAAAGCCAAAATGTCTCGGAAGACACCATCCATTATCTTCTATTTGACTTTGGCTGTGGGTGCATTGAATGTAGAGATAGCAAATGCTGAACAGGAGTTGGGACTGGCTACTAGCCAAAATTCAGCTGATGGAACTGTGGCTGTTGCTCAACAGGTAAATTTTCCTGTATCATTGGATCCGCTTTTTCTGATTACTACCCCTAAAACAAGTAGTGAGGCTCGGAACTCCTGGCCTTCCTTGAATAAGGCTGCTTCTCCTGTAATTTCCATTGTGGGCTTGAAGAGTTCTCTAGGGACAATTAAGGGGGCGTCTGTGGAGGGAAAAGGTCATGTTAGAAAATCTAGTACGCGGCAGAAAGTTGTAAAAATAAAAATGTTCAAGGTGACCACTTAGGTGGATGAATTTACACAATTGTTACTGCGGAATTTGATTGAGGACATCTTGAGTGCAAAGTTCAAATCTATTTTAACCTGTATAGCGAAAGATATCATAGACACTTTGAATTTATGTGTGGAAGACCTGAAGAAAAAATTTGAAAAGGTGGACTCTTTTTTATGTAATTCAATTGTTTCGTCACATGTCATTCCTAGTCTTAACCCAGTTTCTCTCCCTACCCCTTGTATAAAAAGATTGTCTAACCCTGATAGGGTAGTCCTTGAAACACAACCATCACGTCTTCTAAGGGAACAGCTAAATCCTAATCCTAATCCTGCTGGGAGTAGGGGGATTAGCTCTTTGGGGTTTTAGAAGGGGGGAATCCCTCCCAAATTACCACTAGCATAGCTATTGTCCCACCTTTTGATCAGTCCTTGTCGAACACCAGGTGTGGGGCATTCCATGATAGTAATTCAAATCTTAATGGATGCAGGATACATCTTCCTCCAGAAGCTGCTCCCCTGGTGGCGGTTCTTGTAGGGGTTCCACCCCTTAGCAATCTAGATAGTTAATCTACGGTGGCCCTCGTACTTAAGACAAAACATTGGTGTGACAATTATTGTAGTGGCCAATCTTAATTGTCTTCTTATATCATAATGGCTCGTCGGTTGGCGTGGGTGGGTAGGGGACCCAAACGAGTGCAAGGTGATTGCATTATAGTTAATTTTAATAGGAGGGACATGGCGGACAGGTTGCTATGCGATGCCTCTGTGCTAGAGAGGGGTGTTATCAGGGCAGTACCTTTAATTTTTTTTTATCCCCCATCGCAAGTTTATAAAGTAGAAAGGGTGGTTGAACCAAGAAACCGCTTTCCACCCTAAAATTGCATTTACCCAGTAATGGTTCTGTAAGTGGATCCGATATCTCTACTGGGATTGCATCTTTAGATCAGACCACGTACATGTTTGGGCCTGTGGTGGGACCTTTACCCCTCTCAAATAGATTCTTGCCAGTGCCACAAATGGATGGTAATGATTGACTGGAGGGGAAGAATGAGTATACATCTGTATTGCCCCTTACAGCTCTGGGACTGAGGCTATAGGAGTAGAAATTCCACCTAAATGTACTATTATAAGCTGGAATATTGCGGGCCTTAGATCGAAAAAAGATGACCCAATTTTTCTAGATTTTATTAGATCCTACGATATAATAGCGCTTCAGGAGACATGGGACACTGGGGAAAATGTTTGCTTGGATGGTTTTAGCTCCTATTTTCAATTTGCTCGGCCAGCATTTGCTGGTAGAGCAATTGGTGGCTTGGTCATTTTACTTTCTGTCAAATTAAAGGGTTCATTAAAAAGGGTTGAGGTAGACTATCCAAACTGTTTGGCAGTTGAAGTTAGTTCCCCTTATGACCCTAAGCTATTGCTTGTAAACTTTTATAATTCTGGGGAATCACCATTTGTGTTTTCTAAATTCAATCAATCCACTTCCTATTACATAGTACTTATGAGTGATTTTAATATACATTTGTGTGGTCTGAATTGTTTTATTGATGATGAGTTAGGGCACAATTACTCTGTGATTCCTCATTCTGAACACTCCCCTCAGGGAGAGGCTTTGGAAACTCTTTTGGCAGAAGTCGATCTCTTTGAACCAGTTTTTTTACTTCTTCAGATCGGTGTGTCCAACATTTAAGTCAAGGAGTAGTGATACCATTATTGATTATATATTTTTGTTCCCTCAGTTATTAGATAAAGTAGAGTTTTATAACGCTAGGGTGTCTCCCTTCAGTGACCATAACCCTGTGGTATTAGTATTGGATAGTAGCTGTGGTTTTATGGATATGGTAGGGGGAATTCGGGATGGAAATTTATTGGTATCTTGTAATCAAGGGAGGAGGCTAAAATGGGCTCAAGTCACTCCAGACTCCTTTTTAAAAGTCTTGTGTTCTAAGGTGCAAGGTGAGCTTGCAACGTGTGCAGACTCCTCAAATCCTAATAGTGTGGTTCTTACTGTCTTTGGGGTCATATGTAGTCAGCTTGCAGCAGATCTGTCCATAGCCACCAGACCCAAAGGAACACGCATGAAAAGATGGTTTGATGAAAAGTGCTCCCGTTCACATCACTCCCTTCTCTTAGCCTTGAAAAGTGTATCTCAAGATAAGGCCCAGGTAGTGAGCCTACGGAAGGATTATAAATTAGCTGTTCAAACACCAAAGACTGAGATCAAGACAGAGGCATGGAATGCTCTTTTATCTGTGGAGGTTTTGAAGGATAGTTCCAGATTTTCGACAATTGGTAATACCCCTTTCTTTTCGGAATTGGATAATGATAATCAGAATAATAACATCACTGAAGAACAGTGGTTGACTCATTTCGAAGCAATCTATGGCTCTGAAGAGACATCGTATTCCTCCCCAAGGCTTTTATCCCGTTTGGTAGTAGCGCCATTTGTGTTTACTGTGGCGGATATTGAAAGAGCCATACAGGAGTCCTCTAGTAACAAAGCCCTGGGCCCTGATGGCGTGCCAGCAGACCTATTTAAATCCGATCCCAAATGTTGGGCGGTAATATTGGCAAATGTTTTTAATGCCTCTGGGTCGCAAGGGTTCCCCGTTTCCTGGTCCCACTCAACTATTATCCCTGTTTTTAAAAAAGGCCAGAGAGGGGATCCGCGGTGCTATAGACCCATATCACTGATTGATTCAGCGGTAAAAATTTTAGGTAAGGTGGTCTTAGTGAAAATTTCTGATTGGGCCAATTTCTGATTGTAATCCAACTTACAATATGGATTTAGGAAACGTCGAAGCACCATGGATCAATGTCTTAACTTATATTTATTAATTATTAAATATACAATAGCTAAAGAAGGATCCCTTCAGATGGCATTAGTGGATTTATCCTCAGCTTTCGACCTGGTTAACAGGTCGAAGCTGTGGAGAATCCTGTTAGAAATGGGGAATGAGCCGTGCTTAGTTTATTTTTTGGCTGATCTCCACAGGGACTTTCTAGCGTCAGTTAGGACCTCGCAGGAGGACAAACACACTAGGCCTTTTAAATCTGAGAGGGGCGTCCGCCAAGGGTGCATATTGGCGCCCTTGCTTTTCACCTTATATATTAACACTTTGGACAAATCGCTAGCAGAGGCGAGCACGGATATTCCGTGTGTAGGAGAATGTCTGGTTCTGCTTCTCCTACACGGAGGATGATGCCATGCTCTTAGCGCGGACCGCGGTAGGCCTACAGAGGCTATTGGATGCATTTGGTGCTTACATGAGCTCATTGGACCTGATTATTAATCCCGGGAAATCCCATGTTATGACTTCTGGTAAAAGCTATAGGAAAACTAAGGCCTTTTATTGCAATGGGGTGGAAGTGACTAGGGTGTCTTCCTTTACATACCTTGGGGTTTTATTTGACGAGAGAGGCTCATGGGTCCTCAAGAGAATTTTTTTTAAAATGCAGTCTCATAATCTACATCATCTTTGCCAGGGTTTGCCCAGCGCTTGGGGGCCAGGCCGGTGGAAGCTATCCTTAAGGTATATTGCTCAAAGTGCCTTGCCATTGCTTCCTATGGTTCTTTAATATGGCGTTTTAAACAGCAGGAAGAGTTGCAGCACGCTGAAAATAAATTATTGCGCAGTCTTTAGTCTGTACCCCAGTCAACCCCAACTTTTTCCATACATCAAGAATTAGGGCAGGGTTATGTTTCGGACATTTTGAGTACCACCCCACTATTGTGCTGGCTTAAAAGCTGGCTTAATCCAGAACTGACTCTGAATTATCAAATCCTACGGTATTGTGTCAAACTGGAGAAAGCTAGTAAAATTAAGTGGTTGTTTTATGTTAAGCATATGCTATTTAAACTGGGGCGACCAGAACTATTTGAAACACCAGACAGAATTTGTAAGGAAGATGTGAAGTTGGTCAAAATGCCCCTAGTTAGGGCTCATTTTTTAACTTTATCTACTCTGCTAATTGAACCCGATCTGAAATTGGTGAACAGGGCCTTTCATCGCTGGTTATTGACTAGGTTCCATTTTAATCTGATCCACTTCACCCTGGGTGAGTTCCCTGTGTGGTCTAAACCTGAGGATGCAGCTTCCTGTCAATGTGGTCACTATTCTGTACAAGACACTATGCACTTTATGATGTTTTGTGATTTTTTTTATGTAATCCGTAGGAAATTTTTAATCCCTATATTGACTAGCAAGGGTTTTTTGCTAGTTAGTCCAGCCTTACTCCACCTTCAAATGCTGAGTAACCCCGGGGATATGTTTGCCATCCCTAGTATTCTTGTAGCCGCTATGCGAATCAAACAAAAAAGAGGTGTTAGATTAACAGTTGTATAACTATTCGGACTATCATAGCATGGTTTTTAATTCTTAAATATTTAGGTTATTTTATGGATATGATAACGTTTTATGAATTTATGAAAATGTTTTTAACTGTGGACTACTCTAATTTTGCTTAATGTATTTTGTACTTTTATGATTTTAATTAATTGTATAAAGTGGATTGATTGATTGATTGAAATCAAATTAGGGAGAACGGAGGTCAGGACTGGGCGAGGTTGGGTTGTCAATGGAAGGTGGGGCAGTGGTTGGGCCAGAAAGAATGTCACCAGGTTCAGGAGGGGCTTCCATGGGCTCATTGGCAGATGGGATGGCAAGCGTTGGGGTTTGGTAGGTGAGGGACTGTATGTCACTGTTGTGGGTGTCCCTGTGGTTGGTGTAAGTGTCTGGAGGTCTGATGCTCTATGTGTTTGGGTGTGTCTGTTGATACATGGTCAGTTGGTATGTTTAGGGTGGTCCTAGTGAGGTGGTGAGTATCTGTTCGGTGGGTGCATGTATTTTCCTGCATTTAAGGGGGAGTGTTTGATGCATGTGAATGATTAACTGTGTGTTTGCTTATGTTTGTGTATATATGGAACAGGGTTTGTGACAGAGTTTTGGGTTTGGGGAGAGGCATGAGGTGGGCTGGAAGGCTGGGCTGAGGGGAAGGCTGCTGTCAGAGAACATGCCAGAGCCTGAAATGACCTCTGTAGTGCAGACATCCTACTGTGAATGCCCTCCAGGAGCTCCAGCATCTGCACCATTATGGTGGAATGGCCCTGGAGGGCACTCAGCGCTGCATCCTACCCAACAGAGACGTGTCTCTGGAGGTCAATAGCCTCCTCACTCAGGGAAGTTAGGGCCACAGGGGCAGGGGATAATGTACCTGGGCCAAAGGAGACGCTCTGGACCCTACCGTTGCAGAGACAGACCAACTTGTGGGGACCAGCAGGGAGGGTAGATAAGGAAATGGAGGTAGTGGGCAAGTTACATGGGGCCCTCCAGTCCTAGGGTTTCCTCCACTTCCACAGAGCGTCCACTGGAGAGAGAATCTGATGAAGATGTTGAAAGCTGCTCCTTCTGGGCATGCTTCTTACACTCTGTCACTGCCAGTATCCTGACCAGCAAAACACACAAGATGATGGACGGAATGTTGCACAATGGCAAAACATTCACCACCAGTCACAGATCTGTTTTTAATCCATCGTTATTTTGCTCACCAAGCCACCCCAGTTCAGACATGGCCATATGCAAATCAGTCTTGACCCTGTGCATCATGGGAACAGTCCAGCCCGAACTGCTAAGCCATGTCTTCCCTGGACCGGAATCAAGCATCCTAGGACCGGTTTCTGGCTATCAGCCGTCTTCAGCCAGGATGGCTTGACTCCAGTGGCACAGTGAGCACGGGACCCACATCTGGGCATACCCTTCCCAAATAGGGTGAACAGCAAAACACCCAAGATGATGACGGAATGTTGCACAATGGCAAAACATTCACCCACAGTCACAGATCTGGGTTTAATTCATCGTTATTTTAGTCCCCAAGCCACCCCAGTTCAGACATGGACATATGCAAATCAGTCTTGACCCTGTGCCTCATGTTAAACCCAGATCTGTGACGGGGGTGAAAGTTTTGCCATTGTGCAACATTCTGTCCATCATCTTGTGTGTTTTAGTATCCTGACCAGTGCGTCTGTAGCCAGCTGTATACCCAACGTCGCCATCAACGTCTTGCCTGCTTGCCTCAGTAGATGCTGAAAAGGCAGTGCAAATAACTGTAAGGCAACTGAACAAACTCCTTTCACTTACATTACTCAACATCAACTTCCCTAAAGAACACATTGAACAAGAACTACAACTTGTGTTTAAACAAAATGGCCAATCATTATTGGCCAGTAGCTGTACATATTGACATGATCCAAGCTCCCTCCCACAGCTAGGAACATACCCAATTCATAAACGTCTGGGTGCATGTCTCAAACTAAAGTTGACAGTGGACGCCCTAACTTGGTCAGCTTAATCCCATATATCCATAATGAGGGGTCACCTGTGGTCATAATAGGGTGCACAGTACATACACCAAGGTGATTTGCACATACAATACTATGCTAGACCATTGTAAACACCTCAACATTCGAGCCCACAAAATAATAGATAGACTTCGATCAGACATGACATCAGTCAGTGAGAGAACAACCAACAGTAGACCAATGAACTCCAAGGATATTTTACACATTTAAACCAATGACATGAAGGTTCAGTGTCTGAAACACTAAGGTCACTATGTAACTTTTCAAAAACATAGTCATGACATCATGATATGACTATGAAGGAAGATCTCTATGACTATGTATGTTCAAATATCTAAAATATATCCACACACCTCTCTGTGTGTGGAAATCAACATTTGTTGTCCATCTGGAATGTAAATTGCACGTTAAACAAAGTACAACAAATCATCATAGGTAGAACTGAGTTCCTCCTCCATAAATACCCTTAACATGTGTTTAAGATCATTTCAGTGTCTTGTAAATTTTTTGACAATATACACATGTATATATGCCCACTCAGACAATTCCGTGCCATATACAAGTATTTGAACAAGCAGTGCTTACAGAGATTGAAGGGATCAACTTCAAGGAAAAAAAGGGATTCCAAAATTTGACGGACCATGAATGAAAAGCCCTGGATAAATTAAAAAGCAACTCTGAACTCACAATAAAGCCTGCAGACAAGGGCGGCGCGATTGTTCTAATGAACAAAGCCATGTACCAGGAGGAATGTAACCTCTTACTCTCGGATGTCATCAGCTATGAGAGATGCCAAAATGATCTGACAACACGTCTAACTAATAAAATACAGAGCATGGTTAACAAAGCACTGAGTAATGATTGGATTACAAAACACGAAGCAGAGTTTTTGGTAAATGAATCGCCCAGAACCCCCAGATTCAATACTTTGCCTAAAATTCATAAAGGAAAAATTTCCCCATCAGGGCGACCAATAGTTTCCGGGATCGTATCCATTTTGGAGCCGTTATCGCAATTCTACGACTGGTTTCTCAAACCGATCGTGCAAAAGTCACGATCATACCTTCGTGACACCAAGGATGTTTTGTGCCTCCTAAGAGATTGATGCCTCAGATGATCTTTTTATCATTATGGACATAGAGGCACTCTATACCAGTATTCCGCAAAGATGCACCCTGGAGGTGGTGGAAAGCATCCTTCTTAACACTGAATGGAACTACCTCACTCCACAACACTTTGTTATGGAATGCGCAGAGGTAGCTTTAACAGAAAAGTTTTTTGAATTTGAAGAAATCCTATACCATCAGATCACTGGTACTTCAATGGGCAGTACATTTGCCCCAAGCCTAGCATGCCTATACGTGTACCAATTTGAAAAAGACCATATCTTTCATGACAGTAACCCGTTCACATCACAATTAAAAACCTGGAAAAGGTTTATAGATGATGTTTTCATCGTGTGGCCTGGGACTGAGGTTACAGCTAAAGCATTTGTCAAATGAGTCAACTCAAAGGATCAACATCTTAGATTCACCCATTCTATTGAAAAGGAGCATGCCGTCTTTTTAGATCTGGACATTTACATGAACTCAGGGGGTATTAGTACACAAGTACATAATAAACCAACAGACAGGAACAGCTTATTGCTTTATGAAACCTTCCACCTTAAAGTCCTGCGGAACAACCCCCCGGTTGGGCAATTTCTGCAGGTTCGTAGAAATTGTACCGAGAAAGAAACCTTCCTAGAACAAGCAGATGCGCTGGAAACAAAACTCCTAGAACGTCATTACCCGAGAAAAATGATCAAACAAGCGAAGTAAAAAGCCATAAATAACAATCGAGATGCCTTGCTGGAAACTATTGAAAAAGAGAAATCCAACACATACACCCCGGCATCCAACACTATTAAAAAAATTGTGAGAAAGAACTGCCACATTTTACAAAGCGCAGGAAAATGGTGGGACCCACCTCTCTCTGCATTTAAACGCAGTAGAAATCTACGAGATGAACTGGTACACGCAAAAGACCCAACAGCAAGATCGGTTGACCAAATCACCCTTTGGAACACACCTAGACCAATTGGACACTATGCCTGTAGCAATTGTGTCGCATGCCCCTTCACCATAACCACGAAAGAGGTGAACATTGGCAACACACGACCATGGAAACTGAACACCTTCTCCAATTGTAACACAGAGAATGTAGTGTACCTTCTGACATGCCCATGCAATCTACAATACGTGGACATGACCACACGCAAAATAAAGACCAGGATCAATGAACATCGGAGCACTATAAGGTGTAAAAAAACAAACACCAAACTCACAAAGCACTTTGTTGAACATAATCATAAAGACACTGATCTCAAATGGGTAGTTCTAGAAGTAATTAAGAAACATAAAAGTGATCTCACTAAACCATTACACATTAGAGAACAGAGATGGGTCTACCGCCTGCGAACATGGATCAATGGCCTTAATGATGACATACCGTGGCTACAACTGGCCACATGAACTGAATTTCTCCTGTTTATATCATGATTCATATATAACTGAACCTGTAGTATCAAAAACATTATACATGATGATGCATTTTCACACTCTTATACCACCATAAGTAGACTGGCTACCTCAGTGCTGCCGTAATACTTATGCCTGTCCTACCCATTCCAAGTACTACACAGGCTTGCCCCATGTCTAATTTGCCACTCGCTCTGTGTAGGCCTGGTTTTTAATTGTTATCCACATTAAGACATTACCAAATAGGTCTATTTTAACCTTTTTTATAGCGACCGCTAATTATGTATGTGCCTTAGGATGTAATATAGATTTTTTACGAAGATTAGCCCCATTGCGCTTTACACGCATGCGCAATCGAGTTTTATTCCCGGTGTATAGTCAGGCGATTCCTAAGACGTGCTCCGATCAATGACATTGCGCGCATGCGCATTTCAGGAGCCGCCTCACAGGCAGTCCGACTTGTGTCCTGGCAGGCAAGTGGAGCGCATGCTCCGTCTTCTGACACTGCACTCCCGCGCATGCCGAAATCCGCAACCTTCGCGGTTCACAGCAGGGAACCACACTGGTGTTTCATGTCGTAAATCGAACTCCGGAAGGGCCATTTTTGGCGAGTCAGGCAACCACCTTGAATGTCCTTTATACGTTTAGGGATGGTCAGGCATTGGTTTACACAACTCGTGTTGGGACATATTACGGCAATTAATGACAGCTGTAATCGATCTGATTGAGTATGACACACTGTATATACTCCCCTTCCCTCACACATCATTCTACACTCATCGAGGAGAGGAGGAGGACGCACAGGTGGAGCAGCGGAGAATACCCCCAAATACAGTAAGAGTGTGCATGTGTGAGAACATGTGATCTATCCTAGGTATTGGGCCTTGTACATTGAAAGAACTTGAGACCTTCCTCTACTTCTTTTAAAAAAAAGAACCCTTGGTACTTTTGTTCTTGTGCTTCCCCTCATTTTAAATAAAGCCTTGGATCAAAGGGGTCCGTGATCCTTCACCCTCCTATGGAGCCATGAGTTCCATTATTTAGGGTAAGCATTATTACTAGGGAATATTGGGAGTGCACAGACATATCTTCTGCTGCACTTTTTAGACCATCACAAAACTTCTGTTGCTTTGTGTAACTGTTTCTTTATACAATGTAAATTATTATCTCATTACAGGCTGTAAAAATCAAGGCCACCTTGCAGTGGAGCACATTCACCACCTGCCCACACAGTGGACGCCCTCCAACCACAGTTTGGATAGGGTGGAGCCCGCCCTTTAGTCACACATAGGTCCTGATGAATGCCGCGGACCCATACGGGCCACTTGGCAGAAACATGTCGACCTCTTGATATCGGTGGGGGGACAATTAATACCCCAATACAACAACCATGTTTTTAGCATGCCACATAGGCGCCAGTAACATTAAAAATAATATGACGCCTGTAATGGATTTTTAACTCATTTTTTCTTTGGGCACCCACTTAGCTAAGAAGTGCATCCCTATCGTCAGGTGCATGCCCGCCCTCCATCAAACTGAGTTTTTGGAGGGCGAGGACTGGTCAATGATGAAGCATGACACCAGGTGGTGTGTGAGATCAGTCTTACACTTTTTGTAATATGGCAACACTTAAAAACTAAGAAACATTTACACTTAGCCCCCCTTTCTTCCGCTGGGAGCAGCTCTTTTGTGGTTCAACAAGATACACATGTACACATGTATACTGATTTACAGTTGAAACCTGTGTGGAGTCTAGATTTGGCAATGCATTATATACACCAGTTCATCATTCTAATTACGTGTCTTTCCTTGATTCCTTTCTCCAATGCATGCAATCTCACATGTAAGAAATAGTCTCAGACAACATATAAAGTATTGTGTGAGAAACACTTCAAAAAATGATAACCCACATGGCTTTTATGAGACATCTCATATACACATCACTTCAAACAGGTGTATGTGACATGTCACATCACTCATCCAGGTCTCACTACAAATACAAAATAAGTCATTTGACTACGGTCATCTTTGGATCAGGGACATAAGTCTTGTAAGAACAGCATAGATACAGCGGTAACTACCCATACATGCTTGAATACAATTCATCCCGACACATATACTCACCTACATCGGCTGCAAGGAAACTGCTGCTTGTGATGGGAGGAAATAGTATAAGCACACTGTCAAACTCTGTACAATACTTACTCCCTTGTAGCTGTTATTTGGCCTTCAACAACCATTTGAGCCCTGGGTAGGCCACTGCCAGGATATGGCCATGGGGGGGTCAGTTTCCGGCACAGACGTCTACGACCTAGGAAGGACTTCTCCACCTGGACTTGGGCGATGGTACGGGTCCAGCGTCTTAGGTGCTCCCACCTTTTCTTGCAGTGGGCACTGCGCCAGCGATAGATCCCCAGGGACCACACTTTTTGGACAATGGCTTTTCATAATGCCTTCTTCTGATGGGCATTGACCTATATACACATAAGACATGAAACAAAACATTGTAACAACAAATACAATAAACAAACTTTCTAACTTCGAAACGGATGAAACTGTATGCACATGTATGTGACATCTCGCTACACACCATTGGTACTCCACACAATTTAAACTTCCTCTCCAACTGTAGACAGAATCTGTGAAAACAAGTTGCACTACACTTGACCCTTGTGGTGTAACGCACTGGCAAACACAGCCTATCTAATACATGTAATGCAGGTCCTTTAGAATTGTTCCCCTGCTGTGGTGTACATGTGCAAACCCCACAATATTGCAATTTCGTGCAGGGGAGGAGACAGGAACATATTAGCATGCACTCTGTACTCTCCTGACACTCAAAATACACATGATACATACAGCCTAACATTGGGGTACATACTGTCTACTACCATAAGAAAACACAAATCATGCATTTGTATGTATCACCGTTACTGATACTACTCATACATGTGATCGCATGTTGGCCATAAGCAGACATATTTTCAGGTTGTGAACCACATCATGACACATACCCACTGCTATATCAGGAACTCACACATGAAGAGCACACAGAGAAATCTCAAATTAGATTTGTACATGGTTAACCTTAACCAGTTCTAGGGTCAAATAAGTTCAAGTGACTCAACTTGTGACACTTGCAGTGCACACAATTTTTAAGAGTACAATAATCTTGACTCTGTAACCAACAAGTAAATTATTGACTGCTTATGAAGTATGTTACCAAAGTCATGTTATCGTAGACAATCACTTTGTGACAAACTACATTAATCTACATTTAAATCTCCATCAAAAGAGATTTGGTGGAAGGATCACACCTGCTGAGCTTGCTACTACCATGTTGACTACAGGGAGTACAAATATACAAACTTATGGAGATTTGCAGAAGACTCAGGCTCTCAGACAATGTCATTTAACATGGTAGCCAATATACAGCATGCGTACACAATCGATGCTTCCAAAAACACACTTACTTCATATTAACTAACACATTAACATTATCACAAATGTATATGCATATACCGGCCCATGACATATGTGACACAACTATGTGTAGGACTAGGGGGTAAACTTTGAAAATTCACAAACACAATAGGTCCATGACTAAGACAAAAGGTTTTGATAGATTTTGTAATTCGTATGTTTACAAGCTTCATTTAATACTTAAGTGACGATCACATGACTAACACACACCATAGACCTTGGAATTCAAACCATCTGACAAGCTTCCTCAGCATGGCATTACACAAGTAGGCCTGTTACCTGTTTCACATCAACCTGTGGGATCTGTGCCCTAGGAACTCACATGCACTTGGAAGTAGAATCAACACATATACAATGTACACATGCAAGATCTGTATGACAAGCCACTATCCACATCCAAGTACCACTGTAAATCCAACAAGTAGTAATATATGTGTATGGTTTTGGACATTTGCCAGAATTACATTACAATCAACTATTAACACAGGTCAAGGAATGTTACAAGGGATACACAGGGAGCCACATTTTATTACTTCTAGAAATGCTATATTAGATTTTATAGGCCTTGTGCACATATGATCAGTATATTCAAACAGGTGAAAATGTATACATGCTCACAAATAGTTGTCCAAAAAAGATTACTGCTAGTTAACCCCAAAGTAAATACTGATAGCCATGGGTATGTACAAAATGGATTAGCGGACAATTACATTTAAATATTTCTGTTCTGACTTGTCTGACCCAAATGCATGTCATGCGAAGTGAAAGCAACACAAACGAGATTTCTAGCATATTGACTGTCCTTCAAAAACATGCTGACAATACCTGTGCACCCCTCATGTCAAACCTATTAACTTGATAGGCACACTCTCAGTATGAGCACACATATATCTCGGTCACTAGAAGTACCTCCGCTACATTAGTACTGGAAATGGGGCCAAAATACAAAACATAAAACTTACTTGCAGGATACAAATAATGCACAATTTGTCATGGCCCACCACACATACATATCAGTCCATGCATGTTCACTGGACTCACACCATACTACGGGTTGTGAGGCCGAGTAGTCAGTGTCTAAGGGTTAGCAAAAAAAATAAATGAAAAATAGAGAAACTAAATGAACATTACTTGAAATAATTTACCAATTGATTTTATGTATGTATGTTTCACAGACCTAAAAGATACCTATATACTGTGAAAAAGAGGCCTTGTAAGTCTCACAAATATGTTCATAACAATTTGACATGCTGTACACCAGTGTGGCTACTATTCAGCATGGCTAAAAGTTAGTGGCATGGAGTGGCCTAGAGTGGAATGCGGGAAGTAGAGTGTTGTAGACTGGATATGTTGAAGTAGAATATTGTAGAGTGGAATAGGGGGAGGAGATTGTCATAGATCTGAATAGAGGGGAGAACAGTTCAGTGGTTCAGTGGCAGAGAGTGCAGTAGAGTGCAGTGTTATAGAGTGCAATGTCATAGAGTGGAGTGACATGGAGTGGTGTGAAGTCGAGTGGGGTGGAATAGGGTGGAGTGGGTTGGAGTGGATTGAGGTAGTGGGGTGGATTGAATTGGAGTGACAGGGATTGAGGTAGAGCGGGTTGGATTGAGTGGGGTGGGGTGGGGCAGGGTGGATTGGAGTGGGTGGACTGGATGGGGTAAAATAGAGTGGAGTGGAGGTGGTGGATTGGACTGGACTGGAGGTGGGTGGATTAGATTGGAGTGGAGTAGATTGGATTGGATTGGAGTAGGGTGGGGTAGAGTGGATTGGAGTGGAGTGGATTGACGTGGGGTGGATTGGACTGGAGTGGGATGGATTTGACTATCGTGAATGGATTCAAGTGGATGGGTTGGGTTGGAGTGTGGTGGGCTGGATGGATTAGATTGAGTGGCTGGACTGAACTGTGGTGGGGTGGATTAGATTGGGGTAGCATGAGGTGGAACGGAGTAGTGTGGAGGAATGGACTGCTGTGAAATGGTGTGGATTGAAATGGGGTGGGCTGGTTGGGGAGTATTAGCTTGGAGTGGGGTGGATTGGGGTGGGGCGGGGTGGAGTGGGATGGACTGGATTGGGGTGGGTGGGGTGTACTGGATTGGGGTGGGGTAGACTGGAGTGGGGTGGATGAGAGTGGGTGGGATGGATTAGATTAGCTGCTCCTCTGGTAGTGGTACTTACTGGTGTCCCGGAGTATACTGGGGCCTCACCTGAGACGTTATTTTCCCTAAGGAACAAAGTTATCAACTGGTTAAATATACACAGGCCCCTTCCACCACATTTACCAGCTGAAATAGTGATGGTTAGAAGGGTCCCATGGGTGGGACCCACTGTAAAGAATATAATTGGGGATTGTGTCTTGGCTAACTTTCGGGATGAAGGTATTGTCTCTTATATCTACAACTGGGTGGGGCATGAAGGGAATACCTCTGTCCAGACTCGACCCTTGGCATACTTCTACCCGCCAAAAAGTGAAGTAGCGGGCAGAGAGAGGGAGGATGGCTGGACCAGGAAGGCATGCCCAAGAGGGTATGGCGGACCTGGGCCATCTCATTCTGTTGCCCCTGTGCCACTAACCACCTTTTTACATGAGAGTAGGTATTCCATCCTGGATCAGGTAGATTGACTTCAAATGGAGAGTAGTGTGGGGAGTTTGCCGTGCAATGATGTTCTCGCTATTCAGCAAAGCGACTTGTCTGAGCCCACCCTCATAGCTGAAGATCTAATGGGGGTTCAGGACTCCTTGTATGGGCCCTCAATTAACAATCCAGTCCCGAGGGTAACCACATGCTTTACTGAGGACCCACCATGGCCGACCCCAGGGGATTGTACAGGCAGATCGACACTTCAAATTCTGTCATGGAACATCGCCGGGCTGGCAAATAAATTGGCATGCATTCATCGATGACAATGCCATCTGCCTCTTCCAGGAAACCTGGGCAAGAGAGGAGAAATTCCGTTCCGGTTTTGTCTCCTTTTTTGTTCCTGCAAAGTGGGGAGGGAGGGGAAGGCCGTCCGGGGGTCTAACAACTTGGTTGAAAGTTGATTTAGGCTGTACTGCTAAGGCATTGATCACCGACTCAGATGACATACAAAGTACTCTTTTGGAATGGCCTAATATGTCTAAATTGGTTATCATTAATGTCTATTCTAGGCCGGTGAATATTGCGGCAGAGTCAGAAACAATTGACGAGCTTTCCAGGTACTTAGACAAGGTCCCGCAGGGTGCAATGATTATCATAGGTGGCGATTTCAATTCACATTTTGAGCCCCTGGTGGACCAATTAGATGGTCAGATACTGGAAGAGGATCAGTATTGGAAAATCCCACGGGTGGTGGGCTCATCACCAAAATCCTGGTCCCCTTTGAATGTTCAATTGCTCTCCCTAACCCTAGCCCACTCTATCAGGGCGTGCAATGGTCGGGTATCTCCGGATATCCCAGCCAGGTGCACCTACAATAAAAGTGGCCAAGAGTCGCGCCTGGACTACATTTTTGTTGAGACCAAGGCATGGCCTAAGGTGAAGGAGTTTAGGGTGGAGGACCGAGGTGACAGCGACCACAACGCTCTGATCTTATGCCTCCACTCCCTTGCTATTCTCATCCCTACACCTTGGCGTGAGAGTGGGCTGGTCATTAGAGCAACATTGTCGAGCAATAGGAGAAGGATTAGGTGGGACAAAGTAGTGACTGGCCCAGACCTGTTGTCAGAGATCTACGGTCACGTAGCTGAGGCATTAGAAGCAGCCAGTGTTCTGCTTACTAGGGGCACTTCCCCTTCCCTGCTCGACGAACTGGGGGTGCTATATCAGGCTTTGACAGCTAGCCTTGCAGGGATCTTTAATCCTGCGGGAAGCGGGACCAGGCCAGGCAGAAAACCCTCCTGGTTTAACCAGGCGTGTAGGAGGGCGAAAGCCGAACTTATTCATGCCTTGAAGCAGAACAGAAGCAGGGACCAAATTAAATTTAAAAGGTCAGCCTACCGGTATCTGATCCACCATGCAAAGAAAGAGTGGGAGGTCGATCACTGGGTGAAACTGGTTCAATCGCTGGCAGTGAAAGACCCCCGCAACTTCTGGCAAATTGTAAACACAGGATCAGTTGATCCCGTGGCGGCCGTGGCACCCAACATTGCTGCTGAGGTTTGGGAGGATCACTTTGGGAAGTTATACCAGGGAGACAAGGACTGTGATATCCCTGAGTGGCAGGCATCAGTGTCAACTCTACATGATGGTTCTGAAGGGAGTGAATTCTCTGTTGGGGAGGTGGAAATGGCGATTGTGAGCCTACCTGCTGGGAAGGCTCCGGGTCTGGACAGAGTCCCAGGGGACCTTCTTAAACATGAACCACGGGTCTGGGCACCTTATCTAGCATTTATTTTTAATGCCATATGGGGAGACATGTCGGTGACTGATACCTGGCTGGGGGCAGAGATTGTCCCTATCTTTAAGAAGGGATCGCCTCTGCTCCCGGCCAATTACAGGCCAATTAGCCTTATCGATGTGCCCCAAAAACTTTTTGTTAGGTTAATCTTAAATCGTATTTTAGACTGGACAGAGGAACATTCTATCTTGAGCCCTTACCAAGCCGGCTTTCGAAGGAATGTTTCTACAACAGACCAAATTTTCCGTCTTAATATGATTTTTTAGAAGGTTGTGAAGGCTGGTGGGGGCGCACTTTACACAGTCTTTGTAGATCTACGCGCAGCTTTCGACCTAGTTTCACGTCGAAAGCTGTGTACTGTGTTGGGTGAACTAGGGATCCCAACCCCACTTTTAAATATCCTGATTCGCCTCCATGCAGGAAATTATGCCCAGGTCAGAAGTGGCAGTGCCGGGTCCCTAACAGCTCGATTCCCCGTTGGCCGGGGGGTTAGACAGGGTTGTGTCTTGGCTCCGACCCTGTTCTGCCTCTATGTCAACGGGGTAATTGAGCATCTGGCGTCCGTTGCAGACACCGATGCCCCGAAGCTTGCGGGGGCTAGGATTCCGGCGATCATGTTCGCGGACGATACCCTGCTCTTTTCAAAAACACTGATGGGTATCCAGCGAGTCCTGGACGGTTTTGTTTCTTTTTGTAAGGAGCGTGGACTTGAAATCAACATCACCAAAACTAAATTTATGATTTTTAATCCGCCTGCCAAAACACGTCCAAACCCTGCCATTGAGGGAGTACGCCTTGACAGGGTGCATACCTTTGACTATCTCGGCCTGACACTCAATGAATCATTTAACTGGGCACACCATCAAGTAAGATCACAACTCAAGCTGACCCAGATAGCAGGGGGCATTGTGGAACTAATGAATAAATCTGCCTTCAAGCCGCTTGGCCCCCCCTCTTGAAATTTACAAACTAAGAGCACGGGGGGCAGTGACTTACGGGGCCGAGCTTTGGGGTTTCAAGTCTGCGCCGGGGATTGCAGTTGCAGAGAATAGGTTTCTCAGGCAGCTGGTAGCTTTACCACCAAGCACCCCCCTGGTCCCACTTAGACTTGACCTGGGGATCCGGCCCATAGAAGAAGATCTGGCCCTAAGACCATTAACTTTTTGGAGGCGGCTCCGGGTTACCCCAGAGTTGAGTGTCTATAGGGGAGAGTTATCTGAGATCTTACGACTACCTAATGCTGCTAAACTATCCTGGCTTAAGCACGTCAGAGGGGACCGTTTGAATCTAGGTCTTGAGGCACTCTGGATTGACCCGGAGCAGGCATGTGCTGGTATTTCGAGACAGCAGCTGGTTAATCTGGTCCGGGAAAACAAAAGGGCACGCTTACTATCTACCATGGATATGGGACCATTAACAACTGCGTTCCTAGTAATCAAGGATAACTATCTCTTTGAGCAAGTCCTGGATGAGATCAGCCCCACCATGTCGAGAAAGCTTTTTCTTCAGTGGCGTTATGGCTCCTTGCCAATTAGAGCGCTGACCTCGAAATGGACCATCACATCCTCTGGGAGTTGTCCAGGATGTACTGCTAGTCTTGAAAGTGAGGTTCATGTGATCTTTTTTTGCCCTGCCTACGCCACTCCAAGGAGGAGCTGGCTTGTCCCGTTATGCAAAAACCTGGGATTAACACACTGTGCCCAAGCCTTCAGGATTCTTAAGTCTGATCTCTCCCTGGCTGTTGTTTTCGCTGTAACAAAGTTTTTAGCAGCAATGTGGTTTAGGAGGAGGTCTCTGTTGGAAGCCCCTAAAGTCTAGATTGATGACTCTGACTGGACCATCTGGGGGTTGATGTGCCCTACTTTGTGCTGGGTTCTGCTTAATTGTTTACTATGCACTTTAGTACCGTTTAAGGCATCAGTTTTAATGAAATGTTTACTGGTTAATTTTTATTCCTGTTTTAGCACTTTTAAATGCATACACCTGTAACTGCTCTTTTATGACAAATATATTGTCGAAATAAAGAAACTATGATGATGATTAGAGTACGGTGGACTGGAGTGAGGTAGACTGGAGTGAGGTGGACTGGAGTGGGATGAATTGGCTTGACATGAGGTGGGGTGGATTGGAGTGGTGTAGATTGGATAGCTGTGGGGTGGATTGGATTGGAGGGAGGTGGATTGGATTGAGTTGATTGGGGTGGATTGGATTGAGGTGGGGTGAAATCGATTTGGGTGGGGTGGATTGGAGTGGATTGGGGTGGATTGGAGTGGGGCAGATTGTGTTGGATTGGAGTGGGGTAGATTGCGGTTGATTGAAGTGGTGTGGGTGGATTGGGAAGGCAGTGAGGTGGATTGGATTGGAGTAGATTGGATTTGGCTAGATAAGGGTGGATTGCATTGGTGTTGGGTGGATTGGATTTGAGTGGGATGGGTTGAAGTGGGGCAGATTGGTTTGGATTGGAGAGGGGCAGAATGGAGTGGGGCAGATTGTTTTGGATTGGTGTGGCTCGGATTGGTTTGGATTGGAGTGGGACTGATCCGAGTGGGGCACATTGTTTTGGATTTGAGTGGAGCAGATTGTTTTGGATTGAAGTGGGACAGATTGTTTTGGATTGGAGTCTGGCAGACTGTTTTGGATTGCTAGGGGCAGATTGGAGTTGGGTAGATTGCTTTGGATTGTGTTGGGGTGGATTGCAGTACATTTTATTGGAGTGAGGTGGATTGTGGAGGGAGTTGGAGTGGAGTCAATTGAATTGGGGTAGGGTGGATTGGAATGGGGTAGATTAGATTGGGCTACTGTATTGGATTGTGTGGTGGATTCGATTGGAGTGGGGTGGATTAGAAAGGGGTGAATTGGAATGGAGTAGGGTGAACTGGAGTGGGGCAGATTGGAATGGGGCAGTTTGCTTTGGATTTGAGTGGAGCAAATTTTAGTGGGGCCAATTTGAGTGGGGTGGATTGTAGTGGACCAGATTGCTTTGGATAGGAGTGAGGCAGATTGTTTGAGATTGTAGTGGGACAGATTGTAGTGGGCGGATTACTTTGGGGCAGACTGTTTTGGACTGGAGTGGGGCAGATTGGAGTGGGGTGGAGTGGGGTAGGCAGATTGTTTTGAATTGGAGTGGGGCAGATTGTTTTGGATTGGAGTGGGGTAGATTGGAGTGGGCTGATTAGAGTAGAGTGGATTGTTTTGGATTGGATTGGGGCAGATTGGAGTGGGGTAGATTGTTTTGGATTGGAGTGAGGCAGATTGGAGTGGGGTGGATTGGGGTGGGGCAGTGAAATAGATTGTTTTTATTGAAGATTGTTGACAATATGCAGGCCTCTGCAATCCAGAGGGTACCGCAGGACAATAGTCACATTTTAGACAATGCACAATCATATTTTCAAGAAAACGAATGCCAATCAACCTTGTTCATTAATAAGAACACATTCCCCTGAACCCCCACCCCACCCCAACCCCTTCCCCAGTCCCCACCCGACCCCCCTACTCCCACCCTGACCGCCCCCCCCCCACGCATGGTCTACCACCTCTGTCCTGACACCAACACCAGCTCAAACCAATCTCGGTGCACTCATCGTCGGTCACTCATCCCATCTCCACCGATTCCTCCTGTTCTACCGGAGGCTCCAACCAGAGGCCTCTATACTCCGCCCACCGCTTCCAGATTTTATAGTGCTTCCGCGGGCAACCTCTGGCAACAAATATCGGCTCCTCCAAGTCCATACAAAAATCGAGCCCCCTCATCCAAGCCACCAGCGCAGGAGTTCTGGTGTCCTTCCAAGCTTTCGCTACATCTTTCTTGGCCACTGTTAAGCCCAGTAGGAGCAGATGTCTCTTGTAGAGATTACCGCCAATCCCTTCCATAAGATGCAAGAGTCCTAACCGGGATGTACGAGGAAGATCCCACCCCAGCACCTCCACCAGGCAGTCCCACACTCCATTCCAGAAGCGAGCAAGCGCTCGGCATTCCCACACTGTATGCATGAACGTCCCTGCCTCTTGACCACACCGCAAGCACTCTGGGGACGCGATAAGCCCCGCCCTCCACAGCCGGTGTCTCGTGAAATACGCTCTGTGTAAATACTTGAATTGTATTAAGCGGAGGCGTACCGAAATAGCCGCACCCCGCGGTCCCTCCAGGGCCTCATCCTCATCCTCATCCTCATCGAGGGCCCCCACATCGAGGGCCCCCACATCCGTCTCCCAAACATCCCGCAGTTTCTGCAGAGAGGTGGAACAATGCGTCACCAGGGTTTGATAAATATTAGATATCTTTTTAGGCCCCAGCTCTCCCATAAAAACTTTGGCCTTGCGCTACCAGCCCCTCCAAATACGGGGAGATGGCGTGGCGGAACTGAAGGTAGCGGAAGAATTGAGTACGGGGCATATGGTATTCCTGACACAGGTCTTGGAAGGACTTAAGCGTCGTTTCCGACACGACATCCCCCAGCATCGATATTCCTATGGCATCCCATCCACCAAAACCGGGGAGCGCCTCCAACCCCGGGATTCTGCTATTATGCCACAGGGGTGTTTCTGCCGTCAATTTGTTCCACCAGCCCGTGCGCCGTAACGCCTGCCACCAAACTTGGAAGACGAGCTGCGTACAGGGAGGCAGGAGTTTACGTAGGCGCGCATCATACAAAAGAGTGTGAAGCGTAGCCGACCCCATGAGGTGGCGTTCTATCGCATATGCCGGGTCCCTCCTGTCTCTGTACCACCAATCATTCAGGACTAACAAGTGAGACGCTTGATAGTAAGACCAGAGGTCGGACGTTGCCAGGCCACCGCAATAAGTGGATAAAAAACACGTCCGAACCGCCACACGTAACGCTCTCCCCGCCCAAAGGAATTGCCCCAGCACTGCATTGACCTGCCGGAACCACTGAGGAGGGATCGGGAACTGATGGTTTTGTAATTGATAAAGTAGCCTCGGCAGAGCCACCATTTTGAATATCGCCGACCTCCCGAAGATGGTCAACAGCATACGTGACCATAACTTGATGTCCGACCTGGCCCGTTCCCATACCGGCACCACATTCCGTTCCTATGCAATCTCCGGGGTTTCTGTCAAAAAGACACCCAGGTACTTCACTCCTCCTGTCACTCTTTGGAGCTCGGACGCCCACTCCCTGGACGTGTCTAGGACCCCCAGGACCCACAGCGTCAGTTTGCAATGATTAAGACGGAGGCCGGACACCTGACCAAAGATCCGCAAAAATTCCAGAATGCGGGCACCTGACCTATCCATGTCCGTAAGAAAGAAAAGGACATCGTCCGCATAGAGCGCTATCCTGTCAGACGGGCCATTCTCCCACTCAAAGCCCCGCACCTGCGCATCCATTCTCACCCACTGAGCCAAGGGCTCCATGGCCCGAGCGAAGAGATAGGGCGATAGGGGACATCCCTGCTGGGTGCCCCTTTGAATACGGAAATGAGACGAGGCAGCGCCCGCCACTCTGACCGAGGCTGTCAGGTCCGTATATAGTATCTGTACGTACGACAAGAAACGAGGACCCAGATTCAGGCGTAAGAGTAGAGCAAATAAATAGAGCCAGCTGAGGGAATCGAATGCCCTATCCATGTCTGCCAGTAAAAGCGCCGCCTTTATAAAGAACAAAGGTCCTAAACTCTTTTGGTATCTTTGTGATTGGTAAACAGAGGCTTAAATAAGAACGATGTCACTTTTTTGTCCTAAGTCCAGCCGGACAGAGGAATATTTAATGCAAAGAATTGTCAGGAATATACAGATACGTGAAAAAGAACAAATAACAAGGCACAAGCCTGTACCAAGTCAAAAGGAAGGACAATACAAGGGGAAGCAATTAACAGGCAAACACAGAATGGAGCAAAGGGTGGCTTACAGTACAATGTAGTCTTGCGTAAGCTCAAACCAACAGTAACTGCAACACATGTTATACAATTTACAAGTGCAGTACTGTTAAAACAGTCGATGTAACGTTTCGATCCCTATCTCCAACAATAACCTGGGATCATCTTCAGGACTACAATAAAGGCTTTTGCCTGAGTTAATTTAAAAGCCTGTGGGAATAAACAGGGGGAGGAAGAAGGAGACAGAAATGAATCTCAATAAAATTTACATATAGGCATGTCAGCTACACAGCAGTGAATTGTGCCAACCAGTGACCGTTTACTTAAGTGGGGACCTAGCCTGTGATATTTGGAGTCAAGTGCACATAAGTTGGTGACTCTTTGAAAGGGCATAGAAGTTATTGTGCTAATTTTTCTACCTGCTGAAGGCAGGGGTCGTCACCAAAGTTTCCGTATTAGAACGTGGTGCCGAAGTGAGTGGTGATGTTGGTGGGTGATGCGAGTGCCGTTACACGTAGTTGTTTTCTCAGGACAGGGTGAGTCCGTGGCTTTACCGACTAGTGGGTGAGCAGGGTGCACGGGTTGCTAAAGATAAAGGTGCTTATCCGTTCCTGTGTTCAGGTGGTATCGATGCGCATGCCAACGAACACTATCAGGACAATGAGAGTCCAAGGCTAAACCGACTGGCGGGTGCGCAGAGTGATCGGGTTGCTACGGGTAAAAAGGTGTGCTGTTTCGTTCCTATATTAAGGTGGTATCTGCGCATGCCGGCGAACATTTTCGGGTCCACGTAGTCCGTGGGATTTGTCGTTGTGACTAATGGGCACTATAGTTAAAGGCATGAGCGGGGTGGGTGAGTAAGATGAAGGGCCAGTGCAAGTCTTTATAATGACCCTGAGCTAGGGGGTACCTTCGGGTTGTTGGGAATAACGAGTACTGGCTTTACGTGAATGACGGCGGGGCAAGTCTTCCTTTGGTCGTGATACGCGATTACTCAGCGACCTGGAGAAGTAGGAAAGGACCCATTAGGAGAAATTCAAAGGGTGTTTTAAATTGCATTAAAAGCCGAGAGGCGGGGAGAGTTACCTTCGCACAATGGCGGGGCGGAGAATCCAAAAAGGGAAGCTAGGTGGCAACTGCAAGATTATACAGTGCACTGCCTTCGGGTCCTGTAATTAATAAAGGGGGTATTTAGGAAAAGAACACGTAATTGCAATTAACAAGGAGCGGATCAAGACGAGGTCAGCAGAGGCTTACCGCAATGGGGACTCCGAAGCCGACGTGATGGATTCCATCTAGGTTAGCGCGATGGCTGGTGATACTGAGACTCGGTCGGCCGAGGGCGTATTTAGGCATGCAAATGTGAACCCATGAAAACAGAAAGGGGACTAGCCAAGGTTGCTAAGTGATTGACAAGAGTGGGTGCCATTTTAATGACCGTGGTGGGCAGACATCTTGGAATGGGTGAAGGGGTGAATGTGGTAGAACGTGAAACAATGCATCAGGTGAAAAACAATTTAACTAGAATCATAAAAACAACAATGCAGTGATTAATTACTGCAACAATTAAGAAGCAGACTGACTGCTTTACGGTTAGTTAGTTAATACAACCCAACTTGGTTAGAAAGGATGACAGATCATAGGAGTTTGGACGATGGGCATGGAAATTACAGCAAACTGGTCCAATCCTCTGATCTGTTCAAACCATCCTGTATGGAGTTGAACTGGATGATGGATTTAAGTTCTTCTTTGTTCAGCAATTGTCCCAAGTTGCCACCACGTGGCGGTAGTTTCAAAACCTTGAGAACAGTCCATTTTAAATCAACTTCAGTATGTTTGGCAGCAGTGTAGTGGTCGACCAGTGCGCCATTCAAAGTGCCACAACGAATGCGGCTCTTGTGCTGTCCGATCCGGATCTTGACTTTTTGCGTTGTTTGCCCTATATACACTTTCAGGCAAGGGCATTGAATCAAATATATTACATTTGGTGTGTTGCAATTGGAAAAAGAATGTCTATGCACAGTAATGTTATTAAATGTAAAACATTTTCCTTCAATTGTAGAATCACAGTTGTTACATCCACCACATTTTGAGTGCCCAATAATAGGGGACAGACCCCATACCGCATCAAGGGTGGGAGCAGATGGTGCAGGGGGTAACCTTGCCCTAACCAGGTGGTCTTTGAGATTCTTGCTTTTTTTAAAGGCAAACAGAGGTTTGTCAATATTCAAAGTGCCTGAGTTAATGATGGGCCACTGTTTCAGTATATTTTTTTTCAACTGGTGAGAGATAGGAGAGAATGTGGTGACACATGCAATGCGTTTCAGGTCTTTTTTGGGTTTAGGGGTGAGCAGGACTTCCCTGGGGCAATACCATGCCCGCTTTGAGGCGTTTTTGACAATTTTTCTGGGGTAGCCACGGTCCTTGAGTTTGGACGATAGAATAGATGCTTCTTGAAAATAATCAACCTTGCATGAGCAATTGCGTCGTATTCTCAAAAATTGGGAATAGGGCAAGGAGTCTCTTAGGGCCCTCGGGAGATTGCTACTGTAGGACAAGAGGGTATTTCGCTCAGTGGGTTTCCGGTATAGCTTTTTTAGGAGGTGTCCCTCACAATGGAAAATTGCTAGGTCAAGGAATGCTATGGAGTCATTGTTGTTGGTGATTGTAAATGTGAGTCCAGAGCAGTTGTTATTTATCCAATGAAGGAATTGGCGCAGGCAATTGACGTCCTGTTTCCAAATGATAAAAATGTCATCAACATACCTGCGCCAAAACCCTATACTCGTGAAGAATGGATTGGTTGGTGTCAGGATTACATTCGTCTCTAGCTGGTCCATAAAGAGGACCGCCAGGTTGGGAGCAAAAATTGCGCCCATGGACGTGCCCCTAATTTATTCGTAAAAGTTATTATTCAACATGAAAAAGTTCTTAGTAAGGCAAATTTCTAGAAGTTGCAAGATGAAGGTACTTGGAACAGGATGGGGGCGGGTACAGGTATCTAGAATTTTTTGAATGACTAGTAGTGCTGATGTTTGGGGTATATTTGTGCAGAGTGACTCTACGTCCATGGTGCATAGACTTTCTACAGCTGCGTCGAAAGGATGGTGTTCGATCATGTTGAGCATGTTCATAGAGTCTCTGACGAAGCATTGGGTATCTGGGACGAATTCTTTAATGAAGAAATCAACATATGAGCGGAGTGGCTCAAGAATTGAACCACAGGCTGAGACTATTGGTCTGCCGGGAGGGTTTGTTGCGTTTTTGTGCACTTTGGGCAGTGTATATATAACCGGGATGCACGGTGTCTTGACATTGAGGAAATTAAAGTCCTTCTTTGAGAGAAAAACTGCGCCCAGACCGTCTGTGGTTTCCTTTAAGATTAGTGCCTGTATCTCTTTAGTGGGGTTGTGAGCTAACCTTTTATAGTGCTGTTTGTTGTCAAGTTGTCATTGAATCTCTGTAATGTAGGCTGTTTTTTGTTGGAGCACTATACCACCCCCTTTGTCTGCGCTTTTGATTATCAAGGTGTCATTGGTTTTTAGTTGGTCAATGGCACGCTTCTCGTTTAGTGAGATGTTGTAAGGGATGAATTTTTTCTGGTTCTGAAGTAAGGAAAGTTCCTTCAGAATCACTTTCTCGATCGTGACCACCTCTGTGGGAATCATCCCAGCCGAGGGCAGAAAAGTTGAAGGGGGGCGAAAGGGGGTATTGGCAATGTTGTCCGGTGTGGGATGCAGCTGAAAAAAGCCTGGAGGCGTATGCGCCTGAAAAATCTCATGAGCTCTGTTTGTAGCTCCATGAAATTGGTAGGGACTGTAGGTACGAATGATAAACCCTTCTTGAGTAGGGAAAGCTCGTTTTCTGCCTGTGTGTGTGTAGACAAATTAAAGATGGGGATGGTTCCAATGTTAGGTATGAAGCTCGGGATTACCATTGATAGTAATTGTTGCGGGTCTTCCGCTCCCCTGGAGGGTTGTGCCATCTTTGAATTTTCTTTACTCTGCCACGTTGTGGCGGGTCTTGAGCACCTCTCCCTAAAAAAGTGTTCTGATGTGTCCCACCCCTTCTAGGTGCACTGCTGCCTTCACCTGGGTCCGAACTATCTGAAGACTCTGCTGATTTATCCGAATAACCTACTAGATTTTGTCTTTTATTGTAGCAGCCCCAAGGGCGGCTATTTTGGAACCGCGGGTAGGATTTATTTGTGTAGAAATCTTTGTGCAAGTACGGATATGTGGTCTTTATATTGTAGAACTTCAAGTTTTTCTTGATTTTATTTGATTTTTTGTTTTGTTCGATTCTGTGGAAATCTGCGACGGTTTTGTCAATCTGTTCCAACAGATACAAGATTCCAATCCCACACCAGACGCCAAAAAAATTTGGAATATGATAATGATGACTAATAATAATAATAAATAATAATGACCTAATTAACCTATTCACAATTTATAAACATTTATATACAACCGCGGTAAATAAAATCATTACACTTTACAAACCCTACAAATTAATTAAGTCACTGTGGCGATAAGATCTAGCAGATGGTAACCTAAACTCATGAAATGACAAGACCAGCTTGTTTCCAAAGTAAGATTTTATTAGCTACTCATTTGGAAATTATATTAAAGCAATTTTATTTGAATCATTGCAAATGGTTATGACAATTTTATTATGAATCCAATTATTATTGTAAATTGGAAATTATCAATTTGGCATTTTCAAAACCTAAGTCCCTAACTAATGCTAACTATAAAGAAGAATTAAATAATAAAGTCTTTGAGGGCTCTTACGTGCTCCAAGAGAAGTCCAACAGCACAACGCCCTCATCAAAAGGTCTGCAAGGAGAAGCATAACTCTTCCACGGGGCAAGAGTTTTTATATCTTTCTACGCTAAGCTAATCTAAGAAAAAGCATATTTCTCTGTTGAAATCGGAGTCCCATTGGTCAAAAAGTGACAAAAAAAATTCACTAAACGAGAAGCGTGCCATTGACCAACTAAAAACCAATGACACCTTGATAATCAAAAGCGCAGACAAAGGGGGTGGCATAGTGCTCCAACAAAAAACAGCCTACATTACAGAGATTCAACGACAACTTGTCAACAAAGAGCACTATAAAAGGTTAGCTCACAATCCCACCAAAGAGATACAGGCACTAATCTTAAAGGTTACCACAGACGGTCTGGGCGCAGGTTTTCTCTCAAAGAAGGAATTTAACTTCCTCAATGTCAAGACACCGCGCATCCCGGTTATATATACACTGCCCAAAGTGCACAAAAACGCAACAAACCCTCCCGGCAGACCAATAGTCTCAGCCTGTGGTTCAATTCTTGAGCCACTCGGCTCATATGTTGATTTCTTCATTAAAGAGTTCGTCCCAGATACCCAATGCTTCATCAGAGACTCTATGAACATGATCAAAATGATCGAACACCATCCTTTCGACCCAGCTGTAGAAATTCTATGCACCATGGACGTAGAGTCACTCTACACAAATATACCCCAAACATCAGCACTACTAGTCATTCAAAAAATTCTAGATACCCTTCCCCGCCCCCATCCTGTTCCAAGTACCTTCATCTTGCAACTTCTAGAAATTTGCCTTACTAAGAACTTTTTCATGTTCAATAATAACTTTTACGAACAAATTAAGGGCACCTCCATGGGCGCAATTTTTGCTCCCAACCTGGCGGTCCTCTTTATGGACCAGCTAGAGACGGATGTAATCCTGACACCAACCAATCCATTCTTCACGAGTATAGGGTTTTGGCGCAGGTATATTGACAACATTTTTATCATTTGGAAACAGGACGTCAATTGCCTGCGCAATTCCTTCATTGGATGAATAACAACTGCTCTGGACTCACATTTACAATCACCAACAACAATGACTCCATAGCATTCCTTGACCTAACAATCTTCCATTGTGATGGACACCTCCTAACAAAGCTATAACGGAAACCCACTGAGCGAAACACCCTCTTGTCCTACAGTAGCAATCACCCGAGGGCCCTAAGAGACTCCTTGCCCTATTCCCAATTTTTGAGAATACGACGCAATTGCTCATGCAAGGTTGATTATTTTCAAGAAGCATCTATTCTATTGTCCAAACTCAAGGACCGTGGCTACCCCAGAAAAATTGTCAAAACATTTAGAAAGGAAACCCCACAAATCTCAGATTGTTCCGCCGGGCCCGTCCTTCAGCATCCTCGACCCGCTGGGCTAGACCTTTCTGGATGCCTTCCATACTGGCCTCATTCCTCTTCAGGATAGCCACGTCGTCTTCCACCCCCGAAATCCTGGTCTCGGCCTCGGTTATGAGGGCCACTGCGTTCCGCAAGTCTTGCCTCAGTAGCGTTACATCAGCCCCCACAGCTCCAATTTTCGCATCTAACATATCCTGCGACTGGGTGAACGCCACCAGCAGCGCTGCATTATCGGGTCCCCAAGCCTGTTGGCCCCCCGAGGCACCCGCACCCCCACTCGGCCCTGTGAATTTGTCAATGGGTCCCTTCTTCGAAGATCCTCCACCTGTGCCCCCTCGAGTCATGATGCCAGGTGTGCACCTTGTCCCTATGTGCCGGTCTTCCGGGGCCTGGTCTTCTCCTCGCGCTCTCCGAGGGCCCTCAGCACCACTGATCAGAGGACCCGCGCTCCGCACTCCATTGGGACCCCCACCAATGTTCAAAACCAGGGCTCAGGAGGGGCCAGGCACGTGCTGAAGGGGCCCACCAGATGACTCACTGGCCGCGGGATGATACCCCCACCGTCTTCACTCTCCATGCGGGCCCAGACCCCCCTCCACTTGTGCAAGCAATTGGCGGTCAACCGGGCTCTCCAGACCTCTCGGGATGGGCTCCCCGTCTGCCCCCGGCCCGCCGTGGCCCAACCTGGCCGCCGAGGCAGCTGCCGCCTGTCTCCCAGTTCCTGCTGCTCCCCGGGGCACTTGTTGAATACCCCAGCCAGGGGGTGAGGGGGGGAACACGCCTCCTTACTTGTGGCCCTGCGGGGCCCGCCGTCGTCCGGAGCATGCACCCCACACACCAGCACCCAGGAACGACTTCACGGGGGGTCACCAAAATCGAGGCCCCGTCTTTGCCGGGAATAGCCGGCTGCACCACCTGGTCGTCCACCAAAGGCCGCTCCACCGCCTCCGGGTCCAGTCACCCTCGATCATCCAGCAGGGCCCAGGCCGTCTCCAAGTGCCCGGATCTCGAGGGCTCCCCCCCCCCGCCACCAGCACTCTTGCCGCACTCCGTCTGCGCCGGGGTGCCCGAAACTCGAGCTCCCCGGCTGCACCGGCTGATGTAGGCCTCGCCGCTCCGACGGCTGCACCACGGCCCCTGTAGCACTCCGGCGGACAAAACACCACACACCTCCTGCCGCTGCTTTCCGCTCCCTTTTAGCACCTCCGGGGCACAGCGAGGCAGGCGGGAACAAGGATAATTGCTAGGATAAATAATCGGCGGGACGGAGCTCTCTCAGGCTGCGTCCGCCATGATGGCTCTCTTGGCCACGCCCCGTCCATCACTATTTTTGATATAGTTTTTTTTCTGCATCGGATATAGGTAGGTATCTTGCTTCGCCTTTCAGATAATACAGAATCTACCACATGGCTGCTCAACCCTCGGCGAAGCAGGAGACATTTAAACATAACTAACACCTTTAGAAAAGGGGTTTTACAAAATGCAAAGCTTCTCTTTTTAAGAAAAGGCTTGGGGTTTTATTTTACACAATGCTCTCTAACAGACAAGGCTTTCCAAATGCAGAACATTCAAATACACATAGAAATATATATGTTTATATGCAAACAATAATAACACATTTGGTAAATGCAACAGTTAAATACATGAATAATACTGATGAATAAACAAGCAGCAAATAGTATGAGATAACACTCAAGAAAATATAATATGCTGGAAGGCCTGCAAGAGATCGGAAAGATATATATACACTAGATACATAAAATTATTACTTTGGATGTGCACCTCACTCAGTCACGCATTACAAAGAAAACACCTCAAAGGATTAAAGCCACTGGCCACACATCACAATGGCAATACTCAATTAAAACACGTTAGATGATCAAAGCCACTGACCAAACATCACAATGGCAATAATCAAAACTCAACACTTCACCTGATACAAACACTGCACCTTAGCCCACTCCTGACTAAGCATGGGCGTAAAATCCGCTCCGCTCGTGGATTTTTCGGATTTTCGGCAAATTCGCAATCCGCGAACGCTCGCGAATTTGTCGAAAATCCGTGAATCCGCTCGCGGCGGATTTTTTGCTTGGTTGTGGCGCGCGGCGTGGTGCACGGCGTTCACTTTCCGTCATTTTAGCGTTTGCCGAGTTGTTTTTCTTTGCGAGTGACGCGCCATTTTAGATCTTGCTGCGTGTTCCCGCGGGAGTTTGTCGCCCGCGAATACGTACTCGCGGCTTGCCACCTTGCACAGCACACCTCACGAGAGTTCGCAATTGCGAACACGTAGTTGCGGCGGAAAGGAACAATCTTGCACTTGCGAAATAGAGATTTTGCAATTTCGCACAAGAAAATCACCAGCAAACAGGATAAACCTTCAGAAAATTATGATTTTTATCAGAATCACTCCTCAGGTTGACATTTGCATGGCCTTTTTTTTTGCAAGGAGTCCATTTTGGGGGGGGGGAGTAAGGAAGTGCCCCACAGTCTCCAACTTCCTGTTCCTGTCCAGCAGGCTCCTCCCAGTGCTTTGTCCATCTCCTGGTCACTTTCATTTGGATCTGGAGCTGGAAGGATTACTTTTTGTGGGTGCTGCTGGATATTTGGATTTGAGGCCTTTTTGACTGTCTTTGGATCACTTTTGGATTAGAAATCAACTTTCACAAGTAAGTTTGTTTGGGGCATTACAGTTGCTGCAAGTACAATTTTTGAACTTTTTCAGAAAATTAAATAAATTATATTGTGGGTAGCCACAGTATCCAGTAGGACCAGGGTTGGTTATGGGTGCATGATACAACTGTTTTGTTGAATTTAAACACCATTGAGGCCATGGATGGGCTGGGATTGTGCAGATTTTATTGTTTTTTGTCGTTTTTTTGGGCCTGCTGGTGTGGCCCTTTGCCCAGGGGTGGTGAGTGTTGCATGGGCCTAGTCTTTCTGTGGGGTGTCTTCTTGAATTTAAACATAATTGAGGCCATGGATGGGCTGGGATTGTGCTTATTTTATTGTTTTTTGTCGTTTTTGGGGGGCTGCTGGTGTGGCCTTTTGCTTGCCCAGGGGTGGTGGTGGTGCATGGACTGAGTGTGCCTGTGGTGTGGTCTCACTCTCTTTGATGTAAACATCATGGATGGCATTGGATTGTGGTGATTTCTGGCTGTTTTTCTGTTTTTTGGGGGTGTACTGTTGATGTGGACTGGCCATGTGGGTGGTGGTGGTGGCCATCTTGAGTGCTGGCTGGTACAGGCAACATGTGCTTGGGGTGTAAGGGGGCCATTTTGAGGAGAGGCAGTGTCTGAGGCCTGCACTTATTTTGCCTACTTTTCATCCATTATGCCCAGGGGTAGTGAGTGTTGCATACTTGCATGTCCGTAGTCTTTCTGTGGGGTGTCTTCAATGTAAACATCAAGGATGGCATGGGATTGTGCTCATTTTTCTGTGTTTTGTCGATTTTTTGGGGTGTATAACTGAACTGATGTTCCTCTGTCTTCCATTGCTTTTAGGTGCACAAGAAGACTCAAGAGAACCACCAGTGCCAGGAAGAAGTCCTGCAGCGGTGTGTGCAGCATAACGTCACGCGACGTCACGTCTGGACACAGAACCCTCTGCAACTCGTGCAACTGCTGCCTGCTGACCTGCTCTGAAGAGGATGGCCCCAAAAAAAGTAACCCGTAGCTCCTCTAGCAAGAAAGGTGCCAGGAAGGAGCAGAAGAAGCAAGTTACCAAGGAGACTGGTGTGCCGCCCGCCCCTTTTTTTGGGAGTAAAAAAAAAAGTATGCCTGCAGCAGCAGCAGCGGGATCTGCTGGGGACCAAGCTGGCAGCAGCACCCCCGCTCCATTGGGCTCAGTGCCACCACCACCACCACGCCAACTTAAGTCCAAGCCCTTGAGTGCTGCAGAGGCAGCCAGTATAGTTCTTCAATCACCATCGACCAGTGATGTTGGCTCATCGCAAGAAAGCAGCAGCAATGTCCCTCAATCAACACAGGTTGTTGTAGCTCATCTGACGAGTGTTGAACAACCACAGCCGCAACAACAATCACATGTGCAAGTACAAGCCCAAGTACATGTGGAAGGAGAGGCAGCGCAAGGAGATGCGCAAGCAGAGGTGCATGGAGGGTCACAAGTGCCCACAATAGTTGTTCCTCCCGAAGTAGGGGCACATCAGGAAATCTACAATCAAGGCGAGGTATCATTTGAGGAAGCCACTCCTCCTGATGATCCTTCATTGTCTTCCACACCCCTAGCAAGGAAGAGATCAAGGGTGGTGTCTACATCCTCTTCAAGCACACCTCCTTCTGATGATACGGATCAAACTTGGGAACCAGCACCACAGCCGTCTGAGAGTGAGGCACACCATGATCCAACAAAGGTAGTTAAGCGTAAAAGGAAGCTCGTCCAAAGTCTCAGAGTTATGGAGTGTGATGAGGCTCAACAAGAAGTGGCGGATACTGCTGCTGATGAAGACTCTGCCAACGACGACCCAGTCATCATAAAGGTCACTGCAGCCCCAGCGGGCATGCAGCAAACAGACATTTTGACCCTAGCCCGAAGAGCTGCTGCGCGTGATGATGATGATGATGATGTTGTCGATGAGGAGGCAGTGGAAACACCACAATCATTGGAGTTAAGTAGTACACCAACTCGTCCCGCTTCCATATTTCTTTCTGGCAAGAAGAGACCTCCGTCAACCTCGACCTTAATTAGTGGCGGTGAAAGTGCAAAACGTACAAATGTTGGGCAATCCAGATCCTCCACTTCATCTGGCATTAGCTTCATGACCACCACCACCAGTATCGCCGCCTCCTCCAGGTCCCACAGACACTTCAAGTCCCCAGTTTGGGACTTCTTTACTGTTTGTCCCAAAAATCCAAAGTTTGCCATTTGTACCCTTTGTAAGCTTGCAGTTAGTCGTGGTAAGTCAGGTACCAACTATGGTACCGGCGGCCAGAGTGGTCATCTTGAGAGAAAGCACGCTGTCAAATGGTTTGCGCACCTAGATGCGATCAAGAAAGGCCAAAATCAAGGAAACGTTGATGTTTCATCTGATGATGACGAGCAGGAAGAAGACGTGTCAAACACGTCCCTTACACCCAGTACCCCTGTCAGCAGCACACCCAATGTGAGGCACACTAAGAGTGTTGGAGCGAGTGAGACACCAACGCACAAAAGTTCACCAGCGAGCAAAATTGGGTCAACGAAGTCATTATCAGCCCGTAAATGCTTGGTCCAGGCCAACATTAGAACAATGCTTACTTCAGACGTGCCATATGAACGCAACCACCCACTGACGCGTCTGTATAACACTAAGCTGGCTAAAATGCTAGCTGTGGACCTTCTACCTTTTTCTTTTGTAGAAGTGGTAGGTTTTCTTGAATTAGTGGCAACGCTCTGCCCTAAATGGAAAGTTCCGAGCCGGTTCTATTTTGCCAGAGTTGCGGTTCCAGCACTACATGAAGATGTGCTGCAGGCGATTGGGGCAGCTTTGCAGAAGAGTGCTGTTCACACAATACATCTGACAACAGACATGTGGACCAGTGGCCCAGGCCATGATTACATGTGCATCACGGCACACTGGGTCTCTTTTTCAGGTGTTAAAGCAAAGCTAAACGCAGGTGTTGACCCGGACAAAGTTTTCAAAGCTGCTCGGAAACATGCAACACTAGCCATGTTTGGCTTGGAGAAAAGTCACACAGCAGAAAACCTTTTGCAAGAGTTTAACAAAAAGGTCTTGACAATGCTATCCCCCCTAAAACGCAAGATTGGTTATGTTTCCACGGATAATGGCTCCAATGTAGTTAAGGCCATGTCGGAGGGTGGCTATTTCAGAGTGCCATGTTTGGCACACTGTATCAACCTGGTAGTTCAAAAATTCTTGAGTGATAGAGACAGTGCAGCGTTCGCGGTAATGGCCACCTGCCGCAAAATGTGCAACCATTTCAGCCATTCTTTTAAGGCCCGGAAGCATCTGCGGAGACTGCTACTTCAACGTAGAATGCCAGTGAAAGCACTCACCCAGGAGGTGGCAACACGTTGGAACTCAACCTTCTACATGCTTGAGCGTCTGTATGAGCAGTATACGGTACTCGATCACTATTTCTTCACAGAGGGTACATCTCAGAAGGAGGACCTGCGGATGAGTGCGGCGCAATGGGACATAGTTAAAAGCCTGACAGACATGCTTCGTCCTTTTGAGTTCTTCACGCGTGCAGTCAGCCAGGAGGACTGTAATTTGGGAAAAGCTATCCCATTGTTGTGCATGCTGGAGCACCAACTGATGGCGGTGTCTTCTGAGTTTGAAAAAGAAGATGAAGAAAAAAAAAACATTTCATTTTGTCAGAGAAATTATTAGAGCGCCTACGTGGTGATGAACGTCTTCAAAAGATCAAGTCAGATCAGCATTACATTTGTGCTACTATTCTGGATCCACGCTACAAAAAGGCGCTGGCAGGCGAAGCATTCTTTCCTTTTGATGATGCAGATGTTCAAAAGTACAAACATTGGTTAGCCTTGTCAGCCAAGAGGTTTGAAAAAGAACGGCAGGTTATTGAAGGAGAAGCCAGTACATCAGCATCAGCATCAGCAGGCCATCCCCAGTCACAAGAATCCACTTCTGCACCTGTGGCTGGGGCACAAGTGACCTCTCAGCCATTAAAGACACCGGCAACTGGATCATCTGCACCACACACAACAAAAACAGTGGCTGTTGTAGAGGATTGGCTAAGTTTGCTTGGGTATGGTTCTCGAAAAAATGTCACAGCCACAGCAAAAAGTAAGCAAAGTGGAGGAACCGTTGATGACCTTGAGTCGATGGTGCAGGACTATATGAATGACTCAACAGTGGTCTTTCTTAATGAGGAGCCATTGCAGTATTGGCATGGCAAAAAACAATTGTGGCCACAGCTCTACAACCTGGCTATAAACTATTTGTCTTGCCCACTCGCAAGTGTGTCTTCTGAACGTGTTTTCAGTGCTGCTGGTGGCATTGTAACTCCCAAACGGAGCCGCCTCTCGCCCAAAAATGTGGAGCGGCTGACAATGATCAAGATGAATCAGCACCTCATACCACCAGATTACAAAGTACGAGAAAGCACGCCGCATGAAGACGAGGAGGACGGCAACGTAGAGGAGGGGATTTTTTCTCTGTTCGGTGGCACTGACCTCATCCAGCCTGAATTCGCAGAGTATGATGACGAAATCTTGTTCTTATTCCCTGACACCGAGCCCTGAAAATGAGACAATCAATCAAGAACTTTCTTTTTCGTCCTTATTCACTTTTATTCCTGTGTGCTTTGTGTCTCTCTTTCTTTGTTTTGCACAGTTAATTAAATTCAAACTTTAATCACCTAATCCCAAAAACAAGACCATCATCAGAACTGTCTTCACTTGTTTGCTTATTGCTTTGAAGGTGCCGCAGTCTACATTCCTCAGGTTCACAAGTTCCGAAGAACATGCTCCTCTATCCTCCTCCTCCAGACTGCGATTTCCCTCCAAGCAGAGTGCTGGATTACGCCCAATGAAGAAAGACTCAGCACTTGTGGGGGTGTTGTACTTCTTTGCGGGTGAGTTGACGGATTTGGGCCCATTGCTGTGAAGCTCTAATAATGGACAAAAGTGTTTTGGACCAAATATGAGGTGGAAATTTCTTGCAGTTTTTGCTGACTTGCTTGCCTTTGAGGTGCTCTTTGGCGGGGTTCCGGGGGTTTGTGGGTAATTTTTGGTGTCTGTCGAAGCACTGCTGCGACAGTCTAATCTTGATTGCATTTGCTTTTCAGGAAATCCGTGGTGGAAAACAGGAGTTATGATGATTGATGATGATGACCTAGCTGAACAGCGCCGCATTTGGACAGAAGGCCGAGAGATATTGTAAGTATGAGATTTAGCTTTTTCGCTGTTTGGGGGTGTTGTCGGGTGGTTTTTTGCGGGTGGGTTGGCGCCGGCGGGTCTTGCCTGGGGCATTCCTGGGAAGGTCTAATACCGGATAGAAGTGTTTTGGACAAAATCCATAAGGAACAGCCTTTTTTTTGCTATTTCTTCTGACATCTTGCTCAATGTAGCGTTTTGGGGGGCTTCCTGCTGTTCGTGGGTGGGTTGCGGCCGGGGTCTCTGTCGAAGCACTGCTGCGACAGTCTAATCTTGATTGCATTTGCTTTTCAGGAAATCCGTGGTGGAAAACAGGAGTTATGATGATTGATGATGATGACCTAGCTGAACAGCGCCGCATTTGGACAGAAGGCCGAGAGATATTGTAAGTATGAGATTTAGCTTTTTCGCTGTTTGGGGGTGTTGTCGGGTGGTTTTTTGCGGGTGGGTTGGCGCCGGCGGGTCTTGCCTGGGGCATTCCTGGGAAGGTCTAATACCGGATAGAAGTGTTTTGGACAAAATCCATAAGGAACAGCCTTTTTTTTGCTATTTCTTCTGACATCTTGCTCAATGTAGCGTTTTGGGGGGCTTCCTGCTGTTCGTGGGTGGGTTGCGGCCGGGGTCTCTGTCGAAGCACTGCTGCGACAGTCTAATCTTGATTGCATTTGCTTTTCAGGAAATCCGTGGTGGAAAACAGGAGTTATGATGATTGATGATGATGACCTAGCTGAACAGCGCCGCATTTGGACAGAAGGCCGAGAGATATTGTAAGTATGAGATTTAGCTTTTTCGCTGTTTGGGGGTGTTGTCGGGTGGTTTTTTGCGGGTGGGTTGGCGGGTCTTGCCTGGGGCATTCCTGGGAAGGTCTAATACCGGATAGAAGTGTTTTGGACAAAATCCATAAGGAACAGCCTTTTTTTCAAGGTCAAATTTTGTTCTAAAACACAGTAGTACACCTACCTTGAGGGGAAAGATCCGCTATAATATTTTGGCCATACTTATTGATCCTTAAAAAGGTGACTCAGACAGAGCACGCAATTTCAAAAATATTGTACTGTCTATTAGGGAAATCAAAGTGTGACTTTTTGCACCACACAGCGTACATACCTTTTATTTATTTATCAGTGGTATTGTAATAGCACTTCCTGTTTTCCGTTCAATAATTACAGGCCGGGTTTCAGTCAACATCCGCCAGGCAGGCAGTGGACAGGGTGTCTTCTGTCAGTGGTCACCACATTGATGGACGAAGCGTCAGCTGGAATGGAGGAGTGCCGCCAATAAGAGGAATTGTTTGCTGCATGCTTATTACTTACCAAATTCAACAGGACAACTCCAACAACATACGCAATACAGATACAGTATCCATTGTTGTCTTTTATTCTATGAGTGTGACTGCATGTGCTTACCTTTAGTTTGTAACCAAAGATTGTCTGTATCTTCAATTATTGTTTGTCCATGCTCTGCTTTTTTTTTCTTCTCTCAACAAAACCTACCCAAAAAGAAACCCCCATTCCCATCCATTTTACAAACCCTAACCCTCTTCCCCCGGGCTGTGTTGTTTTGCTTGATGTCTGACTAAAATGACATCAATAATTCCACACACTTGCTGGGGAGGATAAGGTCATAGCAGCAACAGGCTGGTGAAGGAATACGAGGATATCTTCTAGACTTACTCAGCTTCAGTACTATATCTTCTAGTAGTAGTAGCCAATGTCAAATAAATTCAACGCAAGTACTAGTTATACTTGCAAGCAAATACTTTACCATTTGTTAGGCTACATTATGGCACTGTTCTAGTGTACTGTCACCTGCTATTTTCTCGATCGTACCGTAACCGTTGTAATGCTACAGTAAGGAGGACAAACAAGGTTTCGTTTTCTTTTTTTCCATAGGCATGCAACTGCCACTGTGTCACACCACTAGTACCACCGCAATGAGGAAATGTCACCCGCCCAGGATTGACAACGTTAATCCCCATTTCACCTGGAGCCAGCCCTGGGCCTAGCCCTAATTTCTAACACAAATTACAGGTAAGATAAGCGTTTGGTGGGAGGTAGTATAATGGAGTATTATTTCGGAGTAGACAAGAGATTGACGGTTGTACTACTAAAGTCCTACGACTGTTCAGGAAAACAAAGTTACTGTTACACCCCCGCCCCCCACCCACCAGACTGAAAAGCAGTAAAAAACAGGTATGGTCAGATAAAGTTGAAAAATATATTTATTTAGCCCTAACAAAATAATCTCCCTCACCCACCCTAACCCCAACGATTGTCTCTGAAACGTCCCAAAACGATCCCAACTCCCAAATCCCACCCCCCAAAAGTCTATAAAAAAAGGGCAAGGGACACTCCACTACTGGAGGGTGCTGGTGCTGGTGCATGATGCGGCATGGGCATCATACTCCTTGCGGAGGGTGGCAAGCTCGGAGCGGAGGCCCTTAACCAAGTTCTTATACCTCAGGACCTCCTGCTCCAGGTTGGACATGCGGACTCGTAGGCGGCGTTGGCGGTCCTTGCAGCTCCTGTGGGGGGCAGCTGGTATTTCGGTTGCTTGGCGGTGGCGGTCGTCTTTCTTAGCCCGGCTCGGTCCCGCTGGCTTAGTCACGGAGGAGGATGCAGTGGTCACAGTCGAGGATGTCGTTGTTGCACCCCCGCTCAACTGCGTTTCCTCCTCCTCCTCCAGGGCCACCAGCCGCCGATATTCGGCGACTGTGGCCTCCAGCCTCCGTTGCCGGGCCAATCTAGCCTGCTCCCTCCTTGTTGTTGATTTGGAAGGAGCAACTATATGAAGAAAGAAAGACATAGTCTGTAACCAATGCTCCTTATTAATAACACAAAGTGATTGAGCCGAAAGTTGGGTCACAGAGTACAAGTAGCAAATTGAAAGCACAGTACATAACTATTGAGGACAGTATCTATGTAACCTCCCACTTCTGCATCCTTGCACTAACATTAGTGGTAGTTTAATGAACAAATTCTACGACCACTATGGACTTCCATTACAGTCGACTATGACAGTACACCAGTCTTATTCTTCTTCTTCTCTCTTGTTTAGGGAAATTGGTACGTTATCTTATGCAAGCCGGCAGAATGACATGGACAGCACAGTGAACTTGCACCCGAGAAAAAAAGTTGCACACCATGATGAGTGAGACAGACTTGCGTTACTGTACCGGTCCAGTACATGCAGGTGGTGAAGCTATTACTTTTCTATTACGGGTGGCACTGAGAATACTCTGTTACAAGGGCTACTGCTTAATTAATTTACCTTTCACCCTACAGTGCAAATGAGTACTAGAAAAGGAAAATGAAGAAGCTAACTAATTTGATTATCTATCACTTCACATGGGACGTATTTAATGACAGATGAGATGACTTTAGGTGCTTTGCTTAATATTGAGTGAACAGTGATACACCCACACATGAATGACGTACTACAAGTAAACTAAAGTTATTAAGAGAGGTACGGAGTGTCCACCGTAATAACCAGATATATGCTGTGAATGCAAACGCAATACAAAGTACTGCTACTATTCATGGTAGTATTGGACACATTTACAATTTCTTTTCCTTGCCTTCCCTGCACTGGAACGGACGTGCGGGTGCGGTGGTACATGCTCTTCAAGGTAACACTTACTTCACCTGGCGACCATCTACTCTCTCTAGATACACATGTGCTATCTAAGAGTCAGAGAATACCATGCTCCAGGCATCCATTCAGTCAAAGTATACGCACACATACAGTTTCTGTTTCACCCACCCAGGCTGCTGTCCTTCCACCCATCCTTGCTTCATCATTGACCCAGCCATGCACCATACCATATTCTTTCCTTCCCAGCCACCTCGGGGGCCAAGCAAACACATATCGTTCTTCTTTGCCAGCCATCATACAAGTTTGCGTCCCACTTACTTACACCCTTCTTTCGCTTTTCGTTCATCCCATCCATCACGTTCGTCTAAGAACTTATTGGGATTCTTCTCACCAAAAACTTCACAGCTAAGTCGAAGTACATTTCGAGGAGGCTACTACCTGGTTGATTTGTAATTGTAATACACCCGTGCAGAAAGCACACTATGCAGTCTTCAATCTCAATAAGTAAGGAATATATAGCTTACCTGTTTCCGCCACCACCGTTTGATCCCCCACAGGAACGTCCGCCGGCTCTTGTACCGCCTCCTCCCCAGAGGCCTCCGAGTCCTGGTCCAACACAGCCACCTCCGCGCTGGCCCCGTCACCAGATGTTACACCTACAAAGTACATTTAAGAATGTTAGAATACACCACTCACTACTATATAATATTTGGTCTAGGAGAAATGTTAAAAAAACAGAATACAATGTAATAATTTGTGACTGTCTACTCCATAGTAAAAATGTCCCATTTTCCAGGGAAGGCTGTTGTCTTGCTGCACTTTTATGCACAACTGATGAATGCTTGCTTTTGATTTTTAACACGCACCACTTTTTCTCCTAACAGACAGAAGCTTGACTCCTGAGTCCTAAGAACACGACCAGGATCAAGTTCAAACCAGGTGAGAGCTCGGCTCGACCACAAGAAATGTGTCCAATTAATCGTCAGCACTAACCACTTTTCCGTTTTCAGTTAAATAGTTTTATGACAAAGTAGATTTTAATAAATGTGTTTACTTTTAATAAAGCTTTTAAACTTAAATAGACTCTGTGGTTTTTGTTCCTCTAGACTAGAGTGGATGAGCTAAAGGTTTTGGAATTTTTGCAAGCATGAGTGCCTCTGACACTTCTTGACTGTGCTGTGACTCCGTACTACTCTCTTGTCCTGCGTACGATAATCTAGAGATCATTGGGGATCTATAATCGGTGACTTCGGGAGCTGAATGACTCTGCCACACTATCTAGTCAGTAAGGAGACAGTGCATAGAGGTATTGCTGAATATAATGGGAGTCCAATGGAATTGCCAAATGTCCAATCTTAGTTAGCTACACAGACAGACTAATAAGAATAGTCTAGTAATACCACAGGGAGTCATATTCGAGGCAGGATAAGAATTTATGTCCAGTCTACAAGAAGATCAAAGACGATTTAGAAAAAATCGAATGAGGAACGCTAGGAAAAAATAGGTACTGTTTATTAAAATGTAAACTTACTGGGGCCAGCAAAGGAGCCCTCGCCTGCCCGATCCTGGCCTGCATCCTCAGCACCCTCCTCCTGTGTCCTCTTGCCCTTGGGGGGAGCTGATGTACAACATGAAAGAAAGAAAAACCAGAAAACATGGATGAGATTTTTCAACCAAATCAAACATTTCAAAAGAACAATAACAACATATTTTGGAAAAATAGGAAATAGATAGACAACTATTCCACGGGATCTATCTCATGTGGTATACTACGTTATTCGTATTGCCTGATTTGCGGAACGTTGACTTAGAAAGTTCCTATGTAACTCAATAAACAGACTACTAAAGAGGTTTGCCTAGGCCTGGCACTGCAGGCAGCAGTGCGCAACACGTGACAGACAAAGTCCATCCTGCTTGCAGATCAGTGAATACTCAAACTATCAATCCACCCGCCACCACCACCACTATTTCTTCTTATAGCCATGTGTCTAAAGGAAGGACTGGACTTCAGTCTGTTGGGGCTGATAGAAGTCCCTTGCGGAAGTTGCGGCTCATTTTCCTCCATTGTTGCGTGCCTTTTCTGACGCAGCGGCAGAACAAAAGACTCGCCATGGTGTTGGTGCGGCGTATGTATTAAAAAAAAACACATATGGCCATATGGGCGATGCATCACGTTGTAAAGCCCTGCGCCATCAGGGGGCGTTCCGGCGCAAGGGAGGGCGTACCTGCGCAGGAACGAATCCTAAAAGTGGCTGAGGGAAATCTACAAGATGTCAATCAGTCACTTTTAGGACAATGATGCATGACTCAAACCCTGCGCGCTTGAAGCCGACGTACGGCTTGATGCAGCATTGGGGAGATAGGGTACCCCAGAGCATTGCTGGAGCTGCGCCATCGTTGGCACGCAACTCCAGCAATGCGCTGCCTTTACGGCACAGATGCGTAAGGCTTCTGTGACGTTTTGGGCCAATGGGTGGTGGTGGCATGGCACACAATTACTGCCGCATCCCTGCTACTTTGCAGGGATGCGCCGGTAATTGAAAATATGACCCTTACTGTCTAGCATTACGCAGTTCTTTTCTTTACACTACACTCATACATAATTTCTCAGGCCAATGAAATGCTTCTGAACACAACATACAAAACAAAGAAGCAGAGTAGCAAGCAAGGCTACTGAGAAGGAGAGCAGTGCACCTGAAATGCATAGAAGATTTTGAAATATAATTTACCTCAATGTAATCGGCAGCATTATTGCTCTTGGTAAAGAACAAAGATTTGCAAATAACAGAGCAGGATAAAACAGAGTAGTAAATGTACTACTACTACTACTCACCAAGCCCGGGGACCTCTACGCCGAGCGCGTCCAGCGAGTCCCGCTCCCGGTCCATGACATCGGTCCAGCGGTGGGTGGCCTGGTTATATGTGCGCCGGACCCCAGAGATCTTGTACATGGCCCGGCACACCTTCTCCCACCGCTTGCGACGCTCCCGGATGCCATAGCCGGTCGCGATCTTGCCGCCTCCCAGGATCGTCTTGGGGAGGCGGCGCTGGACATGGAAGATCAGTGCCGCCACTTCCTCCGCGCTGAAGATCTCCCTCGGGACCACTTGCTCCCCCCTTAAACGCCCGCACGGGAGCCGGGCACGGGGTGCGGGACCCTTCCCCTTCTCAGGGTGCTTCCCGGCTCCCTTTACCATGGTCTGGGCAGAAATAGAGTTAAATGATAAACAAGAAATAGAATAGTGAAGAAGAAAAGAAAAGAGTTTAAAAAAGTAGTTTAAAAGTAACTAAAAGTTGCAGAAAACACAAAAATATAGAGCTAGAAAAATAGAGGGATAGATAATAAGTAAAATTAGATCAAAAAAACTTCAAACAAGCAAAGGATGGCAGAGATTGAGAGAGGATAGAGAAAGCATGCCCAGAACCATAGCAATGAATGAGAAACAAGATGGCCGCGCCCGTTCACGACCGCGTGGGTAAGTTCGCGCGAGATTTTCCTTGCGAGTACGCGCGAAATTGTACTAGCGAGCAGCACACTTTGCGAGATTACACATAGCGGGCGGAAACGGAATTACGTCACGCCAACAAGATGGCCGCGCCCGTGTACGACCGATAGGGTAACTTGGCAAACGTATAGCTAGAAGCGCCTCGCGAACACGCGCAAGATCACGCGAACATACACGTCGCAAAAAAAAACAATTTTGTATTCGCACGTATTCGCGGCTTCCTAAATCGATCTCGCACGGATTCGCGCCCCAAAAAACGCGCGAAATTGCAGAAAAAAACGATTTTAGCTAAACTGAAAGCAATGAGCAGGTGCAAAAGTTCAAACTTAACATTAGTAACATTCAAGGTAGTGCTTCCTGATGGGCCCCTCCAAAGTTTGCAACTATTCTATGACCCTGCTATGACCCAAACAGCAGGCTCATAGAATAGCTACAAGTAGACCATAAAGGTCCTGTGAAAAAAAAATTTCACTGCAACAAAAAGCAAATTACAGATAAGGAAGGAAGCAGGTGCCAGCCAGACTGGAACTTTCTAAATAACTGACACATTAATGAAACACAAATTAATTGATGGCAGTTGAAGAAGGGCAGGTGTGCTTGCTTTTTTCAACCACCATAATCTACAGTGATAAATAAACCTAATGGGTGGCAGTGAGGATGTACCAGAGGGTGGCATGGGTGTCCCAGAGGGTGGCAGTGGTGAAACAGAGGGTGCTGTGAACCTGTGATGATAAACCAGACGTTGAAACAACATAGTCGCGGCCGTTGCGAGCCGAAAAGTAAGTTCGCAATTGCGAACTTGTCCCAAAATCGGCGCGAACGCGCGCCAACACAAAAAACGGGAAAATCCGCAAATCCGCTAGAGTTCGCGGATCTTCGCGGATTGCGAATCCGTAAATCCGCAAGTTCGCGTACGCGAGATCCGCTAGATCCGCCCATGCTTACTCCTGACCGGGGGATTAAACAGCTGTGGATAAGAGCCTAAGCAACCAGGGTTCTTCTGTACCGAAGTAGACGCGTCCGGCTCCATTCAGATTCCAAAAACCCAGTTTCTAAGTCAACAACTCTCAGCTTTATAATCTCAAAACACATTAGAAGGTTTGGGAAAACTTCCCCCCGCACTAGAGGAATCTTACCAGGACTGGCCAGCTTTCAAGCTAGCATTCCATGGCAGGAAGGAGTTCCCACGGTCCCTCGACAATCTTGCATATTCCAGCTTTTATCTTGATGAAGCTCACAAAAGCCTTCCAGGTACATTAAACAATCTCTCACAAAAACAATCCCTGAAAGTGATTAACGCAAACAACTTGCAAGCGCGGCTGTGCATGCAGATAAAGCTCAAGCCAAGCAGAGTTAGAAAACAGGATGACATGAGGCCATGTCAAAACCAACAGTAAGAACATAATAATACTTATCAATGTATAACACAATGCACATTTGTGCACCGATGCTTATAGCACCACATACTTCATCTGTCAATGTTCAACACGGTGCACATTTGTGCACCATTGCTCACAACACTGCACTTCGCACCAAAAGTACATTCCACACTTCTCTCTCTCATGCTTTCAAATGCACATCCCACATGTTCTGTTCTTGGCAAGGCTGTCCTACTCCGTGACAGCTCCCATTGAAAGAATGCAAGATTAAAATAAATAACCCTTTAAGAGAAGCAAGGCTTATGCAGGACGTTGTACATTCAGGCTAGAATAATATAACACACCAAAGTCTATTAAAATAAGGGTAGTCAAAGGCCTTCTCAGGGTGTCAGATCACAAGAGTGCCTCTAACACTACAGTAGGTTTTCCTAGAAATATATCCCTATGTTCAATGAAGAGATGGTATGTCGGATATTCACATCCAATAAGTTAGCCTCCATTCTGTATATTTAGATGCCCAGGTACCGAAAAAGAGTATCTATTGATTTCAGTCCATGGGTCTCTAAAAGCTGAGATACTCTCTCAAGACCAGAATAAATTGGCAATATACCTGATTTCTCAATTTAACTTATCACTAATCTCACCAAAGGCATCTAATGCAACTATTACTGTATTGCCTCTATCTGTATGTCTGAAACGCACAATAGGAAGCCATCTGCGTATAAAGATATATAGTGTGTGGTATGGTTTATGGTAATCCCCTAAAAAATTGTGTCCCGTCTCATGATGCATTTAAAAAGATTTTAGAGTGATGACAACAGCAAGAGCCCTTTCCTTACTAGGTGATGGTCAGATATCATCCTCCCAGTCTGACTCTGGAAGTTACATTGGTGTATGGGAGTGATATCCAGCGGTGATAACCCTGACCTAGATTCATTAAATTCATTACTCCATAGAGCTAGTGTCAATCTAGAGTATCAAAAGCCTTTTTGATATCAATAGTCACAATTACTGCTCGTTGGGGAACATTAGTGTGCGCTCCCAAGATTCTCAGCAATCATCTACATTTTAAGGGATAAACCCTGATTGATCTGGGTGGGCAACGGTCTGCATGTCCAGAAGTAGTCTATTAGCCAGAGTATTACTAAGCTGTTTATAGTCTCTGTTGAGCATTGACAGTAGTCAATAGCAGCTAACCCATGATGAATTTCTCTCCTCTTTAAGGTATGGCCACCAATAGTGCTAATGTTTCAGACTGTGTTTGAGATAGCTCACGCTATTGTTTCGACACGCAATACATTTCTGCCAATGTTGGAGACAATAAATTAGCATGCAGGCCATACAATTGAGTAGGATGCTCATCAGGTCTGGGCTTTTCCCCTGAGCCATTTCTTTGAACTCCCCTCTAAGCTCAGGTATTCCTATCTCTTCATTAGGGCAACAGACACCATTGGAGTAACTCTTGTCAAATGGACCTCCCTCCAATAAGTTTGAATGGTCTCCTCCTCAGGGGATGCTACACTGTTATATAATCCTCCACAGTACATCCTGAAAGTGGTAATAATTCCTGATAGGGCTTGTACCTGGACGACCTGTGCTGAGTCGATTGCGAGTATTGGAGTGCCCATTTTCTTAGGGTTAATTATTGATGCCAACAGGCATTCAGCCATATCTCCTTTATTATAAAACTGAATTCTATAGATATTTGAAGCATAACAGTTCAGTCTTTCTTAGACTTGCTCTATTTTCTCCTTCTTTTCCAATAAGACTGTCTACCTGTCTGGATAAAGTACTCTATCTCTTTCTCTTTCTTTCAATCATTCTCACTCTCTCTTCCTGCCAGACTATCTCCGCACGCCTGCTATATTTTGTATGCAATGCTCTCTGCAGATTACTAATAGCGCTATTCATCCTGCCACTTTAGAATAAGCTGGTCCTCTGTTCTCGGTCCCATAGTTCTGAATAACATCTCTCGTCTGTTATTGGAATACTGGGTCTCCTAGAACATCCATCTGTAATTTCTATCTGAGTTTGGGTGGTTGCTCTATCTGCCTCTCTATCATCAATAGTAGATGGTGGCAGTTTGAAAACGTCCTGCAGAGATGCTTGACAGCAAGGACCTGCAGATGCAGGGTCGGTTGCAAAGGAACATAGCTAGAGACATGAAGATCATGTACTACAGAATAATAGGAATAATCTCTAGTCAGTGGGTAACGCGAGCACCAGGAGCCCTCTAGAGACAGTGCGAATCCCATCTGGCAATATCTTTTTTCATTCTTCAGTGCTGTGGCATGGGGAAGAAGGTGATGAGACCGAGCTGTCTCCATGTCTGCAACATAGTTAAACTATACTCCTATTACGTAGGGACAGTCTATCTGTGTTGTGAGCGGGGAAAGATGGAATCAAAGAATTTGTCTTGATCTCAATTTGGCTTGCAACCATTCAAGAGAGCTCGGTCCATATCATCTAATTGTCCTCTCCACAACGCATACCTCCCCTCAATAGTCATGGAGTGAACCTGGAACAGTACCCCAGTTCTAATCCACACCAGTGTACCCCTGGTGTATGTCAAATCATTTGTGGAAAAGCATTTGTTCCCTCCATCACTTATGTGATGTCTTACCTTCTGTCTAGTCAAGATGTGTTTCCTGCAGCAAGGCAATGTGAATGCCGCTTCTCTTAAGATGTATATGTATTTTCTCTTGCTTGCTTATAGTATTAAGCCCTCTAACATTCCACGTGATACATTTTCATATTCCCATTGGGCCCTGTGTCATGTTGTCAATGTTGCGACATTTAATGAGTTCCTCATTTTTAAGGAGTGGCTCAAGCTTATCAATAGCTCAATGCCAATGGCCATGTTACTTCTCAAGTGCCTGCCTAAGGTCATCCTGATCAATATCTTGCCTGTGATTCTGGTAGATTTCATATCTCTTACCTTTCCTAACTCCCCTTCCAAGGGACTGAGAGGCAGGCCCACCTGCTAATAACATTAAAAAAACACACAATATGGAATAGAACAATAAACATAAGTCAATATGTCTATTTCTAGAGTCGAAGTGGTTGCCCATGTTTCAATATTTCAGTTGGTTAATCTGGTTCCCCCTATCTGCGATCCCAACACATCATCATAGAGTATATCTCACCTGACTTACTATTAAAGGTTCTGCTGCAATATCCAAGGACCCCAACCAAAATAGTACTTCTCAACAATCAGACCTGAAGGTGTGTGCACCATGATTTAAAGAGCCTTAGCTGTCTGGAAAGTTACCCTTGCAGCATCGACCCAGTCTCACAAACCAGGGACCGACCCGGTTCAGATTCTGCATCTGTGCCAGTCGTGTGAGGAACATCCACTTGCATCCAACACCCACCAATTCTTGTTGCTGGATTTGCTGCATTAGATCAATCCTGCTGGATATGAAGTCTCAATGGTCTGCGAGGTCTGATCATCCTAAGCTTGTTCCTTGAGCCTCTGCACTTCCTCAGTATTGCCTGCCACTCCGCTCCATAATTATTCTTTGTTTTAATCTAGTCCCAAGCCTTTCAGGATCAGCAAAAAAGTGGGTTTTATTTTCTATTATAACTTTCAGCTTGGCATGAAATAGTAGCGTTGATTGCATGATCATACAATGCAGTTGTCCTTTAACTTCTGTGAATGAGACTCTGTTGTGGCACCCAGTGTCATATAATCTGGAGATATCAGTACCTTGTCGTTGGCTACCTTGTCCCCTTCTTTCTCTCTTACATTTTGGATGATAGTGTCCTGATCTTTAAAGGTAGGCATTCTGGCTATGATAGTTCTCACAGGCACACCTGTCTAAGGGGGCTGCCTCTGAGCTCTATGGGACCTTTCCAGGGGAAAAAATGGAGAAAGGTTCCTGGGTTTAATCCATCAGTATCCAGTTCTCCAAATAAGCAACCATATCCATGCTCTCAGCTTTCTCTGATAGTCCAACTATATTAATGTTGTTTCTGCATGAGCGTTTCTCTGCATCCTAAACCCAAATGTCTAGCTGTGCTACTTGTTTTGTGAATTGCAAAAAACACAGTTGATGGACAGAATGTAGAACAATGTCATACATTCACCCCAGTACAAGGATCTGGGCCTAAATCCATCGTTTTTTTGCACTCCACACCACCCTGGGTTAGACACTGGCTATATGCAAATCAGCTCTGACCCTGTGCCTCATGGGAACAGTCCAGTCCGAACTACCAAGCCATGTCTTTCCCAGACCGGAATCAAGCATCCAAGGACCGGTTTCTGGCTATCAGCCTTCATCAGCCTGGATAGCTTGACTCCAGTGGTGTGGAGAGCCTGGGATTCACGTCTGAGCATACCCAGCCCACTCGGGGTGACAATTGCAAAAAACACAGTTGATGGACAGAATGTAGAACAATGTCATACATTCACCCCAGTACAAGGATCGGGCCTAAATCCATCATTCTTTTGCACTCCACACCACCCTGGGTTAGACACTGGCTATATGCAAATCAGCTCTGACCCTGTGCCTCATGGGAACAGTCCAGTCCGAACTACCAAGCCATGTCTTTCCCAGACCGGAATCAAGCATCCAAGGACCGGTTTCTGGCTATCAGCCTTCATCAGCCTGGATAGCTTGACTCCAGTGGTGTGGAGAGCCTGGGACTCATGTCTGAGCATACCCAGCCCACTCGGGGTGACAATTGCAAAAAACACAGTTGATGGACAGAATGTAGAACAATGTCATACATTCACCCCAGTACAAGGATCTGGGCCTAAAATCCATCGTTTTTTTGCACTCCACACCACCCTGGGTTAGACACTGGCTATATGCAAATCAGCTCTGACCCTGTGCCTCATGGGAACAGTCCAGTCCGAACTACCAAGCCACGTCTTTCCCAGACCGGAATCAAGCATCCAAGGACCTGTTTCTGGCTATCAGCCTTCATCAGCCTGGATAGCTTGACTCCAGTGGTGTGGAGAGCCTGGGACTCACGTCTGAGCATATCCAGCCCACTCAGGGTGACAATTGCAAAAAACACAGTTGATGGACAGAATGTTTTGTGAAGCCATGCAATTGTGTACTCTAGGCTGTTGAGAGGGGCTGTAGCTCAGGGAGCGTCACTTCCACTTTATTCACTATTTCTGCTGTTTTCTTTTGATCTTCTTTTAATATTTTTTAGATCTACCATAATGGAATCTATCTTATGTTCCAGGGTTTCTTTTGCCTCTTTAATCGCAGTCAATATCAAGTCAAGTTTTGCAGTAAGAACATGTTGAGACGAGCCCTCCCAGCTATCACTATAGTGAGGGTGTTGCTGTTGTGATTTAAGTTCACCTTGCCCTCCCTTGTTTCCAGCTCCTTGTGGTCTTCACAATGCCAGTAGTTGATTTCTGCACCCGTCAGTTGTCTTATGGTAAGGAGCAGCAGAGCTGTGCCAATTACACCCAAATTAGAGAAAGTCACTTTTTTAATGCATTCTATAGTCTCTAATGGGGTTCACTAGACCTTCTTGGAGATAAAAGGGTAATTTCTAAAGCATCCTATGTCTGCTTCTCATGTACTGCCTTTAACACTCGGGAAATCTAGGAGCAGGCGAGGAGACACTAGAGTACCGGTGAGAATTGGACCACCTGATCTCTGACAAATCTTCTCAGACGGTGTGTTAACCATAGCTCCTGTGGTTCATACATGTGATTCCACATAACAGGGCTGTTAAGGAGGAGAAGGTTCCTGACAAATACAGCTTTCTTTATCTACTTATAATGACTAGAATTCCTCACAGACGGCACCCATGAAAACGAGGGTGATCGATTCTGACCCCTATGCCGGGTGTTCCATTGCCAATGTACTATAAGTAGACATCTGGCTACTCTACATGGAGAGATTGTTTCCTCCTTCTACTCACCTATGAATAAGGATTAAACGTGGGGAGATTTATAGAAAATATTTGTTAGCCTGAAGAAGGTGGGACATTATCAAATACTACCGAAACACGTCGCTTCTGTGTCTAAGAACAATTTGAAAAACTACTCCTGGTTCGAACATAGGTGGACTAACTACAAAACTTGAAAAAACATCTTGTGTAGAATACAAATACCAATGTGTATACTGTATGTGATATAAAATCACTTATATGACATTGTTTTCTAAGTGTGGATCCATGCTGACTAGGTTGTTTCTCTGAAATTCATTGATTATTTTTATTTTCTCCCTCTTTTGTGCAATTTGCTGTCTTTTGACAAAAAGTTGCTGTATGTTTATTTATCTTTGTAATGAGATCTCTTAAGAGACAAGTTTTTAACAAATAGATCAAAGTTTTTTAACAGTGAAAAAATAAAAGATTGATGACCTTTCTACATTGTGTTCTTGGGTTCTAATTGGTGCTATTAGAGTAAGGTATGAGTGGCAATAGTATGTGTGTGATGTGTGTATAAAAAGAGACCCCAGAGGGACTTTTGTTTCCAGTGCTTCCCATGTACTCACAGTAGGCCCGTTGTGTCCGCCCAGGTCTCTCGGGAATGTTTACTGCTGAGTCCCCTCTTTGCATCGACCATCACCAGAGATCTACAGGTGCCTCACTACAGCATACATTGCACCGCGGGAGAGCACTACACCAGTCAAGTGGATAGCGGCAATGGCACTGCGTGCTGAGTGTTCTTCCACGATAAGACAGTGCTTCGATCCTCTCTCCTGCTCCAGGCCATTTACCAGCGACGGCTTTAGTTGACCTCCAGCAGGTATGCAGGTGGATCCAGCACACTCTTCTCTCCAGTTATCATGGGAGGCACCCTAAGTGCCATTGCTGCTTGTTTATTCTTTCTACCACTTTAGTTTCATCATCACTTACATTTTATGTTATTACACACATCCCGTCCACTGCCAGCACCAGATCCTGGAAGAAAGTGACGTGACATACGCTTTGACCTTAATGATATTGAACGAAGTGACATCATTTGACTCTTGACTTTAATTTTTTCCAGGAAGGCCTAACACAATACCCTAATATCACACTCATTCTCTCTTACCCCTTACACTCATTCATTCTCAGTCACTCGCCCAGGCTTACTAACTATGGTGATGTAAACCTAACATAAGGGGGCACATTAGGATGGCGGGCAGACTTTGTCCGCCGTTCATCCCCGTGGAAAACGGGACCACCCGTGACCTGAGCGGCGGTCCCCCCATGCAAAGTATGATGCGCCTGCCACACTGGCGGGTGCATCATGCATTTGTAACATTGCGGCGGGCAGTGTTTACACCAGCACCCGCCGCAATGTGACAAATGCATGCTACGCATTTGCATACACAATGCGGCAGGCACCGCGCCTTGTGTATGTAAATGAAGGGGGGTACCACAGGTAGCCCCCATGTGCACCCCCCACCTCGCCTTCACCATGGGGGCCTGCAACAGGCCCCCAAAGTAAAGACCGCATGCCGCCGTGGAGAAGCATCTGACCGCACTCATCCTAATATGGTTGGCGGTGTCTCGCAGACGCCGCCACCATAGACAAGCACTTTTTCCGCCGGTCGACTTCACGACCGGCGGAAATGTGGCGGACGGACTTTCCGTCCGCCGCGGACCCCCCGGCCATCCTAATGTGGCGGGGGGTCATTCTGTTGAGGATGGCGGGTGGATTTCCCCCGCCGAACCGGCGGTAGCTGCCGCCGGCCCGGCGGGGGCAATCCGCCCGCCATCCTAATGGGCCCCAAAGTGTTAGGGTGGAATGTAATATCCAAAACAAATCCTGATTTGTATTGGATAGTATCCCAAAGTAATGCAAAATTTAGCTTTCAATGTTTTGTGTTATTTTGCATCATCTAAGAGTTGCATGGTGTTCTTGGGTGTACCCATGCAACCGCCCATCTTTTTTATAACCAATTTTCTTTAGTAGGTAGGTGCCGTGGGTGGTAATTCAGTTTGATTGACCTCAGTCATGAGGATATGGCAGTTTCGCAGAGGGCCATGCAGACAAGCCTCCGTTCCATGTCCTCTATGGTGTCAATCCAGCTCTCCCATTTCTGTCTCAAAGGGGCAAAGAAATCTGGGGCATTATCGACCACGGTGCGGTATATATGGGAGACCCCCACTTCTGCCTATCTAGTCCATCAGCATCCTGACTTCCAGTGGGTTATTGGGGGAGTTTATCTAGACCATCTTTGTGCATGGCTAGAGTGTGCCTGTATTGCAGGTAATATGGAACTGGGTCTTTGCTGGGGCATATTCGTTCTATAGGTCTTGAAAAGACCTAAGGTGATCCACTTGCTAAATGTCTCCCAAGTTTGTGATGCCACTTTTACCCCTTCACAGTAGTGTCTGTTGTTAGTGTTGTGTGCTAGCCCATTTAGTGCAGCGGCACTAGCCAGTTAGGAAAACGGCTGTGGCCACTTAGGGAAGTCACTTTGGGAGAGAGTCCCTGTACAGCAGTCCCATTAAATATCGAGGCCCCGAATAGAAGGTTTGGCCTGGTAATCTAGGTCATCCCACCCCAGCTCAATCAGTCGTTGACCCCCAGAAATTCTGTAGCCTGCTGGAATATCTGCAGATCCGCCTTACTTATGCCACCTTTGTAAACCCCCCGTAACCAAATACTGGGTCTGGGCTCACGGGCAATAAGGACAAGCCTCACTAAACTGAAAAAACAAAAACAAGCACCAGTATTGCCACTTATTTTTAAAGGGGGTTGAGAATGACCACTCGGTCTACTGAATTAAACAGTACACCTCGGTATACTTTTTAGTCCAGAATGAATCAATTTTAATTCTCAAAAATTCAATAAACACATATTTCAAAACGTTTCATAAAATACAAAAGTATTGCCTATATCACTCTAATCTCTCTCATACAACAACACAGTCATTCACTACACCATACTACTTGAAACAAAAACCACAAAAAGTGAAGGAAGCTATACATCAGTTAATACAATATATTTACAGTTCAAAATTTGAAAAATAAACAGCAAAGGAATAAATTTAGGAGAATTTTTCTTTTTCAAATTGGGATCCTAATACTGTGGAACAGGAGGTCTGCGCGTTTCGATGACCCTTGGTTTAGGGAAATCTCGTCAGGACCACGTAGCTCAAAGGTGCTCGTTTTTCTTGGGGATCAAATAGGCTTCACATTCAAGTCAGCCTCTTTATCGAGGAGAGAGTAATTTGTAGAAATTGCGGACTCCACAACCTGGGGTTTGATTGTTAAGGCGAGCCTGGGTCACGCCTAGCTTGCCCGATCAGTGTAGCAGAATGGAGAACACCGCCATCCGTCTCAATCTCTTGATGTCTCGAGCATCAAGAGATTGAGACGGATCAGCTCCATACCTTAGAATGAGATATGTTGGTATCTCTTTCCCAGGACTCGATTTCCCAACACCCCGCAAGGGGAGTCAGAAACACTGGAGCTGGATTCTCGGCAGGAGGATGACAGCTTCGGGAAGGTCGTCTGCTGGGGATTTTGCTTCCTTCAGCATTTGCTGTAGCGAGCTGCATTGTGCAAGTAGGTAGTCGAACTGCACCGAACCACACCGTGCTTTGCCATAGCAAGTGAAGGTATATTTATACCTTGAAGGTGTTTAGGAATGCGAGTATTGACGTACAAGTCGGGCATATGAGCGTCATGAATGAACCCCTAAGGAATAGATGTTCATGCATAATAAATGAGTTCTTGGAGAAATCAATATCCAAGCAAGGGGAAGTCCCTAACGACTTAAGAGCCTGGTTTTCCAAGAAGTCGTTGTGTCGTAGATGAACGGATGTAAGTAGCCATGCCTGTATTTGGGTAGCATGGGCTATGCCTAAATAAGAACTGGATTTCTATGCCTATATAAGGGCAATGTGAATTATACCTATATAAGTTCATGAATCGGGAAATGCATAACGAATCTAAAATCAAACACAACACTGCTGTGTGGAAGTCCACACACATTGGCATGCTTCCTCTAGAACCATTTGTCTGAGGGTGGGCCTGGCTAGGACCAATCAGTGTTACATGGTAACAGTGGGATCATGTGACTATCCTTGATCTAAAGTGGTGATACAGGCCTCCAAGTCAATCACTTCACGCAGCCAGTGCTTTTCGGCCCCTCGTACACATCCCTTGGCAGTCCTGCAGATAATGGCTTTTCTGGCTTCCCAGAGAGTACAAGTGGAATCCTCTGTCCATGTTCTAACCTCAAAGTAAGCCTGCAGCTTGACTGCAAGAAGATCTATGCAGCGATCATTCTGGAGAAGCCAGGCGTCAAACCGCCACGTGAGTCAAGCAGTGGCTATACGATGCCCAAAATCAACTTTAATGGCGAGTGGTCTGATATGCCCCTCGGTAGAATCTCTACCCGTCTGATGTGCAGGACATCAGTTGCAAGAGCTACAAGGAGATCTATATGCCAGAGTAGTTTGTGTGCCGCTTATATGTGGGTGAAGACATTGTCCTGGGTAACCATATGTCACAAAGGCCCAGGGAGGCCAGCCATCCTTTGAGCTGTTCAGCCCTCGTCTGGCGCTATGATGTGAGGATTCCTGTGTTGTCCATGTTGGGGTTTAGTGCCGCATTAAAGACTCCCCTATAATGGTAGGTCCTATGGAGAAGTTTGTGAGCATCTCTGTGAGTGCTTTGTTGGTTTACGTTGGCAGATGAGGGGAAAATACACACTGAAAATGTTGTATGGGCATCCCTTAGGAGGCCAGCCAATTTGTTGATGACAGTGAGGGAGAAGGATTTAAGCTGCAGCGAGTCAACTCCCCTAAAGCTCCTTGCAAACCTCACATGAAAGACTCTTGTATCCGTATAATTTCAGCAAGGGGCAGTTAGAGCCCAAGAGGTCATTTTCCTGCCGCATAAGGATAGATGGGGAGACATTTTTGGCATAGCGGAGAACCTTCATTCTCTTGATTCGGTCCAGGAGTCTATTAACATTTCAGGTGATGTCGGTATGGGCTATCATGAGTTTTGTGACTGGCATGGTACAGGGTGTCATCCCCACAGGATGTGTCCAAGTTGGGCAGTGAAGACCTAGAACGGTCCAAGGGACATAGGGGTATATGTATCAAGCAAATTCGCATTCGCAAAGTCCGAAAATGACAGAATTTCGGCCTTTGCGAATGTGAATTTGCTTAATGGCATGTATGAATGCAAAATGTATTTGATTTGAGGAATCGTAAAAAATGCGATTCCTTATCTTGCGAAATTTGCCAAACTGCGATTAATTTGCGATTTTGTAAATTTGTGAGTTTTCAGTTTGCGAAAATCGCAAATGGAAAATCGCAAATGTAGGAAATCGCTCAAAAATCGCAGTATAGCAAATTTAGCAAAATAATGAATCGCAATGATATGTATAAAAAATTCGCAATTAGCGATCTCCCAAAATTCGCAAATTACAGAATCGCAATTACCCCCAAGAAGGAGCAGGTGGTAACCAGGTGCAAACTATTTAAGCAGCAACAGAATTCAAAAAACTGTTTACCACAATGGCGGGGCTTTACATCATAGCTAGGAGGATATGAGAGCTGCTGCACATAGGAGGATACGCCAGGAGAGGATATTCCGTTTGCGCATCAGCATCTCCCAGCGCCTTGAGGAGGACCTCTATACCCATTACAGGCTGGAGGAAGACAGCATTAATGATTTAATTGCAGAACTCAGACCCTACCTTGAACACCCCACATGCAGGACAAATGCCATCTCCACTGAAATACAGGTCCTGTGTTCATTACACCTGTTGGCCTCTGGAAGTTTTCAGGGGGTGATTGCTTCACCAGGAGGGGTGTCACAAAGTGCCCTTTCACGATTCTTCCATGCCTTCCTAGATGCCATGGTTCAGAGGATGCAACATCACATTTACTTCCCCAGCACACCACAGGCAATCGCACAGACAAAGCAGGACTTTTATCAAATCTCGCATTTCCCACACGTGATAGGATGCATAGATGGCACACATGTTGCTATATCCCCTCCCTCAAGCAATGAATACATCTTTAGGAACCGGAAATGCTACCACTCACTGAACATTCAGGTGGTGTGTGATGCCAAACACATCATTTTCTGACATTGTAGCAAAGTACCCTGGGAGCACACATGACGCATTCATCTTCCGTCGCAGTGGGATATACCGTAAACTCTCAATAGGGGAGTTTGGCGAGGGATGCCTACTCGGTAAATACCTTTCAGACATAGGGGTCATTAGTACCAACTACCATGTGCATTTTACAGACTAACATTTTTTTTAAATTCCACAGATGACAGTGCTTATGCAGTACGGGATTTCATCTTGACTCCCTACCTCAATCCCAACAATGCTAGTGAACGCAGGTACAACAAGGCACACATTGCAACCAGAGGCACCATCGAACAGACATTTGGGATCCTGAAAAGCAGATTTCGGTGCCTCCATAAAAGTGGAGGTGCACTCCAATACAGCCCCAATACTTGTTGCAAAATAGTGGTGGCTTGTGCCATGCTCCATAATATTGCCACAAGAAAAGGGACACCAGTGGAGCTGAGTGACTCAGGATCCTCTGACGTAGAGGGGCCTGGACCAGGACGTATGGTAGCTGGTAGAGCTGTTGCAGCGGCTGGGCGCCATAGACGTGATGAGATTACGCTCAACTATTTCTAGGTAAGAAAAAATGACACAATGCCAAGTCATGTAAGTGTGAATGTGGTTTTTTAATCCTTAATAGCAGGATATATATTAACAGAAAACGTACAGTAGTCATACAACATATGTTTGGCACATGTTTCAATTACAGTGCTCAGAAGAATAAAGGAGTGACTTTAGAGTGAGATGATGCACAGCCTAATGCTCATTTGAAGGTGTAGCCCTATTGGTCCTACCACAACGGCGCCTCTCTAAGGTGGGTGGTGGGGTGGTGCTACTCCGACCTGACTGCATATCTTCTTCACTTGGAGTCAGTACTCCCGGCCCTGTTGTGCGTACTTGGCGCAACTCATCCACAGCAGTGGTTACTTGCAAAAGTGCATTTGCAATGTCTTGTGCAGCATGTGTGAATTGCCGCTGCATCTCAATGCTGCGCCTGGCCTGGATGCTTGTTGTAGCCGCCAAGCGGTTGATGCCCTGGGTATACCTATCTTGGTGTTGCAAAGCTCTGCGCCTAGCTGCACCCTCTGTACGCAATTCCTCGCATACCGCCTGTAGGCCATCCCTCAGGTCATTCCTGAGGCCATGGAAGCCCTCCCTCACCTCCCTTTGTAATAGTTTAATGTTTTTGCCCTGCAGGCGCTGCGCCTGCAACATGCTGCGTTCCAGTCCGGCAAAAACTGAATCCTCGCCTCGCCCTTCAACATTGTTGGCCGTGCGCCATCTGCGCCTGGCTGCACTTCGTGGGACATACTGGTCTGTTGCAGGTCCCTCTTGCTGTGGCTGTGTGTCATCATTGGTTACATTTTCAACACTTGCATCTGCATCATCCTGTATCGGCTCAAGTGGTCTTACAATGTGTCTCCTCCTTTGTCTGTGAGTGGTCACAGGGCTGTCCTCCCCATCCGTGTTCACATCTTGGCCGGCATCTCCTGACTCAAAACTCTCACCGACTGTCCCACTGCCTGAGGGCTGTGTTGAAGATGGTGCTGTGGACAGAACAGCACACATTAATTGACTTTACTAACTTGCACTGTATAAATACATTTTTCACACCTATTTGATTTACATTGGTGTTTTGTTTCCCTGTCATGACCTGCAGAATATATGTTTTACTATTTTAGCTGCAATTTTTGCACTTTGATTTACATGTGACTACATCTCCCATGATGCATTGCTATGTCTGCCTGTGTGCCTGCTCTGGACTACCTATCTTGTTTCCTGACCCTTGCTCACTGCTGGGGGGTGTTGGGGGGTGTAAGGGGTGTGAGGGCCTGCTTCTTACCTTTTCCAGATGCTGGCTGGTCAGAGCTGTCAAGATCAGCCACTCCTCCCACACTCTCTGGTTGCAGTGTCCCCTCCACCAGTTCCTCAAGGGGTGTGGAGTCTGAAACAGATGAGGTCCCACCACCTGTTATCCTGGACCTCTCCAGCCTGGCTGCTAGTTTTTCTTTTGAGCGCAGGCGCAGGTCATACCAGCGCTTTCTGAGGTCCTCCACACTCCGGGGTGTCACACCCACAGCATTCACCTTATGCTGGATTTCTTCCCAGATTCTCCTTTTGCGGCTCTCTGGCACCTCCCTGGATTTTTTTTCCAAATAGTAATTCATGGTTTGACGCCATTTCATGAATCAAAGCCTTCAGTTCTGCCTCAGAAAACATTTGCTTTCTTTTCCTGGAGCTTTCACTATCCTGCTGCTGGGATTCCTGCCTGGGCGTGTCTCCACTCTCAGCCATGTTTCTCCAGGAACACACTACACTCTCCCAAACACACCTTTACTCTGCCTCTGAATCAGGAACTCAGGTGCAGCATGGGTGGTCAATCACTTCCTGGTTGTGATGTCATCATGCTGCACCAGAGTCCCTGATTGGCTTCTTTGCGAAATTCGCAAAATTGCAATTTTTCGCATAAATTGCGATTTTTCGCATAAATAGCGATTTTTCCGTGCGATTTCGCAATTTGGGCGAATCCTACAGGTTAAGGAATCGCACTTGGGTGAATCGCAAATAAATTGCGATTTATGAGGAATCGCTATAAATTTGCGAATTCTTTCATACATACCGATTTGCGAATCTGAATGTGCGATTCGGTAAAAATCGCAAATTAGGATTCGCAAATCAGTACTTTCATACATATGGCCCATGGTCCTTGGTTTACCTTCTTTGCTGTGTGCAGTAGGCAGAATGTCAGTGAGGCATAAAATAACAGAACACAAACCTTATAAACAACCCTTGTCCTCAACAACCCCTTCCCCATACTTCCTCCCTTGAAGTATCGGGCATGTCAAAACCCCCAAAACATACCAGTTACGTGAGAGGAACATTTTAGCGGTGCTAGCCATATATCTCCTTGAATGGATGGATAGCATGTAGGCATAGCTGTATCTTCTATTGTGTGAGCTTGGTTACAGTATGTTGCTTTCCCGCAGAGCTGCGTCCTCATTCATTGGGTTGTTCATGGAAGTGGACATTTCTTCAGCATTTAGGTGGGCTATTTGCTTTTTTTTTTATTATTTTTTTTTTATTTTTTGGCAGAGGTAGAAAAAACATACAAGGACATAACAAGGTAAAGAATCCAGCATGAGTCTTTACAAAAAAAAAACAACGAATATACATTTCAAATCCAATTGTCGATAGGGGACCATAGCTTCCGGCCAAAAGTCTTTTTTTTAAATCCCTTCAATTTATAAACTGCTTTGCCATTCTATAAACATTCAACAGCTTTCCTAACCATAGCTCAAAAGTTGGTGGGTCTATATCCAGCCATCTAGAAGTGATACAAGCTCGATAAATAGACATTCCAATAAACATAAAGTGTTCTTGATCCACAGATAAATTCCGAGAGGGAAAGTAGACACCGAAAATAATAACAGCAGGATGGCGCATAATCTGAACATGCAGCAACTTAGTCAAAAACTTTTCGATCTTATCTATGTATACAGCCAGTTTAGAGCAGCTATAAAACATATGAATTGAGTCAGCTGCTACAATTCCACAACGGCTACAGTTAGTACCTCTTACAGCTTTCCATTTTGCCAGTTTGGCAGGTGTATAGTAAAGATCCAAAGTAGACATATAATGTTGACTTTTAAGAGAGCTGTTAATTAGTGTCTTATTGCACATCTCAAAAACTTTGACCAGGTCTATCCCTTCAATACAAAGCTTTGTCTGCCATTTCTGGGTTTGATGATCGAGGTCATTCTGCAGCCTATTAACCATCAACAGATAGATTGTACCGATGCGATTGTTCTTCCTGCAGCTTTCTAGAATGTCAATAGTCTCCATAGTATCATTGAGTAATAGGTTTTTTTTCTCCTAGAAAACTACGACTCTGTAGATATTTAAAAAATTGGTTCCTAGATAGACCGAATGTCTTTTGGAGTTCAGAAAAGGACATGAAAATCCCACTTTGATACAGTTGCCCCAGTATATAAATCTGTCTCATATGCCACTGATGAGTTACGGTATCTTGGAAAATTTCGGGTAGAGACTTACTATCAGACAGCGGTGTATAAAAATTCAATTTTGGCGCTATACGTAAAGTTTTATTCATTTGCCGCCAGACTGAAAAAGCAGCGAGGACCACTTTGAATTTTGTTTTTTTATAATAGCTGGGTTCAATGATTTTCAGTAAACACTGCCGAGCATGAACACCTAAAAGCATTTCAAAAATGGAGGGTGCCATAGCCGATTCTGTTACATAATCATGAAAAAGTAGAACCCGAATTGTTTTCAAAGTAATAGCCCAATAATACATTCTGAAATTCGGGAATCCTAGCCCAGCACAATCTGACGGCAAAGAACACCATTTTAGAGATCTTCTGGAACGACGGTACCCCCACAAAAACCTTGACAACATCCTATCAATTCTATTGAAAAGGGCCATTGAAAAAAATAAAGGAATAGTGCGAAAAAAATACAAAAATTTTGGAAAAATCATCATCTTAATGACATTAGTTCGTCCATATAAAGACAAGTGTAGATTATTAAATCTTTCTAACGTTCTGTTAGTGGAAATAAGTAACGGGTCTATATTTAATGCGACAATATCATCCACCTTGGGAGATAAAGTTACACCAAGATATGTAGCAGTAGTATTTAATGGGATGTCAGTGGGTTTGCCAGTTTCCGAATGTATGATCTGTGTTTTTGTGATATTAAGCTTATAGCCGGAGACTTGCCCAAACTCTCTAGCCACATTGATTATTATAGGTAGCGCAGAGGAGACATCAGAGGTTACGATAGCCACGTCATCTGCGTACGCTAAGACTTTGTGGTCAACTTCGAAAAGACGGACTGGTGGGATATTAGGTTCCAAGATAAGTCTAGTCAGGTAAGGTTCTAAATATAACGCAAATAAAAGCGGGGAACAGGGGCAACCTTGTCTAGTCCCCCTAGTAATTGCAAAGGGTTTCGAGTTATCAGTACCTAATCTTATTACGCCTTTAGGGTTCGAATAGAGTGATCGCACCGCTTGAATAAATTGTGATGGAAGCCCTTTCCACTCTAACACTGTCCAAAGGAATCCCCAGTCTACTCTATCAAACGCTTTTTCCGCGTCGAGTAAGATCACACCGACTGGGGATTCCTTTGCTTGAGCCCAGTCTAATAATGCAATAACACATTTAACATGATCGGTGGTATCTCTATGTCTGATAAAACCATGTTGAATGTGAGATACTAGACTAGACATTACCTGGTTTAGTCTATTTGCGAGAATTTTAGAGTAGATCTTACTGTCCGCGGTGATAAGGGAGATGGGTCGATAAGAGCCTAATTCTTTTGAATCCTTATTCTTCTTTAAAAAAACAACTATAATAGCAGTAGACCAAGAATCAGGTGGTTTCCCTTGAAAGGCTGAATTAAAGATCTTTAACAGTTCTGGTTTCAACATATGTCTAAATGTCCGATAAAATTCAAGGGGTATCTGGTCAGATCCCATAGCTTTACCGGCCGCAAGGCTTAAAATGGCATTTTCAATCTCATCCCAGCTTATAGAGCGTATAAATGGGTCGGTCTCTTCAGAACACGATAATGATTGATTAGTACTGTGGAGATAATTTACAGGGTTGAGAGTCTTATCAACTTCATTGTTAAAGTCATTATACAATGTTTTATAGAAATCATAGAATGATTCTAAGATTCCTTCCCTACGTTCATGATAAATACCATTCATATCATTGACACCTTGGATTTCATTTATAGAAGATTTTTGACGAAGACGTTGTGCTAAAATTTTACCAGTGCGCTCACTATACTCATAACGTTCAGTTTTATATAACTTAAATTTTGATGCTACTTCGTCAGCAATATGAATCCGTAGGCCGGAACGTTCAATTACTAAACGTAGTTGAGCATGTTCTATCCCTGTATTGTTTTTACATGCGGTTGATAGATCCATCTCAATTAACCTGATCTTATTTAACCTCTCCTTAAAGTCTGTTTGGATTTTTTTCCTCTTATAATTTGCCAAACTGATTGTCTCTCCGCGTACGATTGACTTAAAGGCATCCCACACTACTTGTGGGGAGGCCGTGTCGTTATTTGTTAAAAAATAATCATTAATGATAGTCGCCATAAATTGAAGATAATCTTCATCTAATAACAAATTTCTCTGGAATGACCAGGATCTAATTGAGTTTTGACATTCTGTGGGAACCTGAATCTCAGCAATTATGGGATTATGGTCTGAAATGACTTGAGGTAGAATTTCGATACTAATTGTCTCCAAGAACTGAGAAGAAACAAAAAAATAATCTAATCGGGCGAATTTCCGATGGGGACTAGAATAAAAGGTATATCCAGGGTCTTTATGATACAATTTGTGCCAGACATCCGTTAGCCCATTATTCACGACCAACTCTCTAAGGGCGGTATACGTTCTAGATTTACGGCCCAGGTACCTCCTTCCTGATTTAATATTCCAGTCAGCCGGCAGGTGAATGTTTAGATCCCCACACACTATGATTGGTTGAGTCCAAGTAGCTAATTCTGTATTTATAATATTAAAAACTTCAGCATCATCTAAATTTGGACCATACATACAACATATAGTAAATTTACAACCCCCAATCATTAATTCAGCAAGTCCCCATCTGCCCCATTTATCGGCTAAAGTTTTCAAACACTTCCCAACTCCCTTTCGCATGCAGATTGCAATTCCTCTTTTTATACCCATTTGCTTAGATGTAAGCAAAACATCCAATCCCAACTGGTCCAAACAAGAACGCTTATCCCATGGAATATGAGTTTCCTGGATGCATAATAGGTCAATGGAAAGAGCCTGAAGCATTGAACGAAACATCCCAATCTTTTTAAAATCATTAAGACCATTGACATTGATTGTGCATATTTTCACCTTTTTATCCATATTACAATATTACAACAAAAAAAAATTATTAGCAAGCATCAACAATATATACTCTTCACTACTACAGCTTAAATGCCTAATAAACATCCTTGCAATGAATACCTCTGCCTTACACCCCCACCACCAACCCCTGTCCCTTCCCACCCCCACCCAATGCCCCAGAACCCCTCCCCCCACCCTCCCCATTATAGGAGGCATAGGAACTAACAGTTCCTAAAACGCATGGTTGCCGCGTCCCTGGCCCATAGCGTCCTGACAGAGAAAAGGGAAAGAGAGAAGAAATAAAAAAAGAAAGAAGAAAGAGAAGGAATAGAAAAGGAAAAAAAAGAGAGCTTAGCAATCCTACTTACAAGAAGGAGAAAGATGAGTTGAAACTTCAACAGAAAATGCTAAGCAAATAGCCCATATAATCATACAACCTAAAAGTCTTATATTTTTACAGTCTTAACTCCTTATTGTTTTTCAGATAGAATCCATGTATTCTTTAGCTTTAGTTTCAGAAATGAAGTATTTTACTGTGCCCTTGAATACAGTCTTTAGCTTTGCTGGGCCTTGAAGAAAAACTGCAACCTCTTTCTTTTGAAAGTCTGGAATCAGTTGTCTCAATCGCCACCGTTGAGCCACAGTGGCTTGGCAATAGTCCGGTCGTACAAAAAACTGGCAGCCCAGCCCATCCGCTTTCTTATCTGGTCTCGCAGTTGCATAAATAGCTTCACGGGCAAGAAAGTTATTAAATGAGACCAGAATAGCCCTAGGATAGTTTTCTTGGCTTTGTCGTGTATTCCTCACAGTGAAGGGAAACCTATGAGCACGTTGTATTTCTCGTGCCCAGTCCCAATCAATCATCTCGGGAAAGGCGTCCTTTAGTAAATTAATAATAAATCTCCGCGGATCAGACCCTTCTTTATTCTCGGGAATACCCAAAAAGCGTAAATTACTTCTACGGGCCTGATTCTCCAAATTGGCAATCTTGTCAGACAAATCCTCTTTCAGGGCTTTAAAGTCACAAACTTCCTGTCTCTGTGTCATGCTTTCTTCTTCCAAAACAGAGATTCTGGCCTCTGCCTCAGCAACTCTGTTAGTGGTCTCAGAGCACATTTTAATTGCGCGCCGAACTGCATTTTTAACCTTAGCGCAGGTCATCTGTGTACGTTGGTTTTCGGCTTTACTTTCAGCTCTATGGCTCATCATTGTATCATAAATCATTTTCAAGGTGATCTCTTCCCTGCCTGCATTATTTTCCTGTAGTAAGGCCGAGTCTGAGATAAAATTGTGATTGGCACCCACGGTGTCCGTAGTATCAGTAATGGCGGCAAATACTAAATTAGAAGATAAAGTGTTTTCGCCTCTAGGTGAATTAGGAGCGTCTTCTTTACTCGCCACACGTAGTGACCTCTTTTTCCAGAGCTTTTTTTTTATGGTGGTAGCTGCGTTAGTATTATCAGGACTCATACTAACTTCACCATCTGAAGATAGACTCTCGCAACTAAACTCTGCCCAATCTTTATTTAAGCCAGTTGCTTCATCCGACGAAAGTTCCGACAGGGAAAATAATTTTTCAGAGGGCTCCAGGTTAGTATGCTGTATAGAAGTTTCTATTGCATTCTGTTGGTCAGTTTCAGGCAATATTGATAGAGTGGGAAGAGAGCAGGCTCGGCTGATAGCAACTCCCCCAGAGACTGCATCTCCAATAATACCCTTCTTCGAAGGTTTAGTCAGCAGAAGATTTAGAGGATTATTATGGGTTTCAACTGCGATAGAAAATTGTTTAGGCGGTTGTGATACAGTCTCATCAGCGCTTTGTATATTACCGTCAATTATATCAGCGCTTTGTATATTACCGTCAATTATTTTTTTCTTAGCAGCTTGTTTCCCAAAAAGGTCGGGCAATGTCTGTGAAACAGTATTCTTGGCTTCATTAGATTTGATAGCAGGCTTATTAATGTTCTTACCCTGTTTAATTGTGGTGGTTTTAGCAGGGGTTGGGGGCTCTCCCATCACAGACTCCTCACTGCCCGGCTCCATCCCTCTATGGTCTCGACCTTCACCGCCTCTCCGGTTGCTGCGGGTGCTGACAGAAGACGGTAGCGGTATCTTCTTCTTTCCTTTCCGTGAGCCGCCTCCGCCTCCCCCTCCAGCTCTGCCAGGAAAGACGCTGCTCTGCGTCCAAAATAAACAGAGCGTCGCGCGCCACAGCGGGGACCGCCGACTGAACTCGAGAAAGTTCAGCAACATTCGTGAACTCCGTCAGGGAAATAGTTTGTATGGTATTCAGCACGGTGAAACGCCGTATCGTTGAAACTGCCCCACGCCGAAGGTGCTTGGATTGTGCAGCGCTGGTGTCGAGCCCGGAAGCGGCCAACGCCTCAAACGCCTCAAACGCCTCAGGCGGCTCCGTGCAGCAACGAGATAGGCACAAGCAGGAAAACGACCATGGGTGGCCATACGATGTTACCCAGCCAAAGTAAGATACGTAATATGCCCATGCAGCATAGGCTACACACCCATTATCAGAGCAAAGCTATCGTGGCAATTTTCAATAGGAAAGCGGGGTTTTTCCTCTCTCCCTCTCTCCCGGACGCCTGGAACCAGGGAGCTAGCTGCTCACACAGCCTTCCTCACGGCAGCCATCTTGAGGTAGGTGGGCTATTTGCAGTTATTTATTTTTGTATTTATTTATTTTAGTGTTTTATAGAGCCCGAACTTGACCCGTGAGGGTATCAGAGCGCTTTACAGGGTATACAGAGGTGAACAAACAAAGTTTAATATGCAGAAAAATACAAAACTATACAAAAGGTTGGTGGGGGGCAGGGGTGTTGAGAGCGTGGGGAAGGGGGATACAAGTGAATCATTACAATCATAGTTAGAGTCAGTAAAAAACAGAGGCCCACATATTCTTTGCGGGGATAATTGGTGATCAGGGGAGGAAGCAATAGTCTTAGATTCATCAGGAAGCAATAGTGTTAGATTCATCAGGCATAATGTGGTGGATGAGGGCAGGCCTTAGATCGAATTTTGGTCTCCTTCTTGAAGCGTGCGAGAGAAGGGATTCTTCGGATGTCGGGTGGGAAAGAGTTTCAAATTCTTGGTGCTGCCCCAGTGAATGCCCTATTGTAGGTTCTTTTTTTCTAAAAAAGGCAGGTTGGAGTAAGAGGTTTCTAGAGGACCGGGAATTCCTGCTTTCTCCAGATACCACTAGTTTTTGTGCCAGATAGGCAGGGGAGTTTGTGTATAGAGTCTTGTGTGTAATGCATGCCAGTTTCAACGGAATTCTGGCTTCTAGAGGGAGCCAGTTCAGCGTTTTCATATGCGGAGAGATGTGGTCGAATTTTCTGGTGCCAGTGATTAGTCTGGCGGCTGTGCTGAGGCAGGCTTTTAGAGGTGCTAAAGAGATCTTGGGTAGTCCAGCAAGGGTGGAGCATCCATATTCCAGTCTAGAGATGACTAGTGCTTGAACTGCCATTTTAGGTCAGGAGCATCGATGAAAGGTTTTAGCTTCCATAGGTAGCTCAGGTGGAATCTGGCTGTTTTGTCCATCAAGTTAATGTGGTCTTGCATGTTCAGGTTACAGTCAAGGATTATGCCCTGGGATTTGGCAGAGTCCACAATGGTTAGTGGGCAGTTTAGGGCAGTGATGGCCTTGATCCACATCTGAATCTCCGGGTTGGCTTTTGAAGGGAAAATTAGGAGAAATTCAGTTTTCTTTGCATTGAGTTTGAGTTGGTTAGCGGCTAGCCATTGGACAGTCAGTTTCAGGGTCTCATTCAGGGAGAGGATCTCCTCGAGCAAAGAGATATTGATGTATATTTGGGTATTGTCCTCCTCCATATGGTAAGAGATGTTGGCGGTGCGTAGAACTTCGGTGAGTGGCTCTGAGTAAAGATTAAAGAGGGTGGGGGACAGGTATGAGCCTTGGGGGACTCCAACCATGACCGGAGTGGGAGCTGATAGGTTGCCGTTGATGAGGAATCTCTGAGAACGGTTATGGAGGAAGGACCTGAACTATTCTGGGACCACACCATCCAGACCCATTCTGAATTTAAGGCGTTTGAGTAGTTTGTCATGGTTGACCGTAACGAAGGCGGAGGATAGATCTAAGAGGATTGGTCTAGGGCTTGGAGGGCATCGTCCACAATGTGGAGCATAGTGGTTTCAGTGCTGTGCCCCGGTCTGAATCCAGATTGGAAGTCATCGAGTAGGTGGAAGTTGTTGATGTGGTGGCTTAGTTGCTGTTGTACACATTTCTCCAATACTTTGGCTAATAGCGGGATATTGGAGATAGGTCTGAAATTGTCAGGAGAGGCTGGGTCCAGTGAAGGTTTTTTTAAGATAGGGAGGACTTGGCCATCTTTCAAGGGGTCCGGAATCAAACCCTGCTGGAGAGAGGCATTGATTATTGCAGTCCAGCAAAGGAACAATGGTTTGGGAGGCAGCAGCGAGGCAGTTGGAAGGTAGTGAGTCATTAAAATGGTTGTTTGGGTTTAAGGTAGAGAGGATTTTGGAGATGGAGTCTTCATCATGGTATTCAAAGTCAGTCCAGCAGGCTTGGTTTTTAAGTGAGGCCAGAGGGAGTGGTGCAGAAAAGAGGGCATTTCCGGAAAGGGTTGAGAATAAGTGGCGGTATTTAGTTCAATTCCTAATGCCGTGATTTTATCGGTGAAGAAAGAGGAGAATTCTTCTGACGATATTAGGGATTTGAGGGTTTCTTTCAGTGTTTTGGTCAGTTTATTTGATTGGTGTTTGACCAGCTCAAATAGCTTACGGGGTCTATTCTTGGCATTCTCCAATTCCAATATGAAGTATTCTTTTTTTGAGTTGAGGATGTGTTTGTTGTAGGAGTTTCTCATCTGGTGGAGAAGTTTTAGATGTGTAGCAGAGGGGTGTTGTCTCCAGTTTCTTTCGGATTGCCGCAGGGATCTCCTCTCTGTGTTGAGGGGACCAGTGAACCAGGGGTTTCTGTCTTTGATTTGTGTTCTTTTTAGTTTTAGAGGGGCAAGGTCGTCCAGAATGTTTGATATAGACGACGAGTAATATTCATTAAGGTCACTGACCGTGGTTATGTGCGAGGGGGGGTTAAGATTTGCAGCGAACCTCCAGTTTCGTAAGGTCGAGGTTCTTAGTGTCTCTGGTCCAGCATTTGGGAATCACCGGTTGCGGTGTCTTTGACTTGTGGGTCCCAGATAAGACGAAGGAGATGGAGTGGTAGTCAGGCCAGTCACAAGGGTCTATGGAGATAAGCTTGACTGAGGATTCCTTAGAAATGATCCAGTCAAGGATGGCCCCTTTTGAGTGAGTAGGTAGAGAGCAGGCTTGAGTCTGGTCTCGGTCGGTTAAGAGGTCTTTAATGGCGTTGACGTAGGTATCTTTAGTGTCATTCCAGTGCAGGTTGAAATCACCCAGGAAAATCTCTCTGGCATTGGAAGAGATCTTAGTTGTGGTGATTTCAAGGAGGTGATCGGCGAAAGAGTAGTTGGAACCTGGAGGGTGGTAAAAAATGTGCAAGTTGCAGAGATGTAATGAGGTGCTGCAAATGGAGAGTGTGAGGTATTCGCAGGAGTCATTGGTGTCCACCAAGAGTTCTGTGACAAGAAGGGAGGATCGGTAGATGCAGGCAATGCCTCCTCCTTTCCTGTTGGAGTGTCTGTCAAGTCTGGCGATGTTGTAATTGGGAGGGACTAATAAGTTCAGGCAAGGGGAGGAGTATTCATTGAGCCAAGATTCTGTTAGTAGAGCTAGGTCTACATTTTTGTTCAGGATGAGGTCAGCAATATCAGCGGCATGCTTGACTGGTGAACGGCAATTGATTAAGAGACCAGATAGGGAGGGGTCTGGGGGAGTGTCAGGGGTCTGGACGGGCAGGACTACAGGTGCGAGGTTGCTTTTCATCACACTTCTGTGGTGGAGGGTAGGAGGCCTGTTGGGGTTGATGGTGACCGTACTGATGGGGTGTCCAGGATTAGTGTCTAGTGGTACGGGATGGCTTGGGCAGAGTTGTGGTCTTGGAGGTTGGCTAGGATTTTGTTTCTTGTGAGGTCTAGAGGGTTAGAGGAGGCGGTGATAGAGTTGTGGCTGTGATGCTGCTGACTCCTGGTGTGTCCGCAGATCCCAGAGAGCCTAGGGATCATCTACGCATCTGTCGCGATCTGGTCTGCCATTTTTGCTTGGGTTTCACAACCAGGGATCCCAAGGAGGTCCACACAACTCCTGGGACACCCCAGGGTCTGTCCCCAATCACCGCTGGGGTGGTCTCTAAGCCACCCATTCCCATGCCGACTCTGGAGTATCAAAGAAACGGGAGAGGCTTGCATTGATTACTTGAGTTTTTCAGGGAAAATGAGCATGTATTGGAGGTCAAGGACCTTGAGCTTTTGTTTCACCTCCTTAAAGGACTTCCTTTGCTTTTGGGCCTCAGATGTATAGTTCAGGAATGTCATTATTTGGGACGATTGGAATAAACGTGGCCATGCAGGCCTCCTGGAGAATCTCAAGATAGTTAAGGATCAGAGCAATCAGTAGGGGCCCAGGACCGCTCCAGGTGGGGGGCACTGTGCCAGCGATCTGTGTTCCTTTTCCATCAAGAACCACTGTGAGAGGATGCCTTCTGGTACAAATGACTGCAGCCATGTGTGCAGGAAGTGCGAGGCAGCAGTGGACTCAGACGCCTCCGGGAACCCAACAAAGCTTGTTGCATTTTGACCCAATCAATCAATCCAAATGAGCTTTATTCGATTTTGAAGAATTAAAATCATAAAAGCATACACGTAATCCAACAATACATTATCATACTGTAACGGGGACGGGTTGCCTCCGCACGCTGAACCCCGGTGCGAGCCTTTAACCTGTGACCTCTCCCTCTTGTTTCCACAGCCGCCAATGCCCCCTGTGTGGAACATGCCCGAGGAACGGTACAGTTGCGACGAGGAAGACAAAGGTATCGGGCCCTTTAATTTAAACGGCGCGAGTGCTGAGGAGGAGGAGTCTGGTCCCACCTTAAAGGACGTCAGCGAGAGAGCACAGGAGGGTCTATACACCGGAGGAGCAGACAGCGTGTGGAGAGGAGCGGTGTGGAGCAAGAGTGAAGGCGATAGCGGAGTTGAGAGAAAGGTGACGGAGGAGACGCGAGGAGAAACGGAGGAGGGAGAGACGCGAGGAACATCGGAGGCAGAGGAGACGCGAGAAACATCGGAGGCGAAGGAGAAGCGAGGAACATCGGAGGCGAAGAACAGAAAGGGCCCGGTGGTGACGCAGGAGCCAGGAGGCCAACGGCACTACGATTCGCCCAGCCACACACCAGGAGGGGTGTGGCTAACCGAGGTGCGTAACCGTATCTCGGGCTGGGTTGGAAGGAAGGTAGAGGCACCCCGTGAGCATTCACAAGTCCCCTGGTATCCATGGTCCTCACTTCCCTAATACCCCGAGCACTTTGGTTTCCTTCACTCCCCTCCCGATGAGTGATATTTGAGTAGAGAGTGTGCACTGATACCGCCCTCTCTTGTGTTTCCCCCTCCGGCGGAGCCTGGGTCACAACGGAGCCCGAAGAAGGAAAGCGGAGGAGGAGTCCAACTCGCCGAAGGGAGGAAGGAATCCTAAGAAAGTACCGCAAGGAGAGGAGCAGATCCCCCAGGAGAGCCGTACCTCGGAAAACCTGTACAGACTTGCTCTTTCATCAAATAAAGCCTACTCTAACCAAGACACGTCTCCTGCCTTTCCCTACCCCACAAGTTACAGTGGTGGAGAATGCGGGCAACCCCTCCATCTGCTTAACAAAGATGGACGAAGTTGTGCAACGATTGGTAAAGGGCCAGGAACGGCTGGAATGGGTAATGGAGCAACAGATCCTGTCGGCAGAGGCAGACCGGGAGATCATGAAGGCGGCCATGACTGCTCGTGCCCTCGACCCTCCCCTAGTGAGTGGGCCCGTGACTGTAGGAGGGGCACCTCAGAGTATCAGTGGATTTTGAGAGGGCCGCCAAGCTGCTTACCAAGTGGCGAACCCGACGGGTGACACCTCATACGCAGACATTAAGAGGATCATTCTGGACAATCTGGGACTGGATCAGGAAGCATACCGCCTCCGGTTCAGAAAAGAAAGAGGAGTCCCAGGGGAGATCCCCAAAACTCTCTTTGTACGGCTAAAAATGGCGGCCGACAAGTGGCTAACCCTAACATATGTACAAAAGAGGAAATAATGGACCGGGTTTACCCGGAACAGTTCTTGGAGGCCCTTCCTTTCGCGACCCAGAGGTGGTTAAGACAGCACCATAATCTCACCACCTCCCAGGCGGTAGACATGGCAACAACATTCTCCTGTGTCCAGCCACGACCCCCCCCTCTTTGGGAGACAGAGAGGCAAAGAACCGCCAGCAAACCAGAGAAGAAACCCGTGAAAGCCCCAGAGCCGGTAAAACCTAAGCCCTGGAGACCTGAACCCCCTTTGCACAGCGGCCCGCAATGTTTCGAATGTGGTACCTGGGGCCACATAGCTCGGATGTGCCCCAGAAGGAAACCGGCCGAAGAACCGATGGAGGTCGGATACCTTCCAAGGACTGTATTATTTTCAGTGGAAATGGGACATGCTTTCAGAGTGAGTGTAAGGGTAAACGGTTCCCCCATCCAAGCCCTCTTAGATTACGGCTGTCGACAGTCGGTGGTTCAAACCCAACACGTGAGGTCCCACCAAGTTATCCCACAGGAACGAGTGAATATTAGGTGTGTACATGGGGACGTTAGACCGTATCCGGTGGCTGTCCTTCCCATAGTCCCCTTAAAAAGGAACTCCCCATACAATCAGAGTAGGCGTGCTGTCGTCACTCCCTGAAGACCTCATAATAGGGACCGATAATCCGGCATTCTTGGAAATGTTTAGCCAGAGCCTGGAGCCCCACAAACCACTGCCTAGGGACAGGAAGAACAACCGGCCTATACCGGCTTTTGTGTCCCCTGAGCCGTGGATACTGGACCGTAGCTTCCGTTTCTCTCAGGCAAACAACGCTACTCTGTTCAACGCCTGGGAGAACGCACATCAGAATCAGGGCCAAACACCCCAGCTATACCCCCGTTTTTTTGTGAAAAATGACCTGCTTTATCGACAGGGACAGAAGGACGATCCGGAACAGCTTCTGGTCCCCGCCCCGTTTCGGGAACAGGTGCTCTTCTACTCCCACGCACACTTGGTCGCTGGCCACACCGGAGCAGAGAAAACAACCCAAAACATCCTGCGGCATTTTTACTGGCCAGGGATTTATAAAGACACCATGTCATACTGTCAGGAGTGCGAGGTATGCCAGAAGCGGAACATGACCCGACCCCCTGCTATCCCTCTACAACCACTACCCATTATAGGGGTTCCATTTGAGAGGGTAGGAATGGATCTCATCGGGCCCCTACCGGAGACCAGGAAAGGACACCAATACGTCCTCGTGATCGTGGACTATTCTACAAGGTTTCCGGAGGCTTTTCCGCTGACCACCACCACGACCAAACAAGTGGCTGACAAAATGTTGAAGCTCTTTTCAAGGGTGGGTTTCCCCAAAGAGGTCCTCACGGATCAGGGAACCCCCTTCGTATCAAGGCTGATAAAGGAGGTCTGTCAGCTCCTGAACATCCATCAGATAAGAACCGCGGTATACCACCCCCAAACTGACGGTCTCGTGGAGAGATACAATCGGACCCTAAAGACCACTCTCCGGAAGATGCTGGAGGTTAACGGAGCCGAATGGGACTAGGTCCTGCCACTGGCATTGTATGTTATTTGAGGACAAAAACAGAGCAGCCTGGGTTTCTCGTCCTTCGAGCTATTGTATGGACCACAACCTCGCTCGCTCCTAGACATGATAAAAGAGGCCTGGGAGAACGAGACCCCCGAAGAGACCCTGAACACCCTAGAATACGCCCGGAACCTTCGATCCAAGTTAGGGAAGTTGAGAGACCTGGCGTACACCAATCTGGAAAGGAGCCAACTGAAGCAAAAAACCATATATGACAAAGGAAAGAGATGGAGAAGGCTACAGAAGGACGATTGGGCTTTGGTGCTACTGCCCTCCTCTACTCAGAAGTTCAAGGCAGAATGGGGAGGTCCCTATCAGATAGTGTCAACCATAGGGAACACCAGTTACAGATTGCAAATCAACCCCAGAAAGACCCAAGTCTATCATATCAAAATGTTAAAGAAGTGGCTGGGTCCCCCGCCCTTAGGGGTCCATCTTACGACCGCCAAACCCCCAGAGTCAACGACCACCATAGACCGGCTTGTGATCAATGAGGACCTGCGGGACGAGGAGAAACAAGAGCTGCTGGAAACCCTACAGGGACACACCACACTGTTCTCGGACCAACCAGGAAGGACCACCCTCACGGAACACCAAATACAGACCCAACCTGGGAAAATAGTAAAAATACGACCGTATCGCATACCAGAATCACGGAGACGCGGTATCAGACAGGAAGTAAACGACATGCTGAAGCTCCGCGTCATACGACCCTCCCAAGCAACTGGTCAAGCCCTATTGTAATGATTCCGAAGCCCGATGGTACCCGCAGATTCTGCATGGATTTTCGTGCCCTCAATGAGATCTCGTCTTTCGACGCATACCCTATTCCACGGATCGATGAACTGATCGAGAAACTAGTGGAAGCCAGATACATAAGTACAATAGACCTAACAAAGGGGTACTGGCAAGTACCCCTTAGGGAAGAAGACCGGCACAAGACCGCCTTTTCCACTGAGGACGGGCACTTTGAGTTCACAGTATTGCCATTTGGGCTACATGGGGCCCGGCCACTTTTCAATGACTTATGAATCACGTGCTGAAGGTTCTTACTGCTTTCACGTCCGCATATTTGGATGATATCGTCGTCTTCAGCCCGGACTGGAAGACACATTTGACCCATCTACATCAGGTCTTGGATACTCTGGAAAAGGCTGGCCCGAAAATCAATGCAAAAAAATCCCGCATGGCGTTCCAGAAGGTGAAATATTTGGAGTATGTCCTCGGACATGGCCTTATCGAGCCACAAATCGAGAAGGTCCGAGCCATAGCCGAGACGCGATTCCCCAGCACAAAAAAGGAGATGTGAGCGTTCCTGGGGCTCATCGGTTACTACAGACGCTTCATCCCACAGTTCGCCCAGCTAGCAGCCCCCCTCACCGACACTCTGAAAACCAAGGTCAAACAAACAGACCTCTTGTCCCCTACAAACGAGATGCAGGAAGCCTTCACTACCCTAAAACGCATGATTACTTCCACCCCCATTCTGACTTCTCCTGACTTCTCCCGTCCCTTCTCCCTTCACAAGGATGCATCGGAATACGGGATAGGGGGCGGTATTATCCCAGACAGGGGCAGACGGGGTAGACCATCCTATCCATCAGTAGGAAGTTGTTCCCGAGGGAGCTCAGGTACCCCACGGTGGAAAAAGAGTGTTTGGCCATAAGGTGGGCAGTGGACAAGTAAGCGTATTATTTGGAGGGGCGACCGTTTACCCTCTATACTGACCATGCTCCCCTCCAATGGATGGCCCGCAACAGATCGAACAATGCCCGGGTGATGCGTTGGTTCTTGGCACTACAGCCGTATGCGTTCACAGTCTGTCACAAGAAGGGCATCGACAATACCGCGGCAGACTATCTCTCCAGAAATCCACTTCCCGAACGGAAGTGTCCAGGGGGGATGGTGTGTAACGGGGATGGGTTGCCTCCGCACCCTGAACCCCGGTGCGAGCCTTTAACCTGTGACCCCTCCCTCCTGTTTCCACAGCCGCCAATGCCCCCTGTGTGGAACATGCCCGAGGAACGGTACAGTTGCGACGAGGAAGACGAAGGTATCGGGCCCTTTAATTGGAACGGCACGAGTGCTGAGGAGGAGGAGTCTGGTCCCACCTTAAAGGACGTCAGCGAGAGAGCACAAGGGGTGTCTATACACCGGAGGAGTGGAAAGCGTGTGGAGAGGAGCGGCGTGGAGGAAGAGTGAAGGCGATAGCGGAGTTGAGAGAAAGGTGACGGAGGAGACGCGAGGAGAAACGGAGGAGGGAGAGATGCGAGGAACATCGGAGGTGGAGGAGACGAGAGGAACATCGGAGGCAAAGGAGACGCGAGGAACATCGGAGGTGAAGGACAGAAAGGGCCCGGTGGTGACGCAGGAGCCAGGAGGCCAACGGCACTACGATTCGCCCAGCCGCACACCAGGAGGGGTGTGGCTAACCGAGGTGCGTAACCGTATCTCGGGTCTGGGTTGGAAGGAAGGGTAGAGGCACCCCGTGAGCATTCGCAAGTTCCCTGGTATCCACGGTCCTCACTTCCCTAATACCCCGAGCACTTTGGTTTCCTTCACTCCCCTCCTGATGAGTGATAATTGAGTAGAGCGTGTGCACTGATACCTCCCTCTCTTGTGTTTCCCCCTCCGACGGAGCCTGGGTCACAACGGAGCCCGAAGAAGGAAAGCGGAGGAGGAGTCCAATCGCCGAAGGGAGGAAGGAATCCTGAGAAAGTGCCGCAAGGAGAGGAGCAGATCCCCCAGGAGAGCCGTACCTCGGAAAACCTGAACAGACTTGCTCTTTCATCAAACAAAGCCTACTCTAACCAAGACACGCCTCCTGCCTTTCCCTACCCCACAAGTTACACATACATAGTATAAAAAAATAACTCATTTTATGTACATCCATCATTGAAAAAACTTCTAAAAGAGTTAAGCTAGTAGTGGCGAGAATTCAATTTTTTCCTTCAATGCATATTCCGGAACCTATATCCCGCAAGTCAATTGTTAGCAGCTTTCCTTTTCCTCAAGTTGTTCTTTAGAAAGCCCACCATAGACCCAATGCTATAGTAATTTTCAAGCATCTGTAAGTATATAAAAGCGGGGCGACACTGTCTCCATCTGCCCTGAAGTAATAAAGGTATTAACCATCTTCTTCTCTCATTTTTATACAACCCACAGAATAAAACCACATGCGTAGTACTTTGTCTCGATACGTTATCGCAGGGGCATTGACACAATTCTCTTGACCAGTCGTCTACGGTTGGGTATGTAATTAAATGATGGAATGTCCCAAACCTAAATCTGGTCAGGAGATATCTGTCATAGCCACTTTGAACACAAAGCAAATAGGGTTGAATGGATATAGTCATAAGGGTCAATTGATGGCTAATCACCATTGGTTTGTTCAACTCTAAAGCTAATCTATTCTCTTCTAAGTGGGAAATAGCAATTTAAAAAAAATCCTTACGCTTTATAAGGTTCATACAGTCGGGCTTCGTATAATATTCTATGTGACCGATATCCTGCATAAAGCTTTTAACATATTTCAACCATGGGTTTTTTGCGGACCAAATCTAATCTCATAGAGTCCCTAATTATCTCTCTGTTTAGTCTTGCATTCTCAGTGGTCCAGATTCTGTGCCATAACAATACTGGCTGTACCTTAATCAGATCAGCAATATGTACAACCCCCAGTTCTGAATGGCAACTAAAAACAGGGGCACTATTAGGAACACTTAAAAGGGATCTCAGAAAGGTATTTTCTATGCGTTGAATTATACTAGAATCTTGGTAGCCCCAGATTCCTGCCCCGTAAATAGCTATACTCACACACCTTGCTTGGTATATTTTTATTAGAATTTCTGGGGGCCTTTTCCCCAATTTTATAGCAAAGTTAAAAAGTGCGGCGATAGACTTCATAAGAAGTAGGGACCTAGCCTTTACTGCTGGAACCCAATCTATCAAAAAGCACTCCCAGATAGCTGAATGCAGGTGTAATTTCCACCGTGTTTCCCCCCGCCTGGAAGCTTCTGGTCTTATTTCTATTCCAGCCACATGACATCACAAAACTCTTTTTAGCTTTTAAATTTAAGCCGAGGGAGTCCATAAAATTTGGGTAAAAAGAGAGGGCCCTTTGTAGTCCTATTTGGTTGCGGGACATGAGGACCGCGTCGTCCGCATATAGGAGGGTGCGACGGGATGCAAATTCACTGTTGGAGGGTCCCTAGTAATTCATTGTTGGAGGGTTCCTTGCATTTTGACCCATTTTTTGCATCCTCTGTGAGTTTTTCGAGAGTAGCGTTAAGGGATAGCGAATCTGTCACCATGTTCTTGAATGAGATGATGTTGTCTTGTCCATGGTTGGAATTCTGTCCCCCATTTCGCTGACTCTGTGAGCAATATGCTGGAGGTCCTGGGGGAGTAGTGATACATCAACATTCACTTCCCAATCTTGGTATCAACCACATCACAAGATGGTTGGATGGCTTGCAGTATAGTGTTCAGGTCTGCGAGATCCGCTAAGTGCTGATTCAAGGAGCCAGGGAGTCCCTCCCCTGGCACGCATCAGCAGTGAATTGGCCCATATTAGTTGGAGTGTGGGACATCAGCACCTTGTCCCTGCCCATCTTGTAAGGTAGTACAAAAGGGGGTGGTGATGGATGGAGCATCTGAACCAATCAAACACTCACACCCATTCAACAGATCTGGGATTAATCCAACACCGTTCTTTAGCCCATTCTGTCACCTCAGTTCAGACATGGCCATATGCAAATCAGTCTGACCCTGTGCCTCATGGGAACAGTCCAGCCCGAACTGCCAAGCCATGCCTTCCCTGGACCGGAATCAAGCTTCCTAGGACCGGTTTCTGGGATTTCAGCCGTCTTCAGCCAGGCTTGCTTGAAACCAGGGGCAAAGTGAGCAAGGGACTCAACGTCTGAGCATACCCTGCCAACTTATGGCAACAAAGCGGTACAAAAGGGGGTGGTGATGGACGGAGTATCTGAACCAATCAAACACTCACACCCAGTCAACAGATCTGGGTTTAATCCATCACCGTTCTTTAGCCCATTCTGCCACCCCAGTTCAGATATGGCCATATGCAAATCAGTCTGACCCTGTGCCTCATGGGAACAGTCCAGCCCGAACTGCCAAGCCATGTTATGTTATGCTAGGTGAAATCTGTAGAGCGCACTGACACCATACGTTTCCCTGCGCTGAGGGGTGCAGAGATTGCAAAGAGGCAGGCTAGCCGGTCAAAGTGAAGAGTCTGGTTTTTAGGAGTTTCCTGAAATTCAGTAGGGAGCAGCTGGATTTAACTGACAGGGGAAGGGGATTCCACAGTTTGGGGACCAGATGGGCAAACCGTCGGCCGCCAAACTTTTTGAGGTTTATGGTCGGGGGAACCAGCAGGTGAAGGTGAGCCGACCGGAGATTACGCACCGTGCGGTGCTCCACAATCAGGGTTTTAAGGAAAACAGGGCTGGTGCAATAGAGAGCTTTGAACGCCAGACAACCGATCTTGAAGGCTGCCCTTTGTTCGATCGGCAACCAATGTAGTTTACGCAACAGAGGTTTAGCAGATTTCCACTTTGGGGTTTTAAGAATGAGTCTAGCGGCCTGATTTTACACGATTTGGAGATGACGGAGCAGTGATTGTGGCAGTCCATGATACAAAGAGTTTGAGAAGTCGAGGCGGGATAGCACCAAGGAGATCACAACCTGTACCAGTGCTGCATGCGAGAGTAAGTGGGCAATTTTGCGGATTTTGCGCATTTGGAACATGCTGGAAGAAATCACAGCCCCCACTTGAGCCTTAAGGTAGAGCTCTGCATCGATGACCACCCCGAGGCTCTTCACCGAACTGGCTGGGGCGGGGGGAGGGCCCAGCTCCTTAGGCCAGAACTGGGGGCCCCAGTGTGCAGGGCTATTTCCAGGTAGGATAAGCTCTGTTTTTCCGGGGTTAAACTTGAGTTGATTATGATTCATCCACTGCTGTATGTGGAGCATGACAGCTTGAAAGCTGTTTGCAGCATCGGGGGATTTGAGGGGGAAGATGATCTGTAGGTCGTCGGCATAGTTGAACACTACAATATCCACCTCTTGAGTGAATGAATCAATGGCCAGAGATATAGATTAAATAACAAGGGAGAGAGGGAGGAGCCCTGGGGGACTCCGCAGGACGAGGGAACCTTGGTTGCCCTGAAGGGGCCCAGGCGGACTGCTTGTACTCTACCCGAGAGGAAGGACTCAATCCACTCGAGGGCAGGACCCTGTATGCCGGCCTGCTCGACACGGTGAAGGAGGATGTTATGGCCCACCGTGTCGCAAGCAGCCGACAAATCCAGTAGTACAAGTGCCTGAGGTGTCCCCTTGTCTGCGTTCCCCCTCAGGGTATCCAATACTGCCAAGATAACGGCCTCGGTGGAGTGGGCCGGCCTGAAACCGGCTTGATTGGGTTCAAGGTAACAGGAGCTTTCAATGTAATGAGAGAGGCAGTTGGTGACGTGGGCCTCGAGAAGTTTGGACAGATAGGGCAGGAGGGAGATGGGACGATAATTGGAGAGATTTACAGGATCGGCTCCAGGTTTCTTCAACAGGGGTACTAGGAAGGCCTCCTTAAAGGGGCTGGGGACCGTACCAGTACTGAGGGAAGCATTCAGCAAGGGTAGTATGCAATCAGGTAGAGTGATACAAACGTCCCGGAGAACGGAGGGAGGGCAGCAATCATTGGGGGAGCCTGACTTAATGCGGGCCGCGAGCTGAGCCAAAGAAATTGAGTTAAGGGCGGGGAAGTGCGTTAGGGACAATTGGTTGATAAGGGAGCGTCCGGTGGTCTGACGGAAGTGAGGGAAGGAATGGAGTTCTTGATGTCAGCTATTTTATTGATGAAGAAGTAGTTGAGGGAATTACAGGACTCTTGTGTTGGGACCTGAGTGGGTAAGGTTCTGTCGTCCGTAGTAAGCTCGTTCATGACTTTGAAGATTTCTTTGGATTTATTGTGGGCGGAGAGAATTCTGTCAGAGACGTGTGTAGATTTTGCTAGAGAGAGCGCGCCTTTGTAGTCTTTACGGGCTGCGACGAAGATCGCTCTGTCGGAGTCGGAGTAATTGCGTCTCCAAATCCGCTCTAACTGACGTACCTTCAGTTTCTGAGCTTTCAGGGCACTGGAGAACCATCTATGTGAGTTGCTGTGTCTAGTGCGTGGAAATTTGGAGAGAGGGGCGAACTGGTCACTGGCCGTCATTAGCCAATCGGTGGTATCCCCTTTTGTACCGCTTTGTCGCCATAAGTTGGCAGGGTATGCTCAGACGTTGAGTCCCTTGCTCACTTTGCCACAGGTTTCAAGCAAGCCTGGCTGAAGACGGCTGAAATGCCAGAAACCGGTCCTAGGAAGCTTGATTCCGGTCCAGGGAAGGCATGGCTTGGCAGTTCGGGCTGGACTGTTCCCATGAGGCACAGGGTCAGACTGATTTGCATATGGCCATGTCTGAACTGGGGTGGCAGAGTGGGCTAAAGAACGGTGATGGATTAAACCCAGATCTGTTGTCTGGGTGTGATTTTTTTGATTGGTTCAGATGCTCCGTCCATCACCACCCCCTTTTGTACATCTTGTAAGGTAGGCCAGTGATAGGAGTTGGGTCCATAGGCCAGAGGTCTTGAAGGGTTGAGGATGATGGCCCCAACTCAGTCAGTCTACGAGGAAAGTGGGACACCCCATGCATCAGAGGGCCAAATCAGAACAGTCCAAAATAAGGGCCCGATGGCTCCAGGAGATAATATTAGTTCTAGTGCCGAGGTCAAGGAATTCTCCCCTCAGGAGCATGTGCAACTGCAGGGCATTGTAATCCTGGGTGCGAGGGTGGCCACTTCAGCAGGTAGTGTTGCCGCCCCCTCTCCCCTGTGGAAGTCCATGCCCATGTGGGCCAACCGATCCTCACCACCCATCCCGGGCTGGCGCCCACAACGTGCCCAAGCCCTCTCAAACACCTCACCTGTGCTTTTCTCCTGGAGGCAGGAGGTGGGAGCAGAAGGCGGTGTACACACCGGGCCAGAAGCTGCTCTTGCCCCTGGGTGCAGGCCCACAGTGGAGGGAGACAGAGGGAGGCATGGCGATGGGCCACACCAGTCACAGGGAGACATGGTGATTGGCCACACCAGCAACCAAGGCCCTGGTCCTGCTGTGCAACAGGCCGGCCCAGGTCAAATGGAGAAACCTTTCCTTCCCCTGCTGATGCACCCCCAAATCTCCCTCGCCACCTTCCAGATGCCCATCCCTACCCACCGGGCCGCTCCACTCAGATGAGCCCCAAGCACTGCAGGCCTGTCAGGCTGTCCAGGTCCGGAGAGAAAATCATTGTTCCAGACCCGGAAAGAAGATCCGCCACGGCCCAGCTGCTCACACAGGCCCCTCAAGGACAGCACAAGACTGGCGTCATGCACAGTTTGTCAGATGACAACGGATGGTAAGGATGGTCCGGGAGCGCATTCAATGCTCGTCTGCCATTTTGATTGTTCCCCACCACCTATGGGTTTTGATGTAAATCCCTACCTACAATAATTTGTACCGAGAAATTTGTGCCAACATCCTACAACTCCTTGAGGCCAGCAAACCGAGGAGATTTTTTTTTTATTTCTCCTTGTTTTCCAAATGTGTATGTCTGCTTCATTGTACAGCATACATACAACATAATGAAAGCCTTAATGCATAGTTTTTGTACTGGAAGGGACCCCTTCCAGTACAAACCCTATGCTTCATAAAACTCCCAAATACTTTCACTATGGTGCAAGGGTGTGTAAATTGCCACATGGCTGCCAAAAGTGCCTCAACCCACATGAGAGAAATAATGCACAACATCACATTAGATATTGTGCATTATTTCTCACTCCCTTTGACACAAAACACCTTAGCATCTTTGTTGGAGTGTTGCTTTGCACCAAAGAATAGTAAATATGGGCCACAATCTCAGTCACTACCTTTTCACTGTGTCTCGCTCACGTTCACTTACACACATGCTTACACTACAAACACATGCTAACACATACACAAACCCTCTTTCACATAAAACCACTCTCACCCGCAAGTAAACACCCAACATACATTTGAAAACAAGTTTAATTACAGCAGTTGTCTCCAAAGGTCCCGCTCCCGCTCAGTGTGCTCTATTTATTATTGCAGTAGTGCATAATACAATATTATTAGCTATTGGTATAAACAAAAACAGGCTGAAAATAAGGAATGCGGAGTTGCCCCAGTGTTCTTGGCACTGATTATGCCACCTCTGAGACCAGGGATCTCAAAGGCAGCACCAGGGGTCACAAGGAGCAAGCCAGGGATCGACCATGCAATCCCTAGTGACCCCTAAATGTTGTCTATGTGACTGACCCTTGGAAACATATTTGCCATTAGGACACATTTTAGCTATTACCAAAAACCCTTTGTCCTATGACGTTTTGATAAAATGCGAGAAAGAAATACAGCCAGCACCAGACTTAAAAGCTCTGATTGGAGATTGAAAGTTATCAGTGCCTTGAGGACTCTACACATTGAGTGCTTTGCCTTTTATTGAGTCATAATATTTGTTTGGGAAGTTATTAAGGAAAAGGTATTAAGGATAGCTTTCTGGGAGTAGTACCAGAGAATCAGTAGTGTTTTTGCGACGAGGTAGAATTTTCTTCCGCCATTGCCTACCACAGGCTTTTTCTTCCCTCTTGAAGAAGCTGTTTTTGGAAAGCTACAGGTAGGCTGATGGCGGTACACGTATTAAAATACATTAACCAAAATTCCTAAACAGAGACAGTACACTACATATTTTCCTTGGTTTCATAACAGAGGAAATGGAATTCCACAGGGTCTCACCACTACCCTCTCAAAACATGCTGGTTAGAAGGCTTGTCAATCAAAGACCCCATAACCAGTCAGTTTGGAGACATTCTCATCTGTCAATACATAGGGGCCTATTAGGATGGCACCCTAGTGGTGCTGGGACCAGCCGCCAGTGGTGCGGAGGTCCCGCACCGGTGATAAGGATGCCACCACCACCGTGTCAGTGGCATCCTCCATTCCCAGCATTGTGGCGGGTGGTGCTCACAGCACTGCCCGCCACAATGCTGGAAATCCACTGTGTGCATTGTCTTGCAAAAGGTCTGCCACTATGTCCATGACAATGCAGGAGGGTGGATGTATGACATTACAACGCATGCATTTACATCGCATGCCTTTACAACGCAAGTATTACAACGCAGTCCATTACAACGCATAGTGCTTTTGGGCGCTGGATAGTGAATAGTTTAATTTACTATTCCAACTCCAGTCCCCGTGGACACTAGGGAAGGTTATTGGATGGTAAATTAACCTATTCCCTATCCTAGAGCGCCCCCCAGAGCAATGCGTTGTAATAGTTTGCGTTGTTATGGTTGCGTAGTAAAGGCTCTGCGATGTAAAAGTTGCGTTGTAAGTGTTGTTCACCCAGGAGGGTATGGTACCAAGCATGTGCACCCCCCACCCCACCCTCCAATACCCTGGGGGCCCGCAACAGGCCCCCGAAAGCAAAATCTGCATGCCGATGCAGCCACGGAAAAGTTGCTTACCGCTCCCATGCTAATATGGATGTCGGTGTCTAGTAGACACCGCCACCATATCTAGCCCCTTTTCCACCCGGTCGACTGGTTGACCGGCGGAAAACCGGCGGACGGTCTTTCCATCCGCTGGGGTCCCCATGCCATACTAATATGGCGGGAGGAAATGGGTGGTAGGCGGGGAAGGATGTAGGGCAGATCGCCACTGCCATGCGGGCGGTGGCAATTCGCCCTACATCCTACTAGACCCCATAGTGTGGATTTAAAACAGTGATTTGACTGTCAAGGACCTGCAATTCCTCAAATATGCTTTTATAATAAAAAAGTGGCCTTATGGTGAGTGTCAGGAGAAGAACCTGTGAGTTATGATAAATGCCAGTTGACTCCAGGATGTATTTGCTAGACCACCTTGCACCACTGAACTGTCATGCTGCATTTCTTCCCACCTATCCATTTAACTAAGTAAGTATGTATGCTTGCAATGTATTTCTATTGTGTGAACCTAGACGAAATTCAGTGGAACACTCTACAGGTGCAAAAATAAGTAGGAAGTCAGCAAGTGTTAGAGAGGTAGCAGTGTTGTTGATGGTTCATGAATTTTGATGTTGTTTTCTTTTAAGGTGACTCTTTAACATGTCCCCACATTCGAGCAGAGTACGGGAAGCTCTGATTGATAAAGCAGCATTGTTCCAGGTCCTGGGTGGATAAATAGAAAAGGCTGGTGCCTTAATTTTACTTTTTTACACTTCCTAGTTCACAGTCTAGTCTGATAGTGTCTTGGTTGTGGGTGAGCGGAGAACCACTAGAGATGTTGAGCATGTTTTTTTATTTTTTTACTAAGTTTTATATAGCACGAACTTGACCCGAGGGTATCGGGTATCAAAGTGCTTTACATGAGCATCAGTTGCGATAAATGAGGGCACATTAATTTTTTTTGTTAGGCACGGGGAGAGTAAGTGATTTGCCTTCAGCATCATTGCCGAGACTAAAACCAGTTCCCCAGATTCGAGGTCGACAGTCCTAGCCGTTAGGCCAACTCCTCTTCTGTCTGAATAATATTTGGGGTGCTGGTCATGATTACTTTGTGAATGATGCATCTGGTTTTGAAGATGGCTAGGGAAGACAATGGAGTTACATCAGGATGGGGGTGATATGACCATATTTATTCAAGCAAAGGAGGAGACATTGTGGTTTGTGAACCCACAGAGCAGTGTGTTACTACTAGTTAAATGCAAGACTACGAGAGCTTGAACTACAGTTATGTAGATGCTTTCTTGAACAAACTGATTGATTTTCTTTAGAAGAGAAATATAGTACCAGGCTGTCTTTATTCTTTTGGCAATTTGTTCCTTAAGTGTGAGATTGGTGCCCAAGTTGATTCCAAATGTCTTGCCATTTGGTGAGCTGAGGTTTCAAAACCAGCAAAATACATGTCATTGAGCCAGGTTTTACTGTTTCTTGTTTGTTATTCTTGGAAAATAAGAGGACTGTTATCTTGGTTGGGTTGAGTGTCCACATCTGGGTGATGTGCAGGCAGTATTTGAGGCATAGGATGTCTGTGACAGAGAAGACTTTTAAGTTGTGCATCATCAACTTTTTGGCAGGCCTTAATGCAGTTATCTAAGTAGGGCACCAAGCAGCCCCACACAAAGGTTGAAGAAGACAGGAGGCTGTATGGAACCCTGGGGGAATCTGCAGCTAAGAGGGATCTTTTGGTTAATGGAGGTGCCCATGTGAACAAACTGGTGACGGCTTGAAAGGTAAGAGAGGAACCAGTGAAGAACATTGGCGATGAATCTCAATTTAGACTCCGGGTTTCTTTAGGGTTAAAATGTCCGACTGTGTTGAAGGCAGCTTATAGGTTCAGCAGTATCATGAAGGTAGGGTCATCTTCATCTGTGGTCAAGAGGGCATCATCCACTTTGTGTAAGATAGCAGTTTCCATGCTGCAATGTGGTCTGAACAAAACTAATAAACATAGTCCTGTTGGGATTAATTAGAGAACCTAGTACACCCAATGAAACAGTTAAGTTTCACTGGACATAGGAATTTTAATCACTCACACAGCTTGTTATGTTCAGTACATACAGGCTGCCTCTGTAATTGCAAATAATGGTACCCTAGTCATTATAAATGGGTCATTACACACATAAGCCCCGCACAATAGAAACAACTTCAATACCCAAAAAGCATCTGTTAAATGAAGCGTATGAGCCTTACCAGGTATGAAATGCACCATTGCAGCTAAAATAAAATACAAACCAGTGAACTACTGGTTCTCATGTATCTGGAGTTAGAGCTGTGGCCCACTAAATTCTCTTTTGTGCTTCTCTAAACCCAGCTGGAGGAATACAAAGATGCAGAGGGGTAGAAGAATATGACACTCAAAAACAGATTCAGTTCTGAAAGAAGGGTGAGGAAGAGAACACTAACACTGGGCAATGGAGATCAGCCGCCCTTTCATAGGAAGCAGGAAATGAAAGTGAGCATTAGGATGCCAAGGGTGTCTAGATGAAGTGGGCGAACATGGCATAAATTATATTATTATCTTGGGCAGCAAGGGTGAATGGAAAGTTTGACAGTCCCAACGTTTTATGTTCATGGCAGTGAATAGAAATGAAAATGAGGTTCAGAGGGTGGTAGAAGCAGAGATTGCTTAAGGACACCAGTAGGGCCATTGTTAAGGGGTCCTAAGTGCAAGCAGACTAGAACCCAGTAGGGAAACATCCGTACTACAGCTCAATGCTTTAATGAAAAAAAATATTTGCCATTAGGTTGTGGTGTACGATGAAAGGTAGTGTCCATTGTTGGATAGAGGATAGGACTGGCCAGAGGTATCATCAGCCATGAAGCTGGGGCATCACCAAAGGGTGATTCAGAGAACTGAGAGTTGGCAAGAAGTGTCATTTTGACTTATTTGTTCTTCATATCACAATAAGAGTACAATGCCCGGCACCCACAGGCAGGGGAGCACAATATGCTAGCTAGTCAATGCTTGAAAGAGAAGCCATCAAGAAGGTAAGTTAGGTTGTCTTGCCTGGGATTCTGGTTATGGGGTGGCACAGTAAGGTCAAATTTGAAGGTCACCGGATGTGATACATATAGTGCATGCATGTGTGCCCACACTTTAATGCTTATGTATTTAATGGTTATCTGGAATTTTATAAGAAAATACACCTGAGCAAAGAGCCATGGCCTTATTTAGAGTTTGTTGGTGCGACACTCGTATAAATGTGGCAGTTGCAGGTGCTGGTACAAGGTGTATGAGGGTGCTGCAACACCCCATGGTAACCTTCCAGGAGTTCAAAAGGAGAATGATCAATAAGAAGGCCTTTCCATCTTGTTTTTATTCTATAAAAGTTTACTGTGCATTCAATGACAGAGGTCAAAGGCAATGTGATGTCCTCTAACAAATTTCTTTTTTTTTCTTTTTTTTAAGACTGAGAATGATGTTTACTTTCCATTCCCTTACAGCAAAGTGAGTGCATTTTGTAACCAAATGACAATCGTGATGGGGTGCAAAGTGTAAAAGTGCAGTATGCCAAACGTTTTCTAACCCACTACACAATTGACAATGTAATACATTTATATTAACTTTACAAATATTTCAAAATATATCAGCACCAAGTAAAGAGCAAATGAGGCATATTGTTTTTTTCTAATTCTGAATTTTGATGGACACAAAGATTTCAAAGATCAAAACAAACCAAGACACTTTACTTGTCTGATAACTAGACACAGAAATCAAACTCTCTACAAGTTATTGCTATGAGATATACAGGTTTAGCATGAAACTGCATGCCTGATGCAAATGTAATGGTCATTTCAATGAAATATGTATTCTCTGTTACATGCCTGTTCCTTATCACTCTATATGTTACTGTATATATTCATATATACATTTGCACCCCCACCATGCATAGTTTTCTCATCAATAATTTCACTGGAAATGTAGCAGTGATATTATCAATGATTTAATAGATGATGTCATGAGTGATATAATATGTGGGGTAATACGCAGTGCATGGCCAGGGCCGAGTTATAGTTACCTTTGGGTATGAGTTATAATTATGTGAAATAACTATAACTTCTGGATTTCTAAGGTTTGGGTGCTTAAAATCTAAATCTAACAATAACTTCCCCATAACCTTTGGTTTTTCCAGTGAAATTCTGAGTTTTTTTTTATTTGACTGATTACCTATAGCGTCCCTGTAACCTTTGTTTTGTTTTTAGGGAATTTCAGAATTGTTTAAATATACATTGTACTAGGAGTTGACCCATAAGTTCAATTTACTAATATACATTTTCACAAGTTTATAAATACATTTTATTCACAGTGACTGTGTGGGTGAGTGTGTGAGTGGCTTTATTGGTGTGTGAGTGCATGTTAGAGTGGCTTTGTGTGTGTGTAAGTGGGTGTGGGCATGACTTTGTGGGTGTGTGAGTCGCTGTGTGGGTGACAAAGTGGGTTTCTACGTCTGTGAGTGGGTGTGTGAGTGGCTGTATGGGTGTGTGAGTGGGAGTGGAAGTGGTTTTGTGGGTCTGTGAGTGGGCGTTAGTGGCTGCATGGGTGTGCTGGTGCCTGTGTGGGTCTATAAGTGATTGTGCAAATGGTTTTGTGTGTCTGTGAGTACATATGTGAGTAGTTGCAGGGGTGTGTGAGTGGTTGTATGGGTGTTTAGGTGGTTGTGTGAGTTGATGTGTGAGTGGGTGTGTGGGTTTGTTAGTAGGTGTGTGAGTGGTTTTTTGGGTCTGTGAGTGATGTATAGGTGGTTTTATGGATGTGTGAGTGGTTGTATGGTTGTGTGAGTAGGTGTGTGGGTCTGTGAGTGGGATGGATGGCACTGTATATCCTATGTGTAAAGACATAGCTGTAGTAATACAAAAAAGAAGCAGAGAACTCTTGGTAGTTGCCAAGTTTAAATGGAGATCAGTGCCTGTGTGTAGCACCCAACAACACAAGTGACACTCTGAATCTGGTCATCTCAAATGTCTGTTTTTCTAGAAAAGTTTTTAAGACTTTGTCCTTTTCTAGCCCAGCGTGGATGTCACTGTGCTAATCCTATGCTTAAAACTTTGACAAGTTGCTCAACAACAGAATCGCCACAAGTGCATTAATTATTGATAATTAAATAGTTTAGCTGTGGAATATCTAGACCGGCTACAACTACAATATATTCTATTTGTTTGAAGGTGGATGATTATGTCTGTAAAATAACCACTCACGAAATAAATATGGTTGTTTATTTACTTGTTTATGTAACATATTCACATCATTATGTATGACATTTGAGTATAAGAGAAAGTAGAGTCCTTTGCTGATTTCACCTAACCCGGGGCGAACTACTACGCTACGCCCACGTAGTTTGCGAAGTTTGTGCTACTTTGCACTACACGAATTGCACGTACCACAGTGCAAACATGCATAGCGTAGCGGTCATTTTTTGCTTGCTCGCAGTCCTAAACGTCAAGTTGGCTGTAATGTATTCCTATCGGTTCTGAATCGATCCCCCTATTCCTGACCCTATTCTGGTTAAACAAACCAACAAGTTAACTAGCAGTCAGCCCATGAGGCAGAAATTCCCCATGATGCAGATACCGTTATCTGACGCAGTCACACTACGGCACAGGAACGTGTTATCTGATTAGGTCATAACGCTTGCGATCTAATTAGACAAGCGATATTCCTCCAGCCCCTGATAAGGCATACGGAGTTCTCATAACAAATCAAACCTATGACAACCTGGGCAAAACCCTGCGGCCATTGTTTTGATTTCACCGAGAACTTTAGTAAAAGAATGTGCTAACGAGCAAATCGTATGACATCTTTATTGACGTATCTATGTCCATCCTTACGTCAATCTCGGCACCTTAAAGGTATAAATATTACCGATCTTGCCATATGCAAACACACGCGTGGTGACGAGACGGAGCAGCCATACTTGCCGAAGCCGAGAGCAGAGCAGACCCCGCTGGCAACAGCCCCGCCTTCCTGACGCGCTGAGAGACGCGCTGCTTTCTCCTGCCGAGAATCCAGCACCGGGGTTTCTGGGCAGCCCTCGCAGGCAGCCTGGAATATCGAGACCAGAGAAAGAGATACCATTCCTCATTCATCCTAACTTCCAGGTACAGAACTGAATAACCCCTCACAGAGAATTCTTTAGTTATTCACTTGGCAAAAACAAACTTAACTTAAACTGTAACTTTCTATTCCCGCCCACGTATTAGGCTTAGGTCAGGTACACGGGGTAGGCGTATTTAGAAACACCAGTTGAGTACGTTTAGTCAAATGTATATGTGTATGTAAATATATTTTATTCATTTTAAACATCATATGGCTTAGAAACCATATCAATGTTTTTACAGTATTACTTTATACTATTGCTTTTAATGTATGCACTTTACTTAACTATAAGTATTGCAATAATATCGATCCATTTCTCTTGTATGAGAAAAGAGACTGATCAATAAATAACACCTTTTTATTGAACACGCCCGTCTCTTCCTTTTCTCTACATTCTGATGAGACTAAGAATGCACGTACTGACTGAGTAAAATAATTTGCCTTTTGTTCACACGACTCTCGAGATTGACTCTTAATTAGGGGAGAGCAAAGTTGTCATGTTCTATGGTTGTCAGAAACTAAATCCCTTCTTGTCTAATCAGGGAAGTTAATTCCTCCTTGAACATTCGAGAAAGTTTCTAGCGAACTCTGAGCTACGCTGGCAAACCCAAAACTTAAGTCTAGTATCGACAGTAGTAGACCTAGTTAACGTCTGGCCTAGGCCTTTACTGCTGTAGGTATTATTCCAATGCGCAGAGCCTATTGGGAAGATAGGAACTACACTACATGGCGCCCAACGCGTTTGGAAAGGGCGATAAAACTAACGTAAGACATTTAGAGTAACTCAGTCGTGCTTTCTCACTCAGAGCCCTTTTCCCATAATACTCCAAAGACGTCTGGAGTGGGTGAAAGGTAATATCCTCCAAAACCTCGCAGGAGGGAACTCCTATGTATGGTTCTTGGTATAGTCAACGTTGAAGGATAAACGGTTCCAAAATATTGTGCATCTAATCTCTGTTTCCATAAGAAACCTGATCTGCAAACAAACAAAATAAGCTTCCTGTCGGTAAAATGGCAGAGAGTGATGATGAAAGAGAGGCAGTTAGATTAGCAACTGAACTCGCAGATGCTGATGCTACCATGCAAGCAGCAGACGCGGATATAATACTCATTCCGGTCATCAAAAGGAGATCTATAACTCTAAAACTTATAGAAAATGGACTGACACCTAGAGGTGGCACAGTCATATTCGTAATTGAGGCACACGAATATCGGCAGACAGAGGTATATTATTCATGGATACATTTTCCAGCAGCTAATGCTGTAACAAAGTACTTCCACTATTACAAAATAGAGGAACCTCCTAATGAGTACACTCCTTTCGAGGAGGTGGAAGTACCACTCAAATTCCAAGAGCATTTGCTCTTATTTGATGGCGCCCTAAAACATAATAATCACATCACCAGGCTCGGTCCTTTAGGTAGACCAGGAGCAACGTGGCCGGTACTAGCCGGATACACACCACATCCAGACTTCGAAAGAATGCCTGCAGCAGATCTTTTAGTACAACTAAAACAATTAATAAAAATTCATAGACAATTAGTTCAGTATGTGATGCGGACATCAACAATTCAGCCAGCGATTAAACTTCCACAGCTGACCCCTCACCAGGGGAACACAAATAAAATTACACCACAGAACATCCAGTCTTGCCTAGGTAAAGTACCGGCTAAACGGGAACAAATACCATTCTGGTTGGCACAGAAAATTACCCAAATAGAGGCGGTGTTTCCTGACACCACCCCATTAGAAAAACACAGGATTCTGACTATCTGTCTCCCAATGGGAATCGCACCACACATTGAGGACCGTGACACTTGGGGTACAGTCTTTGCTTCCATCTACACAAAAACGCACGGTGTTCCATCCATTTCGGTGATACCAGATGTGCTAAAACAAATTCAAGACGAATATGGTCCAGAACCTGCTTTAACTCTTGGTATGAAATTACTAAAAGACTTCAAGCAGGTCTCGGCTATACTATTAGCCAACATAAAAGGTGAAGCAGCAAACGTGGCGATCCGCCAGAGGTTAAAAGAGACAGATATAGCAGACCAACCAGCTGAAATTGCCAGAATCATAGAAAAATCCTATGAGGAACTAGGTAGAGATAGCTTAGGTGGAATACCAGTAAGACCACAACTGACTGAAAGTCCAGAAAAAATATTTTTTAATAACAATTCACCAAAAAAGAACTGGGATGGAAACAAACAATCCAATCCAAAAGAAAAGAAGTTCCAGTCCCGAGGAAGGTCTCCTAGGCGAAGGGAGAAATCTCCGAACCAGAGACACAGGTCACCCCAGAGTGACCCCTCTGGGAAAAGATATAACCTTAGAAATAGGGATAATATAAAAAGGCCTGATAGATATCAAGACATTGATACACGTCCCTCTCAATCTTTTCAGAATTCCTTGCAGAAATCGGAAAGAAGAGGACGATCAGAACAAAGAGAAGAGCACGCCAAGTCCAAAGACAAGGAACCTGCTCAGCTAAAAAAGAAATTACAATTTCCAAAAAAGAAGGTAGCCAGTATCAAGGTAGTTAACAATGCCGAGAATACTGAGGACACAACTGAAAAACGGAGAATGGGCTCAGACAATGCTAGACAGCGCAGCAGAAGTGAGCATAGCTCGCAAAGTCCTTATGAATCATCTGGAGACAGTGGACACGAATGAATATCTTCAAGTGGAAACTGCAGACACCAGGGTTAGCAAACCTCACAAGATATACGAGATAACATTACGTATAGAGGGAGATAAGACTAGGAAAATAAGGGGACTATTTTGGGATAATCTCTCCAAGGGCTATGATATCCTTCTAGCTGAAAAAGACTGGCCACCAGAGTTTGTCAGGGAGTGCCCTCATGGCAAAGAAGTAATTATGCCTGCCTTCTCGAATCATATACCAATTCATAAAAAATACACACTTGCTAGAAAGTGGGCAGTGGCTCTAGCACCTGCTTTATATAAAAATCATGTAGGATGGGATGAGGACTCTCCTCCTCACAAAATCCAGTTAAAATCACAACCTACTGCACAAAGGCAGTACCCAATTAAGCAAGAAGCTAAAAAACAGGTAAATGAAATACTAGATCAGCTAGAATACCAGGGGGTGATTGAAACTTGCACCTGACCAATGAACAATCCTTTGTTTTTGGTCTCCAAACCAGACAATTCATATCGTCTAGTTTTGGATTACCGACACCTTAACACATGTTGCAAAACTTTTGCAGTGCAAAACTCACACAGTGCTGCACTGATGAATAACATAGTGCGCAAAAAATACAAAACAACCTTGGACATCTCCAATGGATTCTTTTGTCAAAACATAGCACCAGAGAGCAGATATTTAACTGCATTCTCAGTAAATGGCACTCAAAAACAATTCTGTCGGTTAGCCCAGGGGTACAAGAACAGCCCGGGAGTATTCTCAGCGAGAGTAACAGAATTACTACAACTATATGATGATGAAGCATTATCTTATGTCGATGACATTTACTTAACAGATGATGACTTGGAGACTCACTTGAAAAGAGTGAACACCATAATACTTGGGTTCGCAGCAGAGGGTTACAAATTCAACTTTAAAAAGTCCAGAATTGCCCATCTAACAGTCTTGTATGTAGGATATGAATTATCAAGTATAGCCTGGTTGACAATTTTTTAACAACTAGAAGAATTGAAAAATCTAGCATATGAAACAACATATCCTCTGCCAATCGACATTCTGCCTTTACGACATTACGCCTGTGTAATCTATACAGACGGACATGCTCAACCGTCCGTTTGGGGAGAACAAGCATACAACCCCACATGTGAGATTACAAAAGAAGTGTGGCGCGGAGGTAAACTAAAACCTCTATTAACAAAGACACACTCAGTAGAAAGTAATTCAGAACAACAAACTGAAATATTAGCTTTAAAAATGGCGCTAGATAATGCGGATCGCGAATTCCCGCCACTTATAGTGTCAGATTCATATTACTGCGTCAAATCATATAACAGCGATTTGCAGACATGGATTCAAAATGGTTACAAAGATGACACAGATGCACCAATAAAGCAGAAACTGCTCTGGGAACAAATAGCTCTTTTACAAAAAGAACTACCAAAGACTCACGTGACTCACTCACTGAGTCATCAGCGTGATGGCGTTCACGTTGTAGGGAATTCATTGGCTGAGACAGCCACAGCGGCAGCCACTAAATCGGCTCCCGTAGATCGAAAAAAGCGTACATTAAAATACATTGACGGTGAAACAGTGCTGGCAGTGAAAACGTCATCAAAAGGCGACTGCTCAGCGTTACCGATCAACTATCCACTCAATTACACATACATAATCGATGCAAACTCCGTCCCTTTTGCTCGAATCCCTGGAGTGGGGGATAGAGAGATTCCAAACATGGACAGGAGAAACTTGTTAATCGCAGACGCACACATAGGCGAGGGTCTCAGACACCTTAAATTAAAAGATTCTCTGGAAGAATTACAATCACGGTACTGGTGGCCAGGCATGAGCCTGCGTCATACCATGTTTGTAAAAAACTGCCCAAACTGTAACAGAGATCGCAGTGGGGAGAGAAACAGTTTAATACCTCGTCGTTCTACTCCAAGAAAAATCAGGAGTAATAAGGAAGGGTTGCGATTAACATATACAGGCTAGTTCCACTTATAATGTAGATCACCAGCACTCGGCTGACGTCCGGACTGTTATACAAAGATTTGCGAGTCTAAATGGCATATACGCTAAGAGCATGCTACGTTCGACCATTGTTTTCACTCAGGCCCACCAGCCTGGGGGGAAACATGGCCGAATGAGCACAGTCCAGCGGGAATCTTCTCACTTCCTTCCTGAGGGTACGGGACGGTGTAAAGAAAAAACCAAGGCATAAAGCAATCTATAGCGGAAAGGATATTAGGTTCGGGAGCTGGGTGGGTCAAACATCTAATAAGTGTCCAACGTAGTCTCAATAACTTGCCAAGAAATTCTCTGAGGGGATTCAGTGCGTACGAATTATTATTTGGAACTAGGATGATGATCTCTGACATTGATAGTCAGACTTCAGTGGTGAAAGAAAAAAGCTTTGATATCAAAGACCGTTTGGCTATTTTGCAGGACTTAAACAAAACAAGAAAAGACCTGAGCAACATAAAGTTGAAACAACAGCCAACAACCACTGAAGAACCACCACCTGTCCCAGCAAGACCTGTCTGGATTCCAAAAGTCGGGGATCTAGTCAGGGAGAAGATCGCGGTAAAGAAGGAATTTGGGCCTTCTTACAGAAAAGCAGTTCCTGTCTTGTCTGTCAACGGGACAAGATCAGTTGTACTACCGCCACTTGCTAGTAAAAAGGAGAACCGAGTTGTATCCATCGACCTGGTAAAACCACAACATGTGGCCGATAACAAACAGTAGGCCAAGTGGACTCCCAATAAGTAGCAGAACACCAAGGTTTGCTACCAGTACAGAGGTCCTAACGAAGAGGCTCATCACATTCGAAACGCCTACAGAAGAACAACAAGGACTATGCAACAATGCAATAGAACTGAGACCTCTGAAAACCCAAATAAAAACATTTAGCAGAGACACACCAATCTATAATGAAGTACCAAGTGACAATGCAAGAAACAAAAATCCTGAACCAATTGGAACAATTGACAGAACTGCATCCGGCTACTTCATAAACTTCGATGATTCCTCTGAAGGCTTCAGTGAATCAAAGACACAGCCATCATCAAAATCCTTTAAAGACAAAGCTAAGGAACTTTTGAAACAACTGAAAGAAACATATCTGATTTCTCCATGGATTGAATTTTGGGTGGGTTTTGGTGCATTTATCCTCATACTTTGGCTCATCATGGTACTTACTTTGGGACGCTTCATTGAGGGAAAATATGCTAAAATGGACACAGCAAGTCAGAACATCAACTTGATCCTCAAACCACACACATCTTCACACGTCGAGAAAAGAGAACTTTCTTCAGCCAACTTCACAGCCAATCCGATACCTGGTGGGGTAGCCTGGGACAACACTGACTATGAAATTTATGGTCCGGTCGAGATCCTGAAATATCCACACCAAATTAAGATCTCATTGAGTGACTTTGCAAAACCAAACTCATTTGCTGATGATTGGGACTTCGAAAGCATTAATAACATGATGTCTGACTTAGTAATGTCTGCTAAATTTACCAAACATGATTATTTGCAGGGTTCTACAAATTATGACAGTATGTACTGCTATAACCACTATGGTAACCACTTTTTACATAGATCTGCACAACCTAGAAATGTTTTAAATTATAATCAGTGGGAACATTGTGCAACACCTCCAAAATGGAGCTCAAGAACCGTTTACGACAAATATTCATATTTTTCAGGTTTTAACACAAGTAATGGTGAAGCATTTTATTTTAAATTATCAAACAAGACAGGGAACCAAGACCATGATAACCAACACAAAATTGTTATATTCAGACTCATTCTTTGAAAAAATGAATACTTTTGTATTTGATTATTGGGACAAAAATGTTGAATTGAAAAGTGTTTGGGGTACAAAAGAATGGCAAGTACAGGGTATAGAAGCTTTGTTTAGAGCCTGCATGATCCCAGAACAAATGATATTTTTAAATGACACTGTTCAACAAACCACCTGTCTTGGCTTAGCCAAAATCAAAGATTTAATTAAACCGTCTATTCCAAAGCCAACAATGTTTAGCAATAACTCTGATACAGATGAAGAGATAGACGTAAACCATATATTAAACCAAAACAGAACACATCCAAATTGGAAACAGTGGTTGATCTGGCCCACAGATACTAATAACTGTCAAGACAGATTCCTGAACAAAACACAGGGTTTCAAAATGAACAGGCCAGACCCTAGATATCCTCAAAGACATCACCCAGGGATAATAACCACCTACAGTGTGGGCAAATTATGCCTTCAATGGCTACAAACTTCCACACTGGCAGAAATTAAGCAACACCTAACTTTACTTACTGATGGTGCTGACTTGCGTGATTTCACTTTGGGACCACGCAAACAGCGTCAAAAACGTTTCATAGCAGCCTCTGTATATGCAGCATACAATGAGGCCTGGAAGGTTACTCAAATTGAAACAGCAGAGAGAATACGGGAAATTGACCGTATTAATTTGGAAAAATCACTTTCTGTAGTGGACAATGGGTTAATGAGTCTGTCCTCCAGAATTTTTTCTTTGGACAGCATTGTGTCGTCAGCAATCGATATATTATCGCAAGACTTACTGTTATTACAACATGGTCAGTCACAATTGCGTTCTATTGTACAGCTTGGCTGGACGTTACAAAATCTGCGTTCAGGCTATGTGCCTTGGCGTTTAATCAACACAACGTCACTATTCCAAATCTTTAACCTTACTGATAGACAAATCGGTATGGCGCAAAAGGGTGCTGATTATACAATCTTGAGCATTGAAAAACTAGAAAGATTACCAATGACAATGTCAGAACGACCTGTCAGTGAATGGATAATACACGGAATCATAAATATTCCAATCTCAACCTTCAGGTTTCAATACTGCCAAAAATATATACAGGCTGGCATGTACGAGAAATTAGGAAAGGGGTACCTTAAAACAACTTGGAACCTGCCCTATTCACATGCATGTGTCAGTAATAAAGGACAGAAAGGGTTTCTTAGTGGCAACAATTGTGCGATGTCACTAAGCGGCACGCTTCTGTGTAACGGAATTAGTTTGCATGGAGCCTGTGAAGGGAATTCATACAACCTTTCATGTCACCAGCAAGGCGCACCTGCAACAGAAATAGAACCATTCTTTCAAAGACTCTATAATGGGAGTTACATTCTTATTGTAGACCGCAGATGTTGTAGTCTTGTGGTAAATAAATAAATAATACCCTATTTTTGAATGTATAAATGAATAACAGATAGCTCAATAAATAAGAGTCAAGATTCGAGGTAGTAGGAGTTTCGCAGGTTTATTACAGCATAAAGGACAGGAACAGGACAACCTGCATAGGAATAGGATGGCAGGGCCCAGCAGCTGCCGGGGCTGGATCTGGGATGAGCGCGCTAGCATTTAATAACAATACACAAGCATATATAGTAAAACAGTTGCATTACAGTACATATGATAGGCGGAGCAGTGGGTGGAGCAAAAGGCGTGACGCGTAGCAGTCGCGAAAGATAAGGGTGAAAGTGGGTGTAACAGGGCGTATACATAGACATGTGATGCAAACGTAACAGAATATGTCATGAATGGGGCGGAAACCATGGAGGGGGCTACCTAAGGAGCCGGGACCTCTAACCTGGTGGTGCGCGCAAGCTGGCAATGACGTATCACTAGGAGAAGCTGGGGGCTATGAACTCTGTGCTAGGAGCAGAGACTGAAGTCTGGAGAGTCAGGGCGACATGTACCTAAGCAGTATCTAGTATCTGATGTTTAGAGAACATGTTGATATAAACTAGAAGTCAGGAGGGGAAAGGCTAACTTGATTCTAAGACTGGACAATGCATTATTCTACATGTAGTGCGTGATGAAGAATACGAAATGACCATTAAATACAGTATTTCTCTTACATGGAGCCGGAAAGGCTAGACAATGACGGAAACTATTGATGCAGTTCAGTAGCTTTAGGAATGCAGAGAAGGAGGACTGAACTGATAACTGAAACTATAACATACTCTTGGCAGACTCAGAGGCAGAGCCAGGCTGAACCGGGTACTGCGAGGCAGGAAGTAAGTGAAGGGTCGAGGATACAGGTGGGGGCTGTATCGCTCCTCAGCGAGGGCTCAGGAGACAGGAGCTGAATCTGGTGTCCAGGCCCTTTTTGAGGCCTAGAAACGGGGACTTTACAATGAAATAACGTGCACACTGAGAGACGTGGCAACGTAGCTTTACATAGGCCTGATATTCGTAGTATTCACGAGGACTGGAAACTGACATACTAGAGGTGGACACAACTATAATTGCGTCTTGAATCGAACATAGGGAATACATATGCATATTAATCATGCACACATAACATATGATGGATGACACGTAGGGACACAGAACATGGCAGAATTTACTTTTCCACATTCCCTCCTTGTCACTACGTTTCCATCAGGAAACATCAATATTCATGATACCATCTATCATTTCATACAGTATCATTTGCTCGTCTCGAATTATCCTGGAACGGGATTTAGAACGGGGTTTGGGATTAGGAATACAAGAGGTAGCACAAATGCCGCAAATCGCAGGGCCACATTGTATACAGAGGCAGCAGCTGAATATGATCGCTACTGTAATACCTAGGAAGGACAATATTTTCCATCCCCATGCGGAAATTATATTCCAGAACCAACCGGACCATGTCCAGGTGCCTGGATCTTGGTGTATCAGATGGGCAATTTTATGGAGTCTGGTTATAGCTGAATAAACAGACGGCGCGTTATTTGGAATGAAAATGCAGCAACTAGATCCGATGACTCTACAGGCCCCGCCCCTATCGGCCAGTATGACGTCAAGGACGAGACGATTCTGTAAAACGACAAATCTCATAGCAGATTGCTCTTCGGTTAAGTTACCTAGAGCAGAGGCAGTCTCATTTACTACAGCTTCGAGGGTTCTGGTTAACCTACGGATCAGTTTACTATTCTGGATAGGTCCTATAAAGAAGAAGAAACCTCTGTTGAAATCTGTATACTGTTCTAGAGTAGTTTCAGTATAATCGACAATTGGGGACTCCCTTCTATGTCTAATGTGTACTAGATGTGTGTTTCTGTGATAATCAGATGGGGCTAGGAAAACAGGTGGCAGTAGGAAGGCAATGTAGCAGGTTCCCTCCCAATCGAGGGGCAGACGAACATATGCAGTTTGACCACAAATAAAATAAGAATGACGTGAAGCTTTGAAAATAGATTTCCCACTGTCACTATACTTGACAATAGTAGTACAATCACTATGTCCTACATGTACAGAACCATAATTTCGGACACATAATTCGCCTTTGACTGGTAATACTGAAATAGCAGGTAAGTCTGGAGTAGTATCAGACTGAACATTCAGGACCATGAAATTCGAAGAATAGTTACCTAAATTATACACTTCATTTTCTAGATCTAACCCGGTTCTGTGGGGAAGACCTTGCTTGTCTGGAAAACATGTACTGTTAAGAAAAGACATATCTGTTGAGGATGACGTTAACGTGGACCATGCTCCACACGAACCATTATGTGAAAATGGATAAGGAAAAAGTGGCAGAACTCCCTCCGGTGTCTGGAAAGGGGGGAGTCGACCACACACCCAACAATTAGTGGCATTGCTGGTCTGGTGTGAGTAATGTAACATGCGGATAAAGGAATTATTTCGCATAGCGAGGCGGTAAGAGAGTTCATGGGGAGGTAGGTCACTAAACATGTGCTCTACAGTAGCATTAGAAGACATATTTACATGAGGAACTGGAAGATACAGGTAAAATGCATAACTGGTGCAGGAAATCATAATGCTGAGAAATAATATGAAACTTAGAAAAACGATACATCGGATTGAGTTGTGACTGACTCTCTCACTATGGGGGTCTATTTTATACATGTCAGAAACAGTCTAACCGTTTCACCTAGGGGAGGACTTAGACAATCAAACTGACTGACTTATTTTACTAGACCGGAGTTTTAACTTATACTCCTGTTGCGGAGTTTTCTCTAACAGGGGGGGTGTAGTAACATTGTCTTTTGCGGGACAGTCCTTAAAAATGGTGCTTTGGCAATCCTTCAAATCCTGGGAAATGTTCTTTAAGACGGGTTTCAGTCCATAAAACTTTTTTATATGAGAAAGGTGCACCCAGCCTTTGCGACCTTCCAACTTCACGGCTGTACGGGTGGTGAGGAGGACCTGTCGGGGCTCCTTCCAGCGAGGCTCCAGCGGACTTGATCTGTCAAAATTCCTCACCAACACCATGGATCCTGGAACGATTTCATGCGGTGCCACCTCGGTATTGTCTGGAAATGCGGCGGCAACCTGTGAACGACATGAGTTGAGGGCAGACATCAAGGAAGCTAGGTAATCTGTCAGCATATTACTTGAAACATCGGTAATACTTCGGGGTCTAGGAGTACCCCACATATTAGGGGGGCGGCCGAAAACGACCTCATACGGGGACAGACCTGATCTGGAATGTGCGACCATGCGCATATAAAATAAAGCGACTGGTAGAGCTACCAGCCAGTCCACACCTTTTTCTTTGCATACTTTAGCGATACGGATTTTCAGAGTCTGATTATGTCTCTCTACGAGACCGGCTGCTTCAGGATGGCGTACACAATGAAACTTCCACTGGTACCCCAACAAAAGGGAAACATGCCTCATCAACTCAGATGAGAATGGCTGGCCGTTGTCAGAATATACGACTCTAGGGAGTCCATAACGGGGGAAGAACTCACGAACCAACTGCTTGGCAGTGGTCGCGGCTGTGTAATCTGGGACTGGATATGCTTCTGTCCACCTGGACAAAGCGCATACAACTACAAGGACATACTTGAAACCTCGACATCGCTCCATCTGAATATAATCCATCTGGAGGACTTCAAAAGGGTGGTCAGGGGGCTGGAATCCACCTTGTTCCACCGGGACACTTTTACCTGGATTAAACTGACAACATATCATACAGGTACGGACTTTCTGCTTGGCTGCAGCTCGTAAATGTTTGTTGAACCAAATATTCTGGATACTGTCTAACATAGCTTTTTCTCCTAAATGTGCTGGACTATGTGCGGTATTAATAATGACTTGAACCATAGAGTCGGGGAGAAACCATGTGGCTCTACCCTTCGTTAACCATCCTTGATCTGTCTGGACCCCTCCTTGTTCGGACCATTTCTTGATTTCTTCGGGAGTAGCATGTAACTGGATATCTATGACATCTTGTGTAGGGTCCTTAACTGTCATACATGTAGTCGGATCTGGAGTATGTGTCTGATTAACTGGAATGTCTGGAGTCTGTGCTGTAAGCTTGGCTGTGCGATCTGCTAGATCATTACCTTGGGAAATAATGTCAGTAACTTTCGTATGTGCTTTGCACTTCATGATAGCGATAGATGTCGGTAAGTGTATGGCATCTAACAGAGCTTGAATAAGGAGACCATGCTGAATCTTGGTTCCATGAGAAGTCATGAAACCTCTCTCCTGCCAGAGCACTCCGAAGTCGTGTACAACTCCAAATGCGTAGCGTGAATCTGTGTAAACATTAACTTTCAAGTTCTTGGCGTGTATGCAGGCTTGTGTCAGAGCAACTAGCTCTGCTGCTTGAGCGGACAGGGTGTCAATACGGTGTGTCTCAATAACTTCAATGTCAGTAGTCACTGCATACGCGGCGACTAGTTCTCCTGTACTAGTTCTCATGCATGAACCATCCACATAAAGTGTCAGGTCGGGGTCTGGTAACGGAGTATCTGTCAGATCTTGTCTTGGCTTTGTCGTAATGTTAACTACTTCCACGCAATCATGTGTGGCTGGATTTGAATTAACTGATGGTAACAGTGTAGCAGGATTAAGGATGTTGCAGCGTCTGATTTCTATGTGTGGCTGGAACAGTGTCAATTCATAACCTGTTAAACGTGCAATTGTCAAGTGCTGAGTTTGTGTTCGGTTCAAAAGAACTTCCACAGAGTGTGGAACTTGTACTGTCAAGGTATGTCCTAAGACTATGGAATCACTTTGTCTGATAGCTAGGGCTGCGGCTGCAACTGACTTGAGGCACGCAGGCAGAGCCTGGGCTACAGGATCTAATGTGCTCGAAAAATAAGCACATGGCTTGTATTGTCCTGCTTGATCTTGTGTGAGAACAGATAATGCTGTACCTTCGCGTTCAGTGACGAAAAGTGTAAAAGGCTTACTGTAGTTCGGTGTCGCTAGAACTGGAGCTTGGCATAAAGCTTTCTTTAACTCATTGAAACTAAGTGTATGTTCAGATGTCCAAGGGAGAACAGTCGATACGGCTGCCTCCTGTGTCGTTAACTGTATCAGTGGTTTGGCTAGAAATGCATACTGAGGAATCCATTGTCTGCAATAAGAAGTAAGGCCAATAAAAGCACGTACCTCCTTCTGGGTCTTGGGCTGAGGAAGACTCGCTATTAACTGGATACGGTCTGGTGTCAACTGCCTACCCCTCTTGGACAGTAAGTGTCCTAAGTAGACCACTTGCTGGACACAGAATTGAAGCTTAGAAGGGGACACCTTGTGCCCCATCTCGGCTAGGAAATACAAGACTGTAAGGGATGCTTGCTCGCAAGCACGTTCAGAACGGGCTGTGATCAGGAGATCATCGACATACTGGAGCAGGGCAGTGTCAGTTGGCATGTGAATGTTGTCTAGTTGTCTCTTAAGTGCTTGACTGTAAATACTAGGACTTTCTGTGAAACCTTGAGGAGCTCGTGTGAATTTATAGCTCCTTCCATTTAAACAAAATCCGAAAAGGAACTGGCTGTCTGGATGAATAGGGACACTGAAAAATGCGTTCTTGAGGTCTATGACAGTGAAGAACGTGGCTTCGGAATCAATGGCTGTTAATAGGGAAGAGATGTCTGGGACAACTGGGTACTGAGGAATAATACACTTATTAAGCTCTCGTAGGTCAATCACTAATCGATATACTGGGGGTGCATTTGGATCAGTACGTTTCATGACTGGAATGATCGGAGAATTACATACGTTGGAGTCAGTTTCTACAACCACTCCTTGAGCCATGAGCTCGTCAATAATTTTGGATAAGGCTGCTACAGCCTCAGGTGGCAATCTGTACTGTCTGATTTGTGGTAACACTACACCTGGCTTGAGAGTCACACGATAGGGTGTGATTTGCATGTAACCTACATCAGTTGGACCTTGCGCCCATAAGTGCTGTGGAACATTAGACAGTCTTGAATCAAAATCTCGTAATACATAGTGACCCTTAAAGTCACGTAGGAACAATCGTATTCCCTCTGGGGAACAGCATATAACTGCACCTAACTCTTTCAGTGTTTTAATGCCTAATAGGTTCTCTGGACATGACTTAGTAAGTAACAGATCAGTAGTGCGGGACAATGGACCTACTTCTAGAGAAACTGGCTTTGAGATCTCATTTACGATGGGTTTTCCTGAAAATCCAAGGGAAACATTTCTTGAGCCTGAGAGCGGAGCCCCTGGAACTTCGGCGTGACTAATTGTGGTCCTACTTGCCCCTGTATCAATCAAAAACTTTCTGTCTTTCCCTAATACTTGACTATGAACATAGGGACCTTCTTGATCTACAGGTATCTCGATGAGAGGCAAGCCTACCTCCCTCTCTAGGCTGTTTCATGAATACTGTTGGTACTCTGGATACTCAGACTGTGCATACTGGTACATCTGCTGTGTGACATGCTGTGTTGCAGCGATAGGCTGCGGTGCTGTAACTGTCTGTGGTGCATTCTGTAACTGAGGAGTCTGTGAAACTTGTTCTTGTCTAGGCGGACGTGGTCTTTCTTTAGTCTTACCAGTAGCTATGTTGTGTTTCAGAACTGCACACTCGTTTATAAAATGACCTGGCTGTTTACAATAATTGCAATTCCCTTTAACGGGAGCTGCAGGATGACTGGCTTGATTCGGACCCCTCTTCTGACTGTCTTGAGGAACAGATTGTGCAACTAGTACTTTCATTTTCGTGTCTTTCATACGTTTTCTTTCATGTTCTTGCTCTTCTCTGATTCTATTCTGGTGGTATTGGAGCATCTGCAACATCTGGGACGGGGTATTAGCTTGCCAGGTACTTTCGACTTTCAGAACTCGATTTTTAATTGGTGAACTTGAATTCTCGACTAATTTAGTAACAAAAAGGTGAGGGTATGACTCACTACTTGTCTTGAGGCCACTGTTGATGCTAAAACATTTCTCAAATCTGGAATAAAAATCACTAATATCTTCGTCTTGTTTCTGTTTACAGGCTGAGATTGCATCCCAGTCTTCTTTTCTAGTTGTCAATAATCTAGGTAAAACTTGAATCAATAATTCAGGTAATTCTTTACATTTATCTCCGAGACCGGTACCTGGTACTCGTATCTTATCTTCAGCTTCTAGGACTGCCCAATCGATCTTTTTCTCTCCCACCTCCCATTCTTTTTCCTTGAGCTTTTCATACACCCCTGCGGGCAACAGAACCTTTAACGTTTTAATTATATCTGGATACGTGTATTCTCCCATACGGAGCATGTCTTTTAATTCTCTATGGAACCCTGCTGGATCTTTATCATGACAGGGAATTAATTTCTTCATCTCCAGAAGTTCCATCTTTGTGATCGGAGTGTATACAAACACTCGCTGCATTTCGCCACCCGTTCCTCTAACTGGGTGGACTTCTCGTAACGGATTCTGTCTGTCTATGTAAAATGGTTTACTTTCTGGGGGTGAGACATGAACAAAATGCGGGTTCAGAAACGTTCTATATTTGTGGCGCTGTTCTAGAATGACACTAATTAAATCGGTACCTAGACCTCTCCATCTATACTGGAGTAACTCGTTCAGGATATCATGTAACGGACCTGGATCAGAATGTTGACCCTCATACAGAGTAATGAGGTGCTGAATCATATACATACCCACCAGTCGTTGCTCGGCTGGGGGCATTTTCAGAAACATTTGTGCCACTATTTCATCTGGAAAAGTGGTAGAATCAGTAATCCATCGGACTGCTGATCGGGCTAGTTCTTGTTCATGCATAGTACTTAACTCACTGTAACCGATTCGTGATTTCAGAATGTGATCGGTAGCTTGAAATACTTGTTCTAGAGAACCTTGGTCTGGTACTGGATGATGGAACGTAGACTTGGGTTCTAGACGTAAATGGCGATCTGGAAATCTAGGTTGTCCTACATACGCTATTCTGGCGGAATTCTCGTCGTCTAACTCTTCAGTATCAGAGTTACTTTCTTTCTCGTTTACTTGTGCTGCTTTACGTTGTTCGTGTAACTTTATTATTTCTTTACGGATTTTCTTGTACATACTCTCCATAGCACTGATAGTCTTGTGCTTACCCTCGGCTATACTATTACTCCACTTCATCAGGGCTTTCATTTCGGCCTGATTTTTGGACGGGTAATCTTGTTCTCTTATTAGACAATTAATCAGAAACTTTAATATCATGAGCTGGGTCTCAGCTTTCCTTTGGGACATGACATCACTAATACTTTCCGGATCTTCCCCTGTACGGATGAAACGATATATTCTGTCTAGATCTTCCTTCATATCTGGTAGGGTGACTAGATACTCGGCCACATTTCTTACGCGTAATGAATATAAAACCATATCATCTTCGCCTGGGACTGGGTCATAGCAGCATTCGGCAAGGGATTTTCTTATTTCTGCAACAGACAGTCTGGGCGTACGTTGTGACGCTTGCATATGTAATTCGGCTGCCGTTAAACGCTTATGTGGCGGCGGGGTTCGAGGAGGACCTCCTCCTGCGGCCCCTAGACTAGAATCATCAACTGATGCTTTTCGTCCTGGCAGGGTGGGAAATTGGAATGCGGGCTGGACTTGTATGGCGGGCTGGACCGGGGGGACCGTAGCAGGTGCTGCAAAGGGTGCCCCGGTGTCTGGAGGAACGGGAAGTGCCTGATTTACAGGGACTGGTGGAGCGGCAACAGGATTTGCATATTCTGGGACTGTGTCGTCCAAATAGGACGAGATGAAAATATCAGCTGCGGTTGGTTTGTGACGTAACTTGATCGGAACTAGTGGTGGCGGGAAATTACTGGATGCCTCCGGGGTCGCTTTTGGCAAGCCCTCAGCAAGAAGAGGATACATACCCTTAATGAGGGCATTCCTCTGTCTGTCTGACTGTTCGGCTTTGACTTGTTCACCTATCTCGATTAGTTCTTTTTCTTGTGCTCGTTCCGAGGATTCTCTACTTAATTCTGACTTTCTGATTTCTTTTTCGGTTCTTTTATGAGCTTCTTTACGCCATAGCTCGATGGCATCTTTCTGTGATTGTCTGGCTTTCTTTTTCCATAATGCCTCTTCTACTCGCATGATGCACTCGGCATCCCATGTACCCGATACGGGCCATCTATACTTTTCTTCTAACTGTTTTGTATACTCTACCCATAAATCTAGATATAGTATGGCACTTATGCCATGCTTCTGATACATAAAATGACCTGGACTGTCCCTAGGCGGGACAGGAACTGCTTCCTCTAACAAACCCTTTCTAGTTTTTAACTGACGTAATTTTGAAAACAGCGGCATGACTGAACTATAATCTGGACACAATACAATACACAATGAACACGATACTTATTCCCCATTCATACCACGACATTAAAATACATGAAAAACATTTAGAAATAACAGTTCGAACAGAATACTACCTGGAATACGGAACACAGAATATATGACTTTATATGAATTTTCTCGAGAACAGAACTGACTGGAACAGAAACTAGATGCACTGCTGAAACAGTACGAAACTTACCGGTCTCATAAAGAGACACGTCAGGACCCGCATCCACCGAAGTGGACACTTCGTTTGTGTGTCTGGGTACCACCAACCCACGGACCAGAGTCAATTAGGTTGACCCTGTCTAGATACTACCCCAGTAATGGTACTCACCGGGCAGCAAGAACGGAAGGCCTCGGACTGGACTGGACTGCTTCGACGACGGACAACGAACTTCGGACTTAAGTTACGGGTGGACCTCCGGATACCTCGGACCTTGGACTCTTGGCTTGGGCTCTGGTCGGGACTCGCCGCATTCCTCCACCGCCTCGTCTGGATGCTGGACCGCCTCCTCCGTCTCCTCCGTGGGCCTGAGGGATACTTGAAGCAGAAATATCTGCACGTGCACGGTATGGTTCCGTCACGGCTGCAGAGGGTCAGGGGGCCGGCGTGGCTTCACCGGCGCGTGGGGAAAGGGCAAGTCCCTGTTCGGGCGCCATTATGTGGTAAATAAATAAATAATACCCTATTTTTGAATGTATAAATGAATAACAGATAGCTCAATAAATAAGAGTCAAGATTCGAGGTAGTAGGAGTTTCGCAGGTTTATTACAGCATAAAGGACAGGAACAGGACAACCTGCATAGGAATAGGATGGCAGGGCCCAGCAGCTGCCGGGGCTGGATCTGGGATGAGCGCGCTAGCATTTAATAACAATACACAAGCATATATAGTAAAACAGTTGCATTACAGTACATATGATAGGCGGAGCAGTGGGTGGAGCAAAAGGCGTGACGCGTAGCAGTCGCGAAAGATAAGGGTGAAAGTGGGTGTAACAGGGCGTATACATAGACATGTGATGCAAACGTAACAGAATATGTCATGAATGGGGCGGAAACCATGGAGGGGGCTACCTAAGGAGCCGGGACCTCTAACCTGGTGGTGCGCGCAAGCTGGCAATGACGTATCACTAGGAGAAGCTGGGGGCTATGAACTCTGTGCTAGGAGCAGAGACTGAAGTCTGGAGAGTCAGGGCGACATGTACCTAAGCAGTATCTAGTATCTGATGCTTAGAGAACATGTTGATATAAACTAGAAGTCAGGAGGGGAAAGGCTAACTTGATTCTAAGACTGGACCATGCATTATTCTACATGTAGTGCGTGATGAAGAATACGAAATGACCATTAAATACAGTATTTCTCTTACATGGAGCCGGAAAGGCTAGACAATGACGGAAACTATTGATGCAGTTCAGTAGCTTTAGGAATGCAGAGAAGGAGGACTGAACTGATAACTGAAACTATAACATACTCTTGGCAGACTCAGAGGCAGAGCCAGGCTGAACCGGGTACTGCGAGGCAGGAAGTAAGTGAAGGGTCGAGGATACAGGTGGGGGCTGTATCGCTCCTCAGCGAGGGCTCAGGAGACAGGAGCTGAATCTGGTGTCCAGGCCCTTTTTGAGGCCTAGAAACGGGGACTTTACAATGAAATAACGTGCACACTGAGAGACGTGGCAACGTAGCTTTACATAGGCCTGATATTCGTAGTATTCACGAGGACTGGAAACTGACATACTAGAGGTGGACACAACTATAATTGCGTCTTGAATCGAACATAGGGAATACATATGCATATTAATCATGCACACATAACATATGATGGATGACACGTAGGGACACAGAACATGGCAGAATTTACTTTTCCACATTCTTATGCCCGGGACTCCTTATCTAGTTACTACGACTGCGAAGGTCAAGTGCTGTGGACGCTCATTGTTCCCCAGCTCCTTCCCAGACAGGGAGGCAAGGGCATGGCCCGATTTGAAAATTACTTCTATTCGAATAGATACTTTAAGCAGAATGAAAACAGTCCTTCTTCAGACGCCTACCAGGCTCTCGTCATCAAAAGAAACGTATGATCTACAAGTCGCAAGGACGACTGCAGAGATACATACATTATTATCAACTAATTCCCCCGTACATTTCGCGGAAATCCTAAGTGAAATCTTAAATATTTCTGATACCAATGGGGTCTCAAAGGTATTTAAGACAGTATTTTCGATGGCATTAACACCATTCAAAGCCATACTGGGTATTTTTCCAGATTTCGTCCATTCGATTTTTGGCGGACTTCCCCTGATCCTGGGACTAATTGCAGGAATCCTATTCTTAGTCCTTATTTTTCGTTATGGCAACCCATGTCACAGACAAAACTCTTGCGACAAGGGAAGAAACAATCCTAGCCATTGGATACCGGGACCGGATATCAAAAATCCTGGGACTCTCCCGGCTTAGAGACCTGAACATGACTTGGTTTCTATCATTTCGACCAATGTGGCAAAGATGTGTTTTACCTGTATTGAGGTGTCTGCTATGCGGAGAAGAATGCGTGTTAGACACCTGTCTGACGCTACAATCGGATGCGCCGATGGATGCAGAAACATTGTTGAGCCCGATCAAGGTTTATGCTTTGTGCTGCCCTCAAAGGCTACCAATCCTGATGACGGCATTCGTGGAAGCTTCACCACTACGATTGATGGGTAGTGAAGTTCAAGATGAAAGCAGCATCGAACAGGTACGACCTTCTGTCAGTAATGCAAATCAGAATGTCAATGGAGACAATCATGCGCAAGAATGCATGATTACACCTATTTCCGAGTTAGTGGAACTTTCCCAGGAAGCTGTTGACAGTTTTTTCGAAAGCCTAAATGATATGATGTTCTCACCCGAACAGAAATAGAGACTTTTGAGCAAGCTCGCACACGGCGTTCCCTGAATTCGGCCTTCAACTTTAAAAATAAAGTCACATGAACATTTTCGCTCCAGTTCACGGACAGCAGTTTTTCCAGCAGCCCCAAAATATTTTTGCATATTTTTCTGGACACTATCTTCTGCTTAAAGTAAGAACTATTCTTAAAGAACTAAGGTTTCTAAAAAAAATTTTTTAAGATAGCTTATAGACATTAGCTGCCCGCTGGCATATTCATAAAGATATTTTATTCTGTGATGGAATGGTCTCGAAACTTTTTTCTGTCAGAAATCATTTCATGTGTAATTCTCATATACCAAATAAGCAATAATGTATACAAATGCAATTACTTTGGCATTTTTCTACAGCTTGAGTACATACCATATATATGTCTGCAATTTTTCCGTATATTTGAAAATTTCAAAATGCATTTATGTATTTTGGGGTGGTAAGGTATACACACTACTCTATAGTATGTTGTACTATGTTATACTATGCCTAGATTAGTAAATATGTCCATAGTTATCGTGGAGTGGGTGTCATGTATTCCTATCGGTTCTGAATCGATCCCCCTATTCCTGACCCTATTCTGGTTAAACAAACCAACAAGTTAACTAGCAGTCAGCCCATGAGGCAGAAATTCCCCATGATGCAGATACCGTTATCTGACGCAGTCACACTACGGCACAGGAACGTGTTATCTGATTAGGTCATAACGCTTGCGATCTAATTAGACAAGCGATATTCCTCCAGCCCCTGATAAGGCATACGGAGTTCTCATAACAAATCAAACCTATGACAACCTGGGCAAAACCCTGCGGCCATTGTTTTGATTTCACCGAGAACTTTAGTAAAAGAATGTGCTAACGAGCAAATCGTATGACATCTTTATTGACGTATCTATGTCCATCCTTACGTCAATCTCGGCACCTTAAAGGTATAAATATTACCGATCTTGCCATATGCAAACACACGCGTGGTGACGAGACGGAGCAGCCATACTTGCCGAAGCCGAGAGCAGAGCAGACCCCGCTGGCAACAGCCCCGCCTTCCTGACGCGCTGAGAGACGCGCTGCTTTCTCCTGCCGAGAATCCAGCACCGGCGTTTCTGGGCAGCCCTCGCAGGCAGCCTGGAATATCGAGACCAGCGAAAGAGATACCATTCCTCATTCATCCTAACTTCCAGGTACAGAACTGAATAACCCCTCACAGAGAATTCTTTAGTTATTCACTTGGCAAAAACAAACTTAACTTAAACTGTAACTTTCTATTCCCGCCCACGTATTAGGCTTAGGTCAGGTACACGGGGTAGGCGTATTTAGAAACACCAGTTGAGTACGTTTAGTCAAATGTATATGTGTATGTAAATATATTTTATTCATTTTAAACATCATATGGCTTAGAAACCATATCAATGTTTTTACAGTATTACTTTATACTATTGCTTTTAATGTATGCACTTTACTTAACTATAAGTATTGCAATAATATCGATCCATTTCTCTTGTATGAGAAAAGAGACTGATCAATAAATAACACCTTTTTATTGAACACGCCCGTCTCTTCCTTTTCTCTACATTCTGATGAGACTAAGAATGCAGGTACTGACTGAGTAAAATAATTTGCCTTTTGTTCACACGACTCTCGAGATTGACTCTTGATTAGGGGAGAGCAAAGTTGTCATGTTCTATGGTTGTCAGAAACTAAATCCCTTCTTGTCTAATCAGGGAAGTTAATTCCTCCTTGAACATTCGAGAACGTTTCTAGCGAACTCTGAGCTACGCTGGCAAACCCAAAACTTAAGTCTAGTATCGACAGTAGTAGACCTAGTTAACGTCTGGCCTAGGCCTTTACTGCTGTAGGTATTATTCCAATGCGCAGAGCCTATTGGGAAGATAGGAACTACACTACATGGCGACCGCGAGTGAGCAAAATGACATCCCGGTGAGATTTTTTCCTCGTTCGCGATCAGCAACATCAAGTTGCCGATCGCGAGCGTGGAAAATAAACCTCCCAGTGAGATTCTCAACGCGGGGAGGTCATGTTTCTCATTGCGAGTGGTCACGTATGCTCGCGACTGCTCGTGATGAGAAACTACCAGTCAGCGTTGAGAAAGCTGCAGCTCGAGTAGAAATCTACTTGAGCGGCAGAAAACTACCGCTTGCACTGTGCAAGATGCGGTTTGCACTGATTGCACAGTGCAGACAAGCATCCGGCACTGTGCAATCAGTGTGAACGGCATTTTGCAGAGTGCGTAGCTCGCATAGGGCGAAATGCACTACGCGTAGCGCTACTACGCGAACTACGCCCAGGGTTAATTTCACCCCTTTGTATTTATTGAATGAATTCACTTGTGACTAATCATGTGACTAAGACCCGGTCAGGGTCGAATTGCATCAGTTTATTTGCTGGAATAAAATTGTATTGCAGAGCATCACAACTGGTTAGGGTGTCTTGTTTGTTTGTACTACGACCGTAAGGGAGAAAATCTTGATGATATATATATATATCATACTCATATACTTGGTGTATGTATGTATATATATATCACTGAAAAAACCATAGGTTTCAGGCCTTATATAGTTAGGAATTAGCATTTAAAAAAACCTTTGAAATTCACTGAAAAAAACATAGGTTTCCGGAGTTATATAGTTAGGAATTAGCTTTTACAAAACCTTTGAAATTCACTCAAAAAACTATTACCTACTGGCGGTCGCCAGTAGGTATATATAGTTAGGATTTTTTTCCATAGGGAAATCGCAACATTCTATTGGGAATAACTTTGGCGTCGGTTGAGGAATCTGCCTGAATTTTTCAGCAACTTTGCCTCACGGCTCTCCGCTCCTTCCCTGAAAGTTTGGGGGGGATTCGTCAAGCGGGGGCCGAGATAAAAGGGGGTCCCAAAACGTGTTTTCCCCATGTTAATTTTCATAGGGCGGTCGGTCGCACTTTTAGCTCGAACGGCTGAATGGATTTTCACCAAACTTGGCAAAATTGTAGGGACTGGTAGCCCGATGTGCCTTTGCTATGTCTCAAGATATGTGCTCCAGAGGATTTTGAGTAATTTAGGTTCCAAAAAATTTATATATCTATGGCAGCTTACCCGTGAGCTTACCCGTACGCATACGGTACGCGCACGTACGCGTACCGTACGCGGACCTCTAGTGCGCGAGCTGCATTCTGATTGGCTGCCAATGTCTTTCAACACTCCAAAACAGAAACTGTTGGCAGCCATCTTGTGCCTCGGAAGACTGAGGTACAGGAAAGCAGAAAAACAAACGTGTAGAACTCAAAAAGGGGGCAGGGTAGAAGCATCCTGACCCCCTAGGCCTGCTCAGGGGGTCCCACAAGGACCCCCAAGGCCCCAAAAAAAAAAAATCGCGGGGTACGCTTACGGTACGCGTACCGGTACGCTTACGGTGCGCGTACCTCATTTTTTTACAAGAAAAAAAAAAGATTTGGGGGCCTTGTAGAAACACTCTGACCCCCCTAGGGCTGTTCAGGTGGTCCCATACGGATATTAACATATATAAATGTTATCCGCTAATAGAATTAGCATTTAAAAAACCTTGCGAGTTCACTGAAAAAAACAAAGGTTTCAGGCCTTATATAGTTAGGAATTAGCATTTAAAAAACCTTTGAAATTCACTGAAAAAACGTAGGTTTCACACCAGTTATAGTTAGGAATTAGCATTTAAAAAACCTATGAAATTCTCTGAGAAAACCATAGGTTTGACACCAGTTATAGTTAGCTGAACATTTTACTCATACACACACACACCCCACACACATACCCCCACATACACACACCCCACACCCACCCCTCCCACACACCCCTCACACATACCTCACACACCCACACCTCCACCCACACCCAAACACCCCACACACACACCTTACACACCCACACCCCCACCTACACCCACACACCCCACACACCCCTACCCACACACACCTCACTCCCCCCCCACACACACACACACCTCACAGACACACCCCACACATCCCCCACACACACCTCACCCCTCCCCACACACACACACCTCTGACACACACCTCACACACACACACCCACACACCCACACACACACTCCTCTCACACAGACACACCCACCCCCCACACATGCACCCACACACACACATCCTACACACACACACCCCACACACATACCCCCCACACACACCCCACACCCACCCCCCCACACACACACACACCACACACACACTCATTATTATTTTTATTTTTTGAGGGGGTGCCCCACACACATACCCCCACACACACACACCCCACACCCACCCCCCCACATCCCCCCACCATACCTCATACACCCACACCTCCACGAAAACCAAAGACCCCACACACCCACACCCACACACACACCATACACCCCCACACCCCCACCTACACCCACACACCCACACACACCTCACTCCCCCCCCACACACACACACACACCTCACAGACACACCCCCACACATCCCCCACACACACCTCACCCCCCACACACACAAACCTCTGACACACACCCCCCCCACACACACACACACACACGCATACACGTGTTAACATCCTTGTGGGGACTATGTGTGAATACCTGCCTTGTGGGGACTTACCTTTCCGACAACAAACAGAAAAATGTTAAGAAAAAATTCATGATAAAGGATCCTGCTTCAAATTTGCAAATATATTGTTATTTAATTGTGCGCACAGCACCATCCTTGTGGGGACTTGAATATGTGCTACCATCCTTGTGGGGACCTAGTCCATAACACTATTTGTGATTGAATACAGTCGAAGGCACATGTCTAAATGTTTATTTTAGCAACAATATACACAAACAACATTATAATATGTTCATATATGAATTGCTGCATATATAATAGGGGTATACATTAAAGGTAGATTATCTTAATTTGCCAGAAAATACCATATGATGCTTAACGAAAGACACTTAAAGCTGCAGTTAACCTATTTATTAGTGCTTAAAATCTTAGGAGATAAGGGAACTAACACATAAAGAAATTAACATATAGAACAAAGGAATATGGTCAAGTGGAATCCAGAGCTTGAGTAGCTGCTTACATTTTTACCAAAATAGATGTTTAAGTTCCAAAAGAGATACTGAAATAGTGTGTACATTCAAAGCTTGAATCCCATTATAAAGGGTGTGAAGCTAATGATGTTCAAGTCCACACAGAGGTTGTGTGTAATTATAGAAATGCTCAAGTCCCCACAGAGATAGTGTGTTATCATAGAGATGTTCAAGTCCCCACAGAGATAGTGTGTTATCATAGAGATGTTCAAGTCCCCACAGAGATGGTGTGTAATTATAGTGATGTTCAAGTCCCCACAAAGATAGTGTTTTATTACAGTGTTGTTCAAGTCCCCACAAAGATAGTGTGTTATTATAGCGATGTTTAAGTCCCCCCAGAGATAGTGCATGAAGGTGATTGTATTTAAGTCCTCATTAAAATAGGGCCCGATTCACAAAGGTACACTTAGACCAAACGTCTAACTTTACTACTTTTCAGTATTCAAAAAGCTCCATACAGAGAATGTGAAGCTGGTGATGCTCAAGCCAAAACAGAGCTTGTGTGTAAATAAATGAATGTTCAAATCCCCACAGAGATGGTGTGTGACTATAGTATTACCACGGTCAGCAAATAGAATGTGTGTAATTATAGACATGCCCAGGTCCCCACAGATATAGTGTGTGATTATAGACATGCCCAGGTCCCCATAGAGATAGTGTGTGATTATAGACACGCCCAGGTCCCCACAGAGATAGTGTGCGATTATAGACATGCCCAGGTCCCCATAGAGATAGTGTGTGATTATAGACATGCCCAGGTCCCCACAGAGATAGTGTGTGATTAGAGATGTTTAGGTCCCCACAGAGATAGTGTGTGATTATACACATTCCCAGGTCCCCACAGAGATGGTGTGTGATTATAGACATGCCCAGGTCCCCACAGAGATAGTGTGTCATTAGAGATGTTTAGGTCCCCACAGAGATAGTGTGTGATTATACACATGCCCAGGTCCCCTCAGAGATAGTGTGTGATTATAGACATGCCCAGGTCCCCACAGAGATAGTGTGTGATTATAGAGATGTCTTGGTCCCCACAGAGATGTTGTGTGACTATAGTATTACCACTGTTGCCAAAGAGAATGTGTGTGATTACAGACATGCCCAGGTCCCCACAGAGATAGCGTGTGATTTTTTTTTTTGTAACTTTTTTTATTTTATAAAACAAAGGAAAACAACACAACAAATATACAATCAAGGCAATACAGCAATAGTACATCCATCAGGTCTGTGCTCATGGAGGACGGGAGATACAAGACAACAGGATAGAAGATTCTTTGAATACAGATGAGGGGAGGGGGCCAAAGGCGGAATTACATATGAACATCACAATGTACCACAGCTAGAAGGAATGCAGGTCAGGGCGATTGGGCAGGACTAGGAATCTCAGCGAGTGGGGGCGTACAGATATCTCCACGGTATGAGTTCCACTGGTCCCAAATTTCCCCCCATTTTTTGGGTTTGCCTCTTGCCATGTACACTGTCTTTTCTCTGAACATGCACCAGTCTATACCCTCTTTCCAAGCAGTCACTGTAGGTGGTCTCGGTGACCCCCACAATTGTGCAATATCCCTCTTAGCAACCATATTGGCAAGAGTCACCCACCGAAGCTGCGACACGTCATAATCATTCGGACCCCACACATTCAATAAACATTGTCGGGCTTCTGGTATCATCACAACACCCGTTACTTCATCCATCAACTCATGTATACGTTTCCAAAATCGCACCACCTCAGGGCATTCCCATATGATATGGAGATAGGTGCCAAGGAGACCACACCCACGCCTACACATGCCATCCGTGGAGTAGCCCATATGGATCAGACGGGGACCGGTGACATAGATTCTGTGGAGGATCTTGAGTTGGATCAGACGGAGGCGGGCCGGAATCGCCACCTCCCTGGGAGAGGAGATCGCGGACTGCCAGTCCTCATCATCTAGTTCAATACCATCAGCAATCCATGCTTCACGAAGGCGATCAAGCAAACTCGATCGATCATTAATCATTTTCTTATAGATCAATGAGATAGTACTGTCTGGCACATGACCGTCTAGTATACGATCTTCGAGGGGGGAGGATTCCGGAATATCACTACCCACTGGCAACACAGAGTTCAGAGCATGGCGTATCTGGACATAACGGAATTTTTCCCTGTCACTCAGCTTATACTCGACTTGCAGATCCGAGAAGGTCTTCACTCCTCCTTTAACCCAGAGGTCACGCACTTTACTAATGCCGATCGTGTCCCATTTATGAAATCCCTTCGTCTTCCATAGGCAACCCAATTTCGCAGAGGCATACAGCGGAGTTGCGCCAGTCAGTTTATCACTCCAGCCCATAGCCGCCGTTGCGCTATGCCATACCCGCACGGCTATAGCGGTAGGTCCCGAGAGATGCGAAAGGGAGGGTCCCGAATAAAGCGCCCTATAGTAGTCACCACCCGGGAGCAGCAACTTATCCATTTCAAAAGCCAGATTCAACGCCGGGCCATACATCCCGTGGTTGATGGCAGCAAGGTGGGAGGCCCACTAATACCTACGAATATCCGGGAGCGCTATACCGCCATCATACCAGGGAAGTGTCAATTTTGGAAGAGCGATGAGTGAACGTCCGTCCCATATTAATTGCCTCTGCAACGATTCTACCTCCCGAAAATATTTTGACGGGATGACATCAAAACTGTTCTGAAGTGCATATAGGAACCGTGGCAAGGACATCATTTCAAAAACGGCTGCACGCCCCGGGGAGACAACGGCAATTTACGCCAACACGCTACATCGGAGCGCAACCTTTGGAGTGGGGGGAGTAAATTGCGTTCATAGCGAACTGCCGGATCCAGCGAGATAAACACACCCAAGTATTTAAAGCCAGACTGCGACAACTGGATGGGACAGTCTCGCGGCAAACGATGGACATCACCCGCAAGTACATAAATGTAGGATTTCGACCAATTAATAATAAGGCCCGAGTTCTTCCCGAAGGAGTTAAGTACGTCAAACAATACGTTGAGCGATTTTTGGGGAAATGTAAGGTACAATAAAATATCATCCGCGTATAAGGAGATACAATCTTCAAATTCCGGCGACCAGCGTATGCCCTTCATCGAAGGTTCCCACCGTAGCCAAGCGGCGAGTGGCTCCAACGCCAGAGCCAAGAGGAGTGGGGACAACGAACAACCCTGCCGCGTGCCCCTCCCAAGAGTAAAAGGCATGGAGACACGGCCATTAACCACCACCTGTGCCAGCGGCTTTTCATACAGGAGTTTGACCCAAACAATAAAGCCAGCGCCGAATCCAAACTTGGCGAGTACCGCCCAGAGATAAGACCATTCGATTGTGTCAAAGGCCATCGTGGCGTCTAAGGACGCCAAGATGGCCGGTCAATGCAACGTCGGGCCCTTGCGAGAACACCATGCAAGCGTCGCAAATTTAATGCCGTGTTACGGTGCGGGATAAAACCTGACTGATCCGGATGAATCAGGTCGCCAATAACCATAATCAGACAATTAGCAAGCAGTTTGGCGAGGATCTTAGGCTCCGCATTTAAGAGCGAGATGGGTCCATAAGACGAGCAGCGATCCCGTGGTTTACCCTCCATATGGATCACCACAATGGTCGCAAGACGCTGATCTCTGGGGAGGGAGCCACTGTCTCGCACAGCCAAAAACATATCACGGAGATAAGGAGCTAGAGTATCAGGGCGTAATTTATACAATTGAACAGGAAGGCCATTGGGACTCAAAGCCTTGCCGGAACGAATGGAGCGCAGCGCGAGAGCCACCTCATCCACCGAGGGCGTGGCATCCAAATAGTCCCGATCTGATTCCGACAGACACGGAAGTGCTATATCTTGAAGCAACAACTGCGAATCCTCCTCGGGCCTGTCGGATACCGAGGTATAGACCTCTCGAAAATAGGCAGCAAAGCATTCAACAATTTCAACGGGGTCCGTTACACGCACACCATCACATGTCTCAATCACCGGAACCACACGACTCGCTCTCTCCCTTCTGTCCAGCCAGGCAATCAATTTTCCTGCTTTATCACCCACATCATATAGCCGTCCTTGCTGTTCCCTACTCATCATCTTTGCTGCATCAGTAACCAAAGTTTTATATTCTAATTGTTTAAGGGGGAGAACATGTAATGCTTCTCGAGACACCTCTCGTTCCAATGCAGTCTCCAGGTCTGTGATTTCATTCTCGAGCTGAACAATTGCCTCATTCTTACATTTCTTGGCATACCCCACCAAAGACAATGCCTGTCCCCTGATCACCGCCCTGAAGGCTTCCCACAGCAGAACAGGCGAGGATACAGAACCAGCATTCTCAGTAAAATATAAATCAAATGATTTAATCAATTCAGTGCGAGTCTTAGGGTTAAGAAGATACCAGGGGTTGATCGGGGCCACCCTCCCTTCTGCGCCTATGTTAAGATGAAAATGAAACCAAATAGGGGAATGGTCCGATATACCCCGGGCCAAGTGTCTAATCTCTCCAATCGAAGGGGACAGGGCAGCCGGTATCAGGATATAATCCAATCTAGAAAGACTACCATGAGCTCCCGAATGGAAAGTAAACTGTGTTTGCTCTGGATGCATTAGTCTCCAACAATCAATAAGTCCCAATGTTTCCAGGAAGTCGCCCAACCAGGATTGCGCAGCAGGAAGGTCTTGGGGCGGATAGCGATCTGCTCTGCCAGAAATGACGGAGTTAAAATCACCACCCAGTATCAGAACACCCTCCGGGAGACCCAAAACCATCCGCCCCAGGTCCGTGATTGTCGTGGATTGTAAGCCCGGAGGGACATACACCGAAACCAACGAAATTGTTTTCCCCTCCCACCGCCCAATAAGTGCAACATATCTACCCCTGGCATCAAGGATCACATCGTCAACCTCGAGGGGGAGGGAAGCCCTGAGCAAAATACCCACTCCTCTAGAACTAGATGTAAACCCAGAATGGGCAGCAAGACGATAACTCCGTCTATTAAGAGCGTGATAAGTATTTCCTATCAAATGTGTTTCTTGTAACAAAACGACGTCGGGCGAAAGGCGCCGCAACAGCTGCATAACTACCCCTCGCTTTATCCGATCACCCAACCCATTCACATTCCAGCATAATACCCTCAACCCTCTACCCCCATCCAGATGAATAATGAACTCCCATCGCAAAACGAGCATCACACCAATGTCAAAAATAGTGAAAGTACCTTGCCTTGAAAAAGAAAAAACAAACAATCCCAAGAACATGTCCCTCCCTCCCCCCAAAGTTCCCAACACAACTCCCCCCCACCCTGCACCCCTGCACCGACTCAAAGCCACCCCAATTTGCAGTGTGCCTGTCGCCCTAACAATTACAAACAAAGAACTAGTCTACACAAAGAAAACCCCAGAGGAGGAAAGGGTCCCGCCATCCCGGCTACCTCCCAAGATACGAAGGGAATGATCAAAGAAGTCAGTGAGCCTCAGCTGTTCACATTGAGTTAGTGTTCCGGACACAGGCGCCACAGTCATTCTTGGTCCATCAGTCCCCCCTCAGCACCACCAGCATGTTACTGGCCAGCACGGCGAGTCGGCAAAGTGTCCAACCAATCACTCGCTTCCTCTGGCCTGACAAAGAAGAATGTTCGATTGTCATATTCAACACGCAGTCAGACCGGGAATAACATCGCGTATTTCAATTCCATGTCTCTTAGCCGCCGTTTCACCCCTTGAAATCCCATTCGTTGTTTCTGGAGCGATTGGGAAAAGTCCGGATAAAAGTTCACAGCAGCGTTCTCGAACTGCGTAGGGCCGCTTGTCCGTGCCGCCTGCAGGATGGCGTCGCGATCTCTGAAGTTGAAGATCCGTGCAATAATCGGACGGGGGGGGAAACCGGGCTTTGCCTGTCCCCCTGGCACTCGGTGTGCACGTTCGATGGCAAAGAATTTACTCAGGCCCTTGGGTGCAAGATGATTAAGAATGAGGTCCTCCACTCGAAGATCAGTGGCGAGTGAACTAGAATCTTCCGGGACCCCAATAATACGCACGTTGTTGCGCCGCGCACGGCCTTCAAAATCCTCCAGGCGACGAGCGAAAAAGTCATTAGCAGTTCTAAGGTTGCGCACTTCTGTTTGCAAGTCGGACACATCCGTAGTAAGGCTGGATGTCTTTAGGTCCAATGACTTCACCTTCTCGTTCGTCTTGGTCAAATCAGTTCGAATGAGGTTGATATCAATGGCCACCGTGTCCAGCTTCAGAGCCAGGGCTTCATATTGTTGGCCAATAGAAGACTGAATACCAGCAATGGCGCCCATCACGTCCTGTAGCGTTAATTCCGCTAATGCAGCAGGATCGTCGACAGCTCCCTCCCGGGCCTTAGGCGCCCCACCAGGGGATCCTTTAGAAAGTGTGTAGCGATCCATGACGTTCGTCTGGGCTGATCCTCCGCGGATAGTGGTCTTGACTTTCCGTTTTTCACCCTCGGGCTTGCCCGTCATGGCGAGCCGGGTGCCCCGGAGGGAGGCTTGGGATCTGGTCCAAATGGCTCCTTAAAAGTCACACACAAGAATACCGGAGGCGAAGTTGGGTCAATTTGAGTCCACAGCCAAACTGTCGCTAGCTCGAAGCTCAATGAGCTAGCATCGGAGCCCGCCTGATCAACAGGCACACCGCAGATAGGAGAAGGTGCGCTGGAGAAACGAAACCGAAAGTGAAGTGAGGCTGTGGTCTGATCCCCTCAAGCCGCTGTTGTTGAATTACGACCTGGGTACAGCCACGACTCAAGGTCCAGGCTGTTCCTCGGAGAAGGCCACAAATTTCAGGACGGCATAACTCGGGGACCCTGCGTCCGATTCCGACCCAGAAACCTGCTAGTACATCAGCCGGGTTGTGTCTTCAATGACCTTCCATCAAATCAGGATATTGTCCAGGATAAATGCGGGAGGCAGCGAGGGTCCTCGGGAGCCCTGTGCTCACGCGGCCATCTCGGATGCGCGCGAAGCTCCTCAGCCGATAGCGTGTGATTAATGGGATGCACAGGGATAGCACACAGAGATAGTGCATGATTGTAGTCATGTACAAGTCCTGACAAATATATTACAGTGACGTTTTAGTCCCCACAGTGATAATGTGTGATTACCATCATATTCAAGTCTCCACAGTGATGTGTGTAATGATAGGTATGTTGAAAAATCCATACCGATCGTATTAATATAGATCGCATTAAACAGTGCCAAAAAGGTGTTTCTTGGGTGGAGTTTGGGTGTTCCCATGCATCCACCCATATATTCTGGCACATTCCCAGATTTACCACGACAAGTAAACCTGGGGATGCATTAACATTGTAGGCCTTCCTGATAGAGGCGTAACAAGGAAAAATATCTTTGTTCCTCCTTGTTTGTTCAGAATACAGCACACTTAGAAAGCGGAAAATGCATCTAAGGAATGCCTTTGTGCGGGAAGGTGTCCCTTGCTCAATAAAAAGAATCTTTCCTGCAACACAGGCACCCTTTTACTACAGCACAAAAGGTGCCTGCATTGGCGCGAGGTAGCACATAAAATAATCCCGGTTTTATGGTATTTATTTTTTGACATTTCCGTCAGTATTTATCCATATTTATAAATATGCACTCATGCTTGAATGTCTGCTAGATTTCAGTGCTGTAAACACCCACAGAAGAGAAATTAATGCACTTTCAAGAAAATATGCACTTTTCAGTATCAACCTCGTGCATATCTACTGCTGTTAAAGCCTCTTTACTAAAATTCCTTTCTTTTTTAGCTCCCTTACCTATCAATCTACACAGCTATGCGCCTGGCAGTCATGGCAGACAGTATTTAGATTTACTCAAAAAGTAACACAATTTCTGTTTTTATCCACATTTAAAAATAAATATAGACAAGAAAATAAATGTTTTCAGTCTGTATATATCTGTTAAAATTAGTAAAAACGGAAAACAGGTAGCCTTACACAAAAAGCACCAGCACAGTGAGAAAGCAGCAATGCGCAAAGTATTTATTAATATGGCCCATTCCTGACCTCTCCGTTTGATGCAGTGCAGCATGTTGTCTTGCTGCTTTGCGCTACGTCAAATCTTGGTAAATTTAACCCTAAGTCTGAAAGTAGGAATCTTCACCGTTACTTCGTCCAAGGGCTCAACAAAAACGATGCCTCCTCTTTGGACACCCTTGGCTGCCTTGCCCAGCTGAGCTTTAACTTCAAAATTTCATCTAAATCTGAAGGTAAATGGAGACGCAGCCCAATCAACTTCTTGTATCCAAACTGTGGTCCGCGATGAGATGCCCACAGTTGTTGCTTTGAACATTTAGGCACTCTTTTTCTCATTCTACTGATAAAACATAAATATAAACTTAAGATAATATTTGTCCCATTTCAGAAATTTCTCCATTACCATTACCTGGTGACCATTTTTAATGTGTTTTGACATGATTCTTGAACAGCCAACCTGTCAATGATCTTTCTCCTCATGCATCAAACCATTTGGAGATACTTTGACAGACTGCATACAAGTGGCTTCCCTGGTGTGTTTTCTCAATAGCCTTAATGCCTCTGCTTGTTGTGTTACCCCATGAAATGGCAAATCCATATTATCCCCTTCCTCCTGGGATTTTTTATATGCTCCACAGAAGAATAGAAGATGAGCCATTCTTTCATCTGGCAAATTACATGCCGGCATAGCGCTGAATAGGCGGTATATGTTCTACCGTTTGGAACAAAAACCACAGAGTTAAAGAGATCCGTCTGGATTTTACACATAACTAACTAGCCACTAGGAGAGTAATAAAGTCAAAATAGCGTTAATGAGAACCAGTACATTTAAAATCCAGAAAGGCTACAGTTAGGAACTTCTGAGTCAGGAATTAGTCATTTGTTTCTTTCGCACAGTATTCCAATGTATTTTTGGATAGTGTTCTTTAGATAGTGGTTGGAAGTTCATCCTGTCTTTGTATTTCACTTCAAAGTCAAGTAATGTTAGCATTGACCACACACTTCTAAAGCACAGGATTTTACTTTGCCTATCATAATAAGAAATACCAAATTGTTACACCACCTTACCACCTTTTGATTTGAAATCTAGCCACAAACAGAACATGATCACCTGTTTAAAAAAAGACCTACAGAACTTCCATGACCCTATTCCATAAACTCTGCAAATTAGGTTGTCTATAGACTTTTATTTTGCGATAAACACTCCCATCATTGATAATAAAACCCAACTTAGATCTAAAAGTCCCCAGTAATTATCGGCTCATACCATGTTATCCCAAACTGAGCTAGATCATGGAGAACCCAGTAGGATCACCAATGCAAGTGTACTGCAACAAATACCAGTTATAAAATACCTCTCAGTGTGGATTCCACCCAACGCTTGGACAGTATTACTGACTATTAGTGAATTTTCAGAATGATAACAGACAGAGGGGCATATGTACAAGCCCCTATCGCTACCACAATATCACTTTTTCTGACGTTGTGGTGGCGTTAGGGGCTTACCCTTATTTACCAGGCAGCATTAAGCCATTTACCGTGGCTTAACGCTGCCTGGTAAATAAGGCCCCCTTTCATGCTATTTGTAGTGTGAAAGGGTTGGGCAGTGGATGTTGGGGGGCGTTCCACCGCAACACTCATTGATTTTGATGCTGCCCCCTATGTACAAGGGCAGCGTACATAGGAGACAGCGCCAAAATTAATACTAGGGAAAACCTGGTCTTAACTTGGCAAAATGAGGAGAAATGCCTTATTTTCCTCGTTTTTGCATTTTCCATGTGTGCTGCCTTGTACAGCACACATGGAAAAAGCAAACAGCCATGGATTGTTATGTACAGGAAGGTCGCCCTTCCTGTACATGAACAATCTGTAAAAAATTGTCATTGTGTGACTTTTATGTGTGCTACATTCATACCCCTAACCTGAAAAATAGAACTGAAGTACAAGAAAGAAGTATACTTTTGCATGAGTATGTGGGAGGAAGACCTGTTTAACAGACTGACCATAACAAAAAGGGGTACTATCTTAATATGTAAAATGGAGAGGTGTGATTGCTATGCACTATGACTTTAATATGCAACAGCATTTCCTTGAACAATTCTATGTTCATATCTCAATGTGTACCTGTAATTACAGTTTATATGTAAAATGAGTGCAGTGTGAATTCCTTCTCTATGTAAGGGTATGCATTCTCTTCAAGTTGCATAGCTTCCACTGCTTTTGAGATGTCACTTTGGTGCATGTTGGAAAGCAGAGTCTCATGTGAAGCATTGTTAGAGCTTAGGAGATGCACAGGGTATTTTAGCTAGATATCAGGGCACACAGGAAAGAGGTGTGCATGGAGGAATGCACACTGATGGTAGGCTGACTTAAATTCATTGGTAGAGCTTTTGGTGAGACTCGGTGACGGGTTATCGGTGTCTTGGGGCTCTGTAACAAGTTGAGGCTGGACTAGAGACATGTCATGCAGTTTCCTTTCTACAATAGAAGGATGCAATGAAGGGCCACACTGATCTGTGCTGACAGACCAGCTTGTGTGTTTCGAAGATGAAATAGAGTCTTCCACAAATCAGGCTTGAAGGTTAATCATAAAGCAGAGGGTTGATCTCAATGCTGGAGCAGCAAACAATTGTGCAATTGGTTAGGATTGATGACTATTCGCAGTACTATCAGAGCTGATTTTGTATGTGGTGTATATATTCCCAGTAGTGGATATATTCGTCATGACAGAAGACTGAGTTCCTGAGGCCACATGTAGGTTTGCAGTTTTGAATATGCTTGCCCGTCACTTGTGAATCGTCTTGGTGGTTGGTTTCGGATCAGGATTCAGTAGAGTTTCAGAATAGCTTTGTGTAGCGTGGAGGCTGCATGACTACTTAGGCAGGTTTACGTTATAAAGAGTAGGTCTCAGCAGGAGTCACAGATCTGATGGTAAATGCTTAGGTGATTCTTCTTCATCGATGTGGTGTGGTATCATGTCATGACCATACATCTCCACTCTCTGTTCCCCCTCTGATTACTAAATTATATTTGTGTATCATTGTCATAGTGATCTTCATAATCGAGCAAGCCTTGAAATTTAATACTAACCCTTGAAGATGATGCATGCCCAATATTCCTAAATGAATTCATTTGGATGTGCCCATGAGATGATGTGAGTATTTGGGGAGCCTGTATGGGAGTAAGGATAGGCCTTACCTTGTGTTCTAAGTTCATGAAGGTGTTCAAAGAACACATTGCGAAAAAAACAAAGACAGGTCTCTCTTATAAAGAAAGTGAAGTAAGTTCATCCAGAAAGCTAATTCCTAACTGCTGTTTCAGGCCTCATGCATCTAGCTAGGGCTAATGGCATATACATGGCCTCCCAGACTCCATAATGGAAAGTCTTAAGGGCATTCTACAAGCCACAGCACACCTCATCCAGTGACTGAAGAATGATGGTAAATTATCCCCACCATGGTAGAACTTGATCGGCTCCCCTTGCCAGCCCGCGCCATTTTTAGAACCAGCTTCATATTTTATAAATCCATCACAGTCAGCTCAAGCAATAAATGCAGAACACTAGGACCATTATCCTTGTGCTAAAAAGTCTTACTATGGGTACATTCCTCCCTTGATTAAAAGCCTCCACTGCCAGTACAGAAATGTACCGGGTGCAACTACAAGAGGTAAAGTGGTTGCAAGAAATAGAAACTGTAAACAGAGAGGCAGGTGCTAAAATAGAATATACTAGAGGTCCACGATATAGTGCCGACCTGGATGCGGAGATCAAGGTGGCGCGTTGCACAAAGCGTTGTAAAAGTTGTGAAAGTGCTGCCTGTGAAGGGAGGGGTCCAGATGACAGATTGCAGTAGTGATGGTTACAGGTGAGAGTGTGTGTGTGTGTGTGGGGGCTGTAATGTAGACAGTACTAGAAAAAACACTGTGCCGTTCGAATGTTGTATCCTACATACTCCAGTCACAATTGCACGTGATAATGGTTTTGTTTTCGGGTACGGGGGGGATGGTGATTTGCCACAAATCACACAACGTTTTTGGCTAAGAGTTGGAATGCCGGGACTCGAATGACAGAATCTTTAACACTAAACGACACTGATGAATGTATCAAGAAAGAATGCCTCTATGTGGCGCATATTCCACTTTAAAAACGAACGTCAGGGCTAATTCTTGTAAAAGTTACTGCCCTCCGTGTTCGTGTGAATTTAGTTCAAACTGCGGCCACGGCCAGTTTGCATCGGCGGGATTTGTTTTCAAGACTTCGAAAAATTGTGTCGGAACGTGCGCGTTTTTGGTAAACAGTTCAACTCTTATCTGTCAGGCTTGGAGCGAGATGACTGCCAGCTTACTGTAACACAAGGCTCATCACAATATTTCGAGTTTTCACCAATGACTCACGCCCGTTTATCCTGTTATTTAAAGAACTGCGCCTGACGTCAGCAGAAAACGTCACACAGAACTTTATTTTAGTTCACATTGTTATTTCACTCCTCAAGCTCCTAGTAAAACAAGACAAAAAGCGCTTGCGCTGTAGCAGGGGGGAGAGATTCACTCGCAGGAGTGATAATTGCGACCACAAGGGCCGCGCGCTCCCGCAAGTGGATCTCCTGACGTGCATTGCCATTGAAGGCAATGGCAACGCGTGCACGTGCTTGGCTGAAAAGCCTACGCGCTAGGAAAAGGTTGTTTTCGGCTCGACCTAAAAAGGAAGGCCAAGAAACACCTACCTGCCTTGAGGCTTACTGCAAATAGATGGGTTACTCCCGGAGTCAGATAGAAAAATAGCCCACAACAGAGATTGCTCGAGATTCCTGGTTGATGGCCTATACCGAGTTAGTAAGTACACTACAGAGCACCACTCAGGCAGCTGGATCATGAATGTTTTTAATCATTTTGAGTAGCAAAATAAATAGAAATTAGAGCTAACACAGAGTCAGTGTTGTACGTTTTTAGAATGGAGGAATATAAAATAAGTCCTTAATGAGGGAATAAGTTTGAACTGCTGGCTAAACCCATAGAAAGAATGAGGCTCACTTAAGAGGTATTTTCTTGAGGTGTCTGTGTGCCCATCCCTTTTGAACTCAAGGTTGATGGTCATGTGATACAAAGAGCTTGTTTAACAGTACAAAAATTCAAAATTTGCTCAAATGATGGAATGTTTCTGTACTGCTGGGGTTACCAATCACCCTCAGTGCGCTCTTTAACTTGATAAGCGCAAAATTGGGTAATTTAAAATTCCATGTTCTTCCCTTTTTGCCCATATATACCTTAGTCTCCAGGATTGTCATTTTTCAATTCCCCGAATCTCTCTATGTGTAGTGTGCATTGCCTTCAATCTGAGGACTTAAGAAAGTGCTCCAAAATAATGCCCAGACTTTATCTTGTGAAGGGATCTGGGAGTTGGTTGTCACTATTACCTAGTGCAAATTCCTGAGACAGCTGCCGACACAGACAGGAGGATTTTTGTGAATTACAACATTAACTATAAACACACTAAAGCATTTATTTTTACTATACACTTTAAAATCACACACTTGGCTTTATTGTTTTAACGCTAGATAGCGCCAAGCTGTAATCAGAGTCTGCCCAGTTGGACACCTGAGTCTCAGGAGTTCAGGAGCCCCGGATGTTCTTTCTTTCTCAAAGGTGTGCTGTCTTCACAGCAGGGCTATTCCCTAGTGTGGAAAGTCAACTGACTTCAGGAGGTTCCAGCACACAGCCTGTTGAGGTGCTAATGGTTCCTTTGTTTTGCGCAAAGGTGTATTTATTTGTATACAACTACTTAGTCCTAAATCCTGCCTTATATTTCATCTTGAAGCAGGTGATAGTAACATCCAAGCTGCGGGACTGCGGGAAAAGTTTTGTCTACAGGGTGGAGCAAAAACTGTCTTAAATACTTTTGTTCATCAAATTCAGTGTGAAAATGACTCTTTATGACTCATGACATTGTTTTGTTTCATGTTGATGTGCATTCATGTTTATTCCACGTGCTATTTTTTAATTCCGAAAATCTTCATAGACACTTATGAAATTGATAGTTATTTCAAGAGGACTTTCAGATTATAATAAGGAATTATAATACAAAACGAGGACACTTCATATTTAAAATAATACATAAAATATCGCATTTCATTTTTTTAAGAAGAAGGTTGACGGCTTCTCTGATAATGTGGCTCAGAGTGAAGCGCATTTACAATATTTAGAAGTTCACCTTGAGGCTCTATTGTGAGGAATCAAGTGTGTCTAGATTGCTCCAGCCCTGACGAGTGGAGTTCCCAGTCTGGGAGACTGCGAGCAGGGAACCACAGTGTTCTGGGGGTAGGCTATTGTGGACACTTAAATATTGCGCCCCAAGGATGGGGTGCCCATGGTGATCACTGGGCACAGATCTGTAGCCTAAGACTGGCACAAACTTGCAGTCTCAATTTGGTACATAACACAGTATGGATTTTTGTGATTTTGTATTTAACAAAAGAATTGAGTAGCATAGTATGATTATTCTTTGCTGTGAAATAAGAACAATGAATAACCAGTTTTATTTCAAATGCAGTGTCCATGAAGGATAAACACAACATAAACACATGCGTGTTTATAGCCCCAAAGACAGTGATATTACATTTTCAATATATAATGATAGTGATAGTTATGGTGGGGCAAACGTGAACACACATCTATAATTAATAAGTAGTGGCGTATATCTAAGCATGCACGTAGACATGGTTTAGTGAGTAATGATTCAAAGCTGGGCATGTAGTGAAGATTTCTAGGTAGTGGTGCAAATCTGACCATATACTAAGAATTAATTATCACATATGCAAACCCAAACAGGCACTGTTGATTACTGAGTCATGATGGACATCTCAGCATGAGCTTATGATTATAGAGAGAGAGAGTGCAAATTCCAATACTTACTAAGGATTACTAATGGCCGGTATAACTATGAAGAAGAAGGTCTGTATAAACAAATTAAAAGCCAGACCTATTGGCAGGTCAATTAATTATATTCCCTGCAATTCATACTTTCTAATTACATTTAAAAAATATTTCATTATTTATAGCCCTACTTTGACAGGTATGGGACAAGTAGCTATTACACTTTTGGAGTTGGCAGTACCAATGTTCAAAATTATAATATTATATAGATCAAAAGCTATAAGCTTGGCACCCCACTACTCAGAAGCTTACAAAGTCATCTCTAGGGTGCCCTAAGGTACATGACCCCTCTAACCACAATCATCAGCACATACCTCAGCATGCTTTCCTACACCAAAGTCAAACAATTCATACTCTCCCTCTCAGACATGAACCCCAACACAAGAAATAAGTTCATCACGTGCATGACAAAACCGCTAACTGGATGAAAGCTGACTTTCTCAAACTCAACACCAACAAGACAAATGTAGTGATCTTCACCACACCATGGGACTCCACCTGTTGGATGGCTGCACTCATACCCACAGCCACACCTAGCACCAAAATCTTGGAATCATCACTGACACCAAACTGGCAGTGACAGCACAAGTAAGCACAGTCATCCTGCTTCCACACCCTAAAGATGTTGAGGAATATTCTATGGCTCCCAAGTAACACCAGAAAAGAATGTCACCCTCGCCACCAGCAAACTAGACTACTGAAACATTTACTTTGGTCGTACCATCAAGCATTCATTCTGGTTGTATCACCAAGCATCTCACAAGAAGAAAACAAACCATCCAAAATGTGGCAGCCCGTCTCATCCTCAACCCACCATGTATAACCCACATAACATCACATCACATCCCAGGGAGCTCCACTGACTCCCAATGCACAAATGTGTAGATTTCAAACTTCCCACACACATGTTCAAGCCGCTACACAACTTAGGCTCCACTTACCAGGCCACCCACCTCTCCTTTCACCCACCACCTATTCACCTACACTCTGCAGTAAGATTCACACACATTCCATGCATGCACAGAACCACAGCATTCTTTTACATAACACCTAAAGCATCAAATAATCGTCCACTTCACATCAGACAGATGCTTCTATCTTCTTGAATTCCAAAAGAACCTGAAGATGTATCTCGACAGGTTTCGATGCACATACACCTGGTCATCACTAGAATACCATCATGGATGAGAGTACCTTCTACAAATACACATACCATTATTGTATATGGCACATAATTATACTCTAGAAAACAATAAATAAATGAGATTACATAAAAAAAATGTAAACTTTATTTTTGGTTATGCAAACAAACATAAACATCCCCCCCCCTCAATTGTGGCATCGTACAGAACCGTTGCATACAGGACGACAACCTCATTAAGGCACATTAGGGACAAAAACATCGCTAATCGTCAGTCAGGCCTTGGGCTTGTAAAGCAACCTTACAGTACAATCAGTACATGGCAACCGTGAGTTGAGGCAGCGGTCGAGCGCACAAAGACAATCCGGATCTAACCATCCCCAATACCCTCCCCCTCCCCATCATTTCCCGATCCCTCAGAGGTGAACAGTTCTGCGCTATTCCCCTCAGAGTCACTCAAGGTCAAACCAGCAGTACACATCATTCTCCATGCCAACAGGTCTTCCTGCAATCTCTCGTCTCTACGCGTACATTGCATATGAGTCTCTTCCGCCAATGACCACTCCCGGACATCCCTCAGCCATGCAGAAATCTCAGGGGCCCTCCGCCCCATCCAGGTAATGGCTACCCTATGCCGTGCCAGAACCAACATAAGCTGTAATAGTTTATTGGGGACTTTCCTCTTCCTAGGCCGGGGAACCAGAGCTAGCAGACAGTGGAGCGGTGTCAGGGTTATGCTAAGGCCGGTAGCGGCGGCAATCCGTCCCACCACCTCTGTCCAAAAATCTCGCACCAGGGGACACTCCCAGGCCAAGTGGAGAGAACACGCTCTCTCAGCACCGCACCTAGGGCAAGTGTCCCCACTATCTGGCAAAATGCGCTGTAAAGAGACCGGTGTCAGGTATGTGCGATGCATAAAATTAAAGTGTGTGAGCTTAAACCGTGCATTGCAAGAGACCTTACGTGTGAGACCCCCAATACGCCTACGCTGCCCGGCATCCAGTGTCTCCCCCAGATCTATCTCCCAGGCACTCCATGCAGGCTGGATAGGTGGCTCCGAGTCCTGACGGAGTGCGAAGTAAAGCAAGGAGATCAACCTGCGACCCCTACCACAGGTGAGGATGATGTTCAGAGTGTGAGAAGTCTTAGGCGCCTCTGGAAACTGGGGCCACATCTCCTTTACCACCTCCTGCATACCGCGGTAATGTAAATATTGTCCGACCCCAAGGCCTCCGCAGCCTCCTCGTAGGAGACAAACGAGTCGCCCGGATACAGGTCCGCCAGAGTATCACAGCCTCCAGCCCTCCAATCCCGAAAAGACATGTGTTTCTCCATTGCTACAATAGGCGCCAAAATCCAAACTGGCAACTCCCTATGAAAGAGGGCCCACCGCAGAACCCGCTCCGCATATCTCTGCCAGAGTGCAGACGCATGACGCACCAGATAAGGTAGAGTCGCTTCTGCTCCCCTCCCCTTCACCATCGCCACCTGCAGCATATGAGATTACATACATAACATAACCTGAAGAAAATTAGGAATATTGGATTGAAATGTCTTTCCCGTGCACACACAATTTGATGTAGCGAGTAGGTTAAGACCAGAGCCTAGACTTCTGTCACAAAACATTGAATTCAGTAATCAAATTATTTCCTCCTGTACTGGCAATTTATATAAAAAAATTCATTTATAGTATGGCATATGTAGCTGGTGAAGGGCCGAGATGCATTTATAAATGGGTATTGTGCTACTCTGTGGTAGTGCTAAGGATTGAAGAATGTGTGAAGATAAAGCAAAAAGTAGTGTGAGATAATGTGCTTAAACCTTAGTGTCAAGTCTATGGATGGGGGAAAAGTGAGTCGGTGCAATCTGGCCCATTTGGGAGGTGTTTCTGTTTTATTTTTTTGGTTTTAATTTTTTTGCAGAGTTTTATATAGCGCGAACTAGACCCGAACCGAATCGGGTATCAGATTGCTTTACATAGCACCAGTTACGTTACATGAGGACACGCATTCATTTTTGTTAGGCACGGGGAGCTTAAGTGATTTGCCCAGAATCACAGGACGTTTGGTGTCGTTACCGAGACTCAAACCCAGTTCCTCCAGGTCCGAGGTCGAGCGCCCTAGCCGTTAGGCCAACTCCCTCTCTTGTGTGTATATGACAGCGGCTTTTCAAAATTTGTCACAGCAGCAGTCTAGCTGTGTATATGCCTAGGTAGGTGGGAAAAGTGTTAGAAAAGATGTTGCTGTTCATGCACGTAGACAGCAGGAGTGTGAGAAATTCATGTGATTTGTTTTTACGCACTTACACAACATTTTAGGAAAATTTTACGAAATGACATCTAATTATGCAAAATGTGAATCTGGCTTTTAGTGCTATATTTTAGCACAAAATAACCAATAAGTCATTTTTTGACGCAAGCACACATTCTGCAGCATATTGTAGCTCAAACAAGACAATTGGCATGAGCAATACCTGCTCACGTTCTGTTTGCCCGCATTCCTCCAGAGTGTTCAACATAAATGTTTGTAGCAAACGCCACATAATTAGGTGATGTGGCATCAGGGATTTTACATAACAAGTGCAACACGAATTTCCCCAAATTACTCAAACTATGCAAGGGTAATTTACATTTTTCTCAGGCCTAGTGGACATCTACCATTTGGATTAGACTATCAAACAGTTTAAAGAACACTGAATATTGGCATTGGAGTTGTCCAGATGTGAAAGAAGCTAAAATGCGAGGGAGCTGTAGTGGAGGTCAATCATGGATTAACTATAGTAAATACTCTTGCCTTCACAGAGGACCATTAAAAGAGATACCCATCAGAATGGCTATTTTTTAACCAGAAACAATATAAACTCTAATGAATCCACTGGGTAACAGCAGAGGAACAATCATTGTATGGTCAGCTATAGTCGGGGGCCACTGAAATTATGCAATTGTGTGGCAAAAGCGATTTTAACATGAGTATAGATATGCCGCATTGGTCACAGAATCCACTCTCTACTGCATAATCTGCAGATTTTAACAAAAAAAATTGTTTCTTGTTTGAACGGTTCAAAAGTTACTAAAAAAGAAGCAACATCTATTGCCACAAAATGGAAGGATCTTTGCAAAGGTTATCTAGTCGCCTTTCTGTTGTTATTACTATATTAGGGCGGTAAACTGGTTCCAAAGAGGCACAGCCAATGCACTGACAGTGTTACCAAGTTTAAAAAAGAGAAAAGAATCAAGTAATACTATTAAAAAATCTGCCATATTTTAGTGCATAATTTCCCTTTTCTTGCTACATAATCTACTCAAGCCTGCTGCATAATTTGGTCCTCCCCTGCTGCATAATTCCAGTGCCCCTGGCTATAGCATATGCCTGAAGCGATCACCCAGGTATTCCGGGTGAAACCTATAGAAATGGGTATTACACCAGTGGATCGCTTGTCTCTCGATTGCTGAATCAGTGCACTGCATTTAAACAACAAAAAAACAAAAACAATAGGAGACATAAGAGGCCGCAGTCACAACATGTCCAAGAAGACAAAATACAAATACTATTTGAATAGGTAGTGGAAATCAAATCAGTGAGCAACATGGAACGAAATGCATGTGCTTTGCTCTTTGTAGCACTAAATGAATGGCTTGGAATGCAGAGCGCCCTACATATATGATGGCCCTCCTCTAATTTAACAAATACAACTTTTTGCTACGTATTGCAATGTCTCAAGAAAAAACAAACATGATTTAGAAGCCAGTGACTTTACAGAAGTTCACAAAAGCACTTTGACGCCTCGTCAGGGGTAGTAAACGCTATATAAATGCAATTAACTAAATAAATAAATAAATTACAAATTCAACTTGTTCAAATCCACAAAGGAAATTTAGTAGTCAATGCCTACAATTTTGCTCTGTGATGTTTTAAATACAATTTTAGTGAAGGAAGTAATACAAGTTCGAAATCTGATTTTGCAGGTAGTGCTTCACAGGGTAACACAAGAGTGCCGCCAGGGGCGGCTGGTCCATAGGGGCGTTGGGGCAGGGCCCCACAAAAGAATCGGGCAACAGGTGAACAGAAATGTAAGCAGACGAATTGACAGTTTACAATTCGTCTGTTTACATTTCCGGCCCGCCTGTGACTTCACTGGTGAAAGTGCACGTCACGCACAGTGCACGCAGGCAGAGACGAGCAGGAGTTTAGAAGATGGTCTGCGCATGTGAGAGAGGAGCGTTGCCCCTCACTCACATTCACAAACCATTGTATGCTGCGCATGCCCAGTGTGGTGCAGGAGTTTGTAGATAGGCTCCTGCTAGGGCGGCGATGCATTTTGCGCAAAGTCGACCCATGCCCTATCAAATCCCGGGACAGAGTAAACAAGGTTCAGAAAAACGAAAAAACCTCCTTTGCACTACAAGATGGAAAATTTCAAAACTTATTTTGTTCAAACTGCATGTGTCTCTAAATATGTTTGTAAGGACGTGCTGGTGCAGATGATCTGTACCTGCTCAGAACGTTTGTCTAGATATTAAAATCAAGCAGAGGGAGGCAGCCTCCCATCTCAGGCCCATCCGCACAAATGAATGGCATCAATTAGTCACAATTCATTCAGGGTTTGATAAGCGGTTTGGTTCGGTGTGACTTTGTGACACTCAGACAGAGTCGAAAGGAGAATGTGCTTAGAATAGAATGGGACTGGAAAGGGGCACAAGTGATGTTTTCATATGCAGGCCCGGACTGGCCGTTGTGGGCACCGGACAATCCCCCGGTCGGCCGCAAGGGTGGGGGCCGGATTTGGGCCCTGGGGGCCGTTTTTGTTGCAGAGCCGGTTTTGCAGCATAGCTGCAAAATCGGCCCTGTAACAAAATCGGCTGAAAAGCGGCCCTGGCAAAGCGCTCGCCCCCCTCCCGCCCGGGGGCGGGGGGGGCCGGCCAAGCACTTTGCCAGCGCCGGTTTTGGTTTCCAGTCCGGCCCTGTTCATATGTGTAATGCATGCTGAATAAACAGGCCCCTTTGACTGCGGGGACCACAGAGTCACCGTTCTTCCTGAAAATATGAATATGCTCTTCCTACCGTGAGCGTTAGACGGACCAGCAATCGGGCTTTGTTTTCATTACACCAAGAAGTGTTTTTGTTTTTTATGTTAAACGCTGATCTTTTTTCTTCTTCACTGCTTTTTATGGTGACGGGAACCAAGCACCGGAAATATGTATTCTGAGTGTTTTGCATTCGTATTTCCAACGGAGGAAGCCTCATGTTGTCCTTTAGACACGACACATAGGAGGGTACATTTTATATTGTTGGAGAAGGTTACAGTTCGCACATTTTCTTATCATTTATGTTTTTGAAGCCACACAGCAAAGCTGGGAAAGTGGTCTACAGGTCCGGTTGTTGCCTTCAATCAAGACACCATTATTGTAGTCTAATTTTCTCCTTTTCGCTTTGTGTGACCTTGTGGAACTTACTTCAGCTAGGGGAGGAGGGGCAGTAGTGGGTGCACTGAGTACATAAGGCAACGGAGCCATTGAAAGAAATAATTTGGCCCAGGGTCAGCTCCCTTTCACAATTACGTCTCGGCTGAATCTACTGGAATATCTTTCATAAATTTCACTTTTGAGCATTGGATTGCAGTTTGCAGTAACACCTGCTTTGTAGTGTTAGCTTTTGTGTTCAGTGATTGCCAGCTTTTGATGCCACATATCAAGGACTGGTAGGAAGTTTGAGAATGTACTGAGATGGGGATATTGGCTTGTGTGTGCCATTTTTCCTGATCCATTTCTTGTTGCAACCTGTGCTTGCTTAAATTTTGATCTGTGTACCAGTGAAATGCAGAGACGCAGGACTTTGATCTGTGTACCAGTGAAATGCAGAGACACGGGGTACAGGGATATGGGGCTCTTCCCGATAGCCCTGACAATTGCTGCTGCTGATTCGCCACACCACTTTCAAATGTCACCAGCCGCCCCTGTGTGTTACTCTACACCTGCTACATATGCTGTTGCCTTTTTGAACTGATCAGGGATGTGCATTGCCATCCACGGCTAGGAATCGTTTACAATTTGGCCACCACATAGCGCTTTGCTTTTTACCTTGTATGTCTGCGTCCACTCTGTTTGAGAACAGCCTAAGTGGGGGGAATCCTCGAATTGTTTGAATAGGGCTGTGCTCACCATTCTCTTTGATTATCTTATTCAGGCCTTAAATGAGGTGCCAAAGTACGTTAAATAGGTTTCAGAATGTGCATAAACTCATGAAAAAGAAAACTGCAAAATTGCCTCATGCTACACCATGCAAAACCACGTTATAATTTTTTTTTGACAGCAAGAGAACATGCTCATCATAATTCGGGCCCTACAAAACAGCTGTAAAGAAAATATCTCCCCTTTCTCAGGCGACAGGTGCAAGAGCAGGGCGTTAGCAGTTCCTTCTGGGCAGAGCACTTCCTGGGCAGCCGTCAGTGTTAATGTATGCAGATCACAGCCTTTGTGTTTCGGCTGATCACAGAGGTGAGCCTCAAGTTAGGAATGAAAGGAACACCTCCCCTCCCCCAACCTCCAAACACAGGTTGGTTGCAACAACGAAAGCCACTCTTGAAAACATAATATGGACACTGAATTTAACAAGGCAATCGCGGAAGACCCATAGTTTGTTTTGCGTGTGACAATTTGTACCATTAATAGGTATTTGACAAAGGCCAATACATGAAACTGGCATTTCTTTGCAGTCTACCAATAACCACATGATTATGCACTCGAAATTCCAGGGTGACAACACAAAAACTAAAGTTTTAATAGTTTTTGATACATTTTATTTTTTGTTAGTGAAGCAAACCAGAGGGAGGACTTTGGTGCACTACATGCTGGCAAATAATTCAAGTCTAGTTATTCATCCTTCAATGTAAACATTGCAGGTCTAACCTTCCAGGACTGAAACCTTTGCAGGTTTATGTAGCAGAAACTCGACCCGAAGGCATTGGAGCGCTTTAAACAGCAACAGGTACGTTACACAGGGACACATTAATGTTCCTAGCCACAGGGAGAATAAGTGACGGCCAGAATCACAGGGTGTTGAGCTGACACTGAGCGCCGAGAATCGAACCTGGATCCCCATTTATGGAGTCGGCATCCTCTTCCTTTCATTTAGCATAAGCACAGGAAAATAAAGCATTACCTCTAATGTACATTTCACCCATGACAGTAAGAACGGACCCGGGGGAGGAAAATGGGGAGGGAATGGGGAAAATAGTAAGAGGAGCTTAGGGAGAAATGGACAAAGTCAGAGAAAACAGAGAGAGATGGGGAGAGATACAAGTTGAGTCAAGATTTAGGGAGAGAACGACGTGGTAAAAGTCTTGGAGACAAACCCGGAAATAGGGGTAAACAGGAGAGAGAGATTTAGAGATAACTAAAGTCAAACAAAACCAGTGAGAGGCAGATAAATGAAAGCTAGTGAGGGGCATCGAAAGATAGAGATACAGAGATAGACAGGGAACAAGAAAGAAAGACAGAAACAGAGAAAGACAAGAAGGGAGAGAGAAAAAATAGGGAAAGGCAGCCAAATATGAGACATATGTGAGAGTCAAGGAGAAACAGGGTTAGAATTGGTGAGAGAGGAATAAAGCCAGATAGTGTCATAATGAGAGAGAGATAGGTAGAGACAAAAACAGTGGGCGAAAGACAGAATCAGAGATGGAAAAATAGGAAGAGAGAATAAAAGAAAGACAGGGAGAGATGTGAAATCGAAATGGAGTGAGGAAGTGGGAGAGACTGTAAAAGACAGGGAAAGAGTAGGACAAGGAGAGGGGTGGGTTTATGAAACATACTAGAAAGACAGGAAGGAGGACAGGAGGAAGAAAGGAAGGAAATACACACTAAACTGAATCTAAATGCATTTCTATATAAAGCTATTTGTCTGTCCATTAACCTCTATCCCACCCTCTCTTGATCCCTCTACCTGTAACAGACATCTTTATCTACATAGATCGGTCTTTGTCTATATTTGTTTCTCCTTCAATCTATCCTTAGTAGTGCATCTGTCCATCTATATATCCCTTTATTTGTATGTACATCTGTCTGCCCATCCCTCTATCTAGTTGTAAATCTGTTGATCAGTCTATCTATCTGATTTATCAAAATTGTATCCACCATACATCTGAATGCACTTTCGGAAATGAGATCCCTGGCCACACAACTGGGAATGGGTGAATTTCACCCAGCAACTGACGTAAGAAGAGGGCTAGCAACCTCCCTCGGGCATCAGGTGCACAGATTTTAGGAAGGTAGGAACAGCCATGGATTACAACCATGCCGAGACATCAGAGATAGACAACACCAGCTTAACACAAGCGGACCCATCATGCTTTGCAGTACAAGCAATGGATCCCACTATGCATCAATTTAGTACCCGCCATCCCACCCACATGAAGCCATGCACACCCCTGACCATCAAGTTGGCAAGACCTGTTGTGTCCAAAACATTACATGTACTTAGAGTGGACTTTGGGACAGCCACTTGCTCGTGATTGGACAGCCATTGTTGTTTATATCAGATGTCTTGATTCAATGGCTTTTCTCCCTGTCCCTGTGTTTGTTCCACCCTGGGGCATTTTGATCTCACAGTGTTGTGAGTGAATGTTTTTAATCCTTCTTCTGCATACTTGTGGAGCTGTTTTTTATTTTAGATTTAACATTCCATGGGAGTGCAGGTATTTTCTTCCTGTCTATATTTGTTGGTTTACAATGGGTTGGCATCTGCTAAATGCTCCTGATCCATTTGCTTCCTACTGTATATTGCACTCTTTTATTTTCACTTTATTTACATTTGAATTTACTAATCTAACATGGTTGTCCGCCATGTTAGATTAGTACATTAAAAGCGGAGGCTTGTGTCATGACACATTCTTGTGTCATGAAGCTCATTCACACATGCATTAGGACACACATCACAGCGAACACTTGTGCATGTGGCATATTGCCGGCCACCTTAAAATGAGGTTTCTTTAATAAAAACTCTATTGCAAGATTGTGAACCATACATCTGTTAGTATGTGGTGGCCATGATATTCAACTCCCCACAGAGGTAGTAGTTGTGATATTCATATCCAAGACATGCAGAAATAGTGTGTGATGAGAGTAATGGCCAGGTCCCCAGGGAGATAGTATGCTATAGTGTTCTTATTCAAGACATGCTGAGATAGAGTGTGCTGGTAGCTGTGCAAGTCCCCAAACAGATAGTGTGATTACTGTAATGACCAGATTGTCTCAGTACATGATACAAGTCATGTTCAAACCTTCACACAGATAGTATGTGATGATAGACAAGTTTAAGGTCACACATATATAGTGTGCTAATCAAGTTCATGTCTCTGAAGAGGTAATACATGATTATAGTAATGCTACGGCCCCCACTGAGATAGAGTCTAATGATAGTCTAATGATTGTCCCGTCAGAGTTTATGCATCATGATAGTAATTGCCAAGCCACTTCCGAGACCATGACAGACAGTGAGATGGAGGCCTTTCCTGTGTGGGGACATCAAGGAAGATGAACTAGCAATGCCCTGGACAGTATGAGTAAGGGGAACGATAAGTATGATGATTGCTTTCCAGTTCAATATTATGAATTGAATAAAGCAAAGTTGATACCACTATTATACAGGTGTACAAGGATGCATTTGTGTTTTTTCTAGGCATATGAGCTGGCAATCACCTTAGAACCATTATACATCTACAGTGGCACGTAAAGAATGAAGCAAATGACAAACTAGCAATATTGCTGGTTGCAGAAAAGGCCTTTGACTATGTAGAGTGCAGGTATCTATTCATGGTAATAGGTAAATTGAGTCTGTGCAGGGATTTCATTGAAAAAGTGCAGAAGCTATATAAAGTGACTCACTCAGATAAACGTTTGGAGCTTTATCTCACAACCGTTCCTCAACTTAAGGGGCACTAGAATGGTCTGTCCTCTGTCCCCACTCTTGTTTTACTAACTCTGTTTTTATTTGAGATGGCAATCACACAAAGCAGAGACATATGGAGCATAGTGACACTTCTGTTTTATGCAGATGGTATTGTGGTTGCACTTGTAACAATCAAGGTTTCCTAACCAACATTAATGTCCTGATGATTTTTTTACAAAATTAACTGGTCTGTATGTAAAGCTCTGCCCATGACAAAAACCACAACAGCAGTGTTAGGCTGTGTGATGCTGAGAGCGTCGATCCACTGGTTCTGAGTGACACTGGTCCAGCTGTGGAGTGGGACACTGGGGCAGTTGGGGGTGGTATGGGGGCGTCCATCGAGGGTGAAGTGTACGATGGAGTGGTCTGACCAGGTGACTTCTGTGGTGTGGCTGTATCATATTCTGTTGATGGACGTGAAAATGGGGTCTAGCGTTTGTCCGGCTTCGTGTTTGGGGTATGTAACCAGTTGCTTGAGTCCAGAGTTGTCCAATCTTTCCAGTAGGTCAGTGGAGTCCAGGTGGAAGTTGAGGTCTCCCAGGAAGACATAGGGCCCGATTCACAAAATTAATCTGAGGCAAAATCCTAACTTTACGACTTTTGGTTTTCACAGAAGGCATTTAGGAGTAGTAAAGTTAGGATTCCTAACTTTACTACTACAAAACTGAGAAAAATCCTAACATTTTGACTTTTGGTATTCACAAAAGGCGTTTAGTTGTAGTACTACTACTAAATGCCTTTTGTGAATACAAAAAGTCGTAACCTTAGGATTTTGTCTCAGATTACTTTAGTGAATCGGGCCCAAAGTGTTCAGATTCTATGGTGAGTGTGCCGTGTGACCTTACAATAGAAATATGCATGGGCTTTTTTCTGACATAAGTGTCTCCAAGTTGTACTTCAGCATGTGTAGTGATACCGGGGCCCAAGCATGTAAGAGACTCACTCCCCTCAATTATGATAGTGTTTTACAGCATAACCTGTAAGCATTTAAAGTCTAAAGTCTACAAATGCGTCAGTAAGCATAATTAGTATGTCTCTCAAAGTTAACCACTAGTGAATCATCAAGAATTATTATACATTGTACAATTAAGAAGGGGGAACATCCCTTAAGGATAAGAACCCTCACTCACCCGAAGGTGACATGCTTCATCATTTGGGTCCTCCTTACCAAATGTTGAAAGCCTAGTCAACACTGGGAGCTACTACTTCAAGGGAATTTAAGGAAGGAGCTCAGAGATGTTTTAAGTAGTAAGGAATAGGATGGTAAGCCCAAAAGTGAGCTGGGGTATAGTGAGGTGTGCAGCGCTGTGTGAAATACAAGTGGTGATGTTAAAACTATCTAGGTAAAATCACAAAAAACATATTTTAATAGTGTGTAATACCTGACAGGGTTAAAAAGACAACAGCCCAGTGGTATAGATTTAAAACCACTGTCACTAAGTGGTCGACATGTTTCAGCCTAGAGATCACTACCCGTGTATCCACGGCTTTCTTCAGGACCAGATAACCTCTGTGATAATGCTGCTGCACTAATTAGTGAAAACAATATTTAAAGTGAAAAATAAAAATAGATTATACAAAACCGGTATTCCTGCTTGTCTTTATCAGTCAGGGCATACCCAGGTATCTATAAATGGAGAAACACATGCGGTAGAATAGGAGAGAGACACACATACCATGTACACTATGCTAGGATCACATTTCCTATACTTATAAACATCAGTATTGAGCCATTTGTGATTGATATCACGGACTTACCCTCATATGTAGGATAGTCCTGCCTCACCTCTTCCTGGCAGACTGCTCTGGAAGGAGGCCCCGCACTGCGGGAGAAATGAGTGTATAAATATCTACAAAAGTATGTTTAACACAGAAAACACCCACCTTAAGGTGTTGAACAAGTGTAGATGTCTTACTAAGTACACCTATAACAGTACATAAATCACTAAAAGAAAAGGTCAGGGATAGCCTGCCCCCAAACTGACAAAGCGTTGGACCACTGACCAAGAATGCACACAGAAATTCAGCATAACCATAAGTATGACTTTATCAGACTAGTTGGTTACTGGACTACATTAGTGAAAACGAAATCTCAAGAGAGCATCAAAGTGGGAACTCAAGGGAGTAAAGGAGTAGAGGAGTAAGCGTTACAGGTGACAACTCTACTATAAAAACACGAAGAATGTGTCTTGCTTTCTTACCTCTCCGTCGGTACCTCGACACTCACGAGAGCTAGTCCCGGGAGGTACCGACTGGTGGGCAAGTTTGTCTTTAAGTATTGTCAGCTTAATGGATTGCAGCTGGAGACGCCGGGTCCTTGTGGATCCCAGTAGGCCCAACAGCAATTACCTTTCTTCCCGTACCCGCCATACAACCAAATGATGCCACCCCAGCCTTTTTTAGGGTTTGGTCACAACCATCAAAGAGGGAGAAGAAGAGGATCAAAAACCAGGGTGAATTGGAACTCCCCATTGATAACGACCTCGACGGCATCAACATCAGCAACAGGGACAACGAGCGGCACCACCAGATGATAGTGAATTTGAGCTCCTATCTACCCACGGAACAAGAGACTCAAGTATTGAAGAAGGGACTAGGGTTTGTGCCTAGCAATAGAGGTGATGCTTTCCAAACCCGGCAGGAACTAGCAGCCTTCTTTAGAAAAATTTGCTTAAACGCCTTTTTTAAGGACAAAGATGAAGGACAACCGAGGGTTGTAAATACAGGACTACGTCCAAAATCCACGTTCAATCCTCCTACACATCTGATTCCTGCACGCATTATTGCTTTTGAAGCAGCAGTGCTGCACGATTTCAAAGCAATCACGAACAGCAACCCTAAACAGTTCCAAAATCTTACCAGAGTGGAGAAAGCCTCACTTTTAAATCTGTCTAACAATCCTGAACTAGTCATCAAACCCGCTGACAAAGGGGGAGCAGTGGTACTGCTTGATAAAGACACCTACAGGAATGAATGTTTACGACAACTGGGCGACACTAACTCCTACAAAAAGATACAAACAGATCCAACTAAACGCTTGACAAACGAGATCATCAACAAAATAAATGAAGCCAAAGAGAAGAAGTGGATAACTGACCATGAAGCGTCCTACTTAGTGGTGGATTCACCTATAACACCTTACTTTTATGTATTGCCGAAAATACATAAGGCGGCTAGACCTCCACCTGGAAGACCCATTGTGTCTGGGTTAGGTTCCTTGTTGGAACCCCTATCGACATTCGTGGACTCCTTTCTTCGGCCACTGGTGTCACTGATGCCCACTTTTATTCAGGATACCAAACATCTACTTTCTGAAATTCAAGATGTACAATTTGACAACGAAAAAGAGTGGCTAGTATCATTTGACGTAGAGTCATTATATACTTGTATTCCTCAGGAAGACACCCTGGCCACTATTAAATCCATGCTCGAAGTACAGACTTGGGATAGCATAACTCCTATTGATTTTGTGATGATCTGCGCAAGAAAAGTCCTCAAAGAGAACTTTTTCAAGTTTGAGGACCAGCTGTACCTTCAGATCTCTGGTACCTGTATGGGGAGCGTTTGTGCCCCTAGTCTGGCCAATTTGTACGTTCATAAAGTGGAACAAGAGACTATACTCATACAGGGCAATCCATTCTTTAATCACCTATGTATCTGGAAAAGATACATAGATGACATTTTTGTCATCTAGAGAGGTGACGAGGACACTCTGAAAATGTTTCACATGTGGCTTAATCAGCAGGATGATTTCCTACGGTTCACCCTGGAATACTCAAGGGAGAGTCTCCCATTCCTGGATCTACTTATTAGACCAAAAAATGGCATTCTAGTAACAGAGCTGTACAAAAAGCCCACCTCTTGCAACTCTCTACTGCCATTCAATAGCTACCATCCACGAGCCCTTCGCGAAAATTTACCTTTCGGACAATTTTTACGCATTAGAAGGAACTGCACTGAACTAGACAAATATGACGAACATGCTAAGAACCTGACACAAGATCTCAAAGAAAAAAACTATCCCTCTGTATTGATCCGCAACTCCAAGAAGAGAGCAGCGAATAACAACAGAGAAGCCCTCCTAGAAAGCAGACCTGCTAAAGACACCAATCAGAGGATGACGTTTGTTAATACCTTTTCTAACTTCTCTAACTCGGTCAAAAAGAGTATAAATAATCATTGAGGAGTTCTTAATCTGGCCAACAACGTCTTAGAACGCCCCTTGTTTGCATACAAAAGGAGTGCGAACCTGCGGGACAAACTAGTACATACTCGCCCACATGGGCAGAAGACCCTCGGGCAACAAACCACACTTTGAAATATGCCGCAGGTGATAGGACATTTCCCTTGCGGCACTTGCACTGTCTGCCCGCAAACTGAGAAAACCCTGGAAATTGACATAGGCACTTCCTACCCTTGGAAAGTTAACAAACATACTAATTGTAACAGTGAGCGACTTATATATCTGATATGGTGCACTTGCCCACTTCGATATATAGGAATGACCACTAGAAAAATAAAGACTCGTATACAGGAACATAAAAGCACTATAAGATGTGGCAAACGTTCAACAAAACTCACCAACCACTTTATAGATAAAGGGCACACTGATACTGATTTAAGATGGGTCGTTTTAGAGAAACCATGGATTCCACCACACCTAACAGACCCTACTAAATTCCTGTTCCGCAAAGAGCAACAATGGATTTATGAGCTTGGCACAGACTGCCTGGGACTCAATGATGACATTCCTTGGGCATCCCTTTAAAATGTTGCCATACCCAATTGGAACAGATACCTGCATGGGGATGTATGACGTTACAACGCATACTTTTACAACGCATACCGTTACAACGAATTTTTTACAACGCAAAAACTTTTACAACGCATACCATTACAACGCATGTTTTTACAACGCAAGTACTTTTACAACACATGCCATTACAACGTAAGTATTGGTAAGTATATAATATTTTTTTTTTAATTAATTGTAATTAATATAATTTAATTTAATTTAATTTAATTAATTTAATTTTTTTACCCTGTACCCCTGTACCCCAAAAACCCAAATTAACCCAGAACCCTAAAAATACCCCTGTACCCCAAAAACCCAAAACTGTCCCTGAACCCTAAAAATACCCCTGTACCCCAAAAACTGAAAACTGTCCCTGAACCCTAAAAATACCCCTGTACCCCAAAAACTAAAAACTGACCCTGAACCCTAAAAATACCCCTGTACCCAAAAACTGAAAACTGACCCTGAACCCTAAAAATACCCCTTTACCCAAAAACTGAAAACTGACCCTAAACCCTAAAAATACCCCTTTACCCAAAAACTGAAAACTGACCCTGAACCCTAAAAATACCCCTTTACCCAAAAACTGAAAACTGACCCTGAACCCTAAAAATACCCCTTTACCCAAAAACTGAAAACGTAAAAAAACAAACAAACATATAAAATATTAAATATAATTATATACTTACCAATACTTACATTGTAATGGCATGCGTTGTAAAAGTACTTGCGTTGTAAAAACATGCGTTGTAATGGTATGTGTTGTAAAAGTTTTTGCGTTGTAAAAGTTTAGTTGTAATGGTAGTGCGTTGTAAAAGTTGCGTTGTAAAGGTTGTTTCCCCTGCATGGTGCACAGTAGAAGTATTGAGACATGAAACCCCTACTTCTGGGCATAACTAACGAGTGACCCGAAGACAAACAGTAGGCTTACCTATTTACTGTAATACTATTGGTAGCCTCCAGCACCCTTGTGGTGTGACTCCGAGAGGGTTTAACCTCAGCTCAACCTTATTTTCTTTTTTCTTTTTTCTACCAGCTCCACTAGATTTACAATAGCGGTTGTCAAATAGCACATATCACTCTATATTTGGTTGAAGTGTGGTTTAGTCTCATCTAATAAAACTATAGCGATTACATCTTATGAATGGGCAGAGAGGAACCCAAATCACGAACAGTCCATTTCATTGCCATAGTTTGGGTTAGGATTTCGCGGAACGAAACGCTCAACTTTGACGCATGCGCTATGGCTTGAAAAATATGTACTTGCGCAAGCGCATGGTAACCAGCGCCCTTAATGAAGGCAGCCTGGCCGCGCACGCATATGGTCCACAAAAAATGACAGCGATTAAACCTCACAATGGGCAATGTGAAACTTAAACATGGACGGTCCAGTCCATGTCGTTTCCACAGTCTGAGCGAAGGCTCCGCGTTACGTAACGCTTATCTTTCACGCATGCGTGGTGGCATGGAAATCATAACACAAAGCACTCGCGCATGCGCATGGTGAATAGTGCCTTTGAGGAAGACAGTCTGGCCGCGCATGCGCGTTAGACTAGTCAACTTCTCCTGACACAGGCGCAGTAAGGGGACAGGCGGCTATTAGCCTACTGGGATCCACAAGGACCCGGCATCTCCAGCTGCAATTCATTAAGCTGACAATACCTAAAGACAAACTTGCCCACCAGTCGGTAACTCCCGGGACTAGCTCTCGTGAGTGTCGAGGTACCGACGGAGAGGTAAGAAAGCAAGACACATTCTTCGTGTTTTTATAGTAGAGTTGTCACCTGTAACGCTTACTCCTCTACTCCTTTACTCCCTTGAGTTCCCACTTTGATGCTCTCTTGAGATTTCGTTTTCACTAATGTAGTCCAGTAACCAACTAGTCTGATAAAGTCATACTTATGGTTATGCTGAATTTCTGTGTGCATTCTTGGTCAGTGGTCCAACGCTTTGTCAGTTTGGGGGCAGGCTATCCCTGACCTTTTATTTTAGTGATTTATGTACTGTTATAGGTGTACTTAGTAAGACATCTACACTTGTTCAACACCTTAAGGTGGGTGTTTTCTGTGTTGAACATACTTTTGTAGATATTTATGCACTCATTTATCCCGCAGTGCGGGGCCTCCTTCCAGAGCAGTCTGCCAGGAAGAGGTGAGGCAGGACTATCCTACATATGAGGGTAAGTCCGTGATATCAATCACAAATGGCTCAATACTGATGTTTATAAGTATAGGAAAGGTGATCCTAGCATAGTGTACATGGGATGTGTGTCTCGCTCCTATTCTACCGCATGTGTTTCTCCATTTATAGATACCTGGGTATGCCCTGACTGATAAAGACAAGCAGGAATACCGGTTTTGTATAATCTATTTTTATTTTTCACTTTAAATATTGTTTTCACTAATTAGTGCAGCAGCATTATCACAGAGGTTATCTGGTCCTGAAGAAAGCCGTGGATACACGGGTAGTGATCTCTAGGCTGAAACATGTCGACCACTTAGTGACAGTGGTTTTAAATCTATACCACTGGGCTGTTCTCTTTTTAACCCTGTCAGGTATTACACACTATTAAAATATGTTTTTGTGATTTTACCTAGATAGTTTTAACATCACCACTTGTATTTCACACAGCGCTGCACACCTCACTATACCCCAGCTCACTTTTGGGCTTACCATCCTATTCCTTACTACTTAAAACATCTCTGAGCTCCTTCCTTAAATTCCCTTGAAGTAGTAGCTCCCAGTGTTGACTAGGCTTTCAACATTTGGTAAGGAGGACCCAAATGATGAAGCATGTCACCTTCGGGTGAGTGAGGGTTCTTATCCTTAAGGGATGTTCCCCCCTCTTAATTGTACAATGTATAATAATTCTTGATGATTCACTAGTGGTTAACTTTGAGAGACATACTAATTATGCTTACTGACGCATTTGTAGACTTTAGATATACTTGTTGTTGTTGAATATATACTAAGGAATGTATATCTAGGGTCTTTAAAATTTTCCCTATGGACCCCCAATCTATGGTAGTGTGTTAGCATTTAAAGTCTGACAACATTACCCACCCACACTTTGAGCTTTTTCGCAGATGTGCTTTGTGAGCCTGGGACTCTGACAAGTGTAAATAAACACTTGCGCTCTGGGCTTTTCTTCCCCTCTGCCCTCCAGTGGCTGCTAAATGCATGGGCTGATGGAGGCCGGGTCCCATTAGATGCTGTCGGTGTTTGCTGGGTTACATAATGAGAACCACGATTCCCAGATATGGGGGATACCGCCTCAATGATCCCGAGATAAGAACGGTTGTCAGCAGTCCTGTTGTGACTACCTCAGCAGTCGCAGGTAAAATGTGATGGATTGAAGCAGGACAGGGGCCTTTGCAGCAAATCAACAGCAGTCTAGAGCAATGGGCCATCTTCAGGTCTGTGGGGCTCACTCTAACCTGTACCGTCACTCAACAGGGGCGAACGGCGTGCCATATGTCACCCTCCCTGATACTCCAACTGCCTCTCATTCATAAATCCATCGATGAAAAGCCTGATGTCAGCAAGGCATCAGCATTCATGGAGCACCCTTTTTGATGCTGCCTTACTAGACTACATTTTGGAATAACGAAAGGTCGGAGCCCCTACAAGCGGAAAGCAAATTATTCCTACTGCCAGTGCTTTAAATGGGCCGGTACTCACCGGTACTGAGTATCGGCACTTCTCAGATTTATCACTCTGAGTACCGGCACTTCTCTACTGTCGTTGAGAGTACCGATACTCACAAAAAAAAGTAAGGCTCATTGGCTGTGCTGGTGAGCCGGAATGGAATGTGTATCTGGCAGCCAAGGCGCCGCTTCTGCAGCCCCAATCTGAGCCCCAGCTGAGTTATTCAGCAGGGCTCATTTGAATAATGAATGAAAGGGAGGGAGGATGGATAGATGAAAGGGTGGATGATGGATGAGTGAAAGGAGGGGTTAAGTGAAAGGGTGGATGGAATGAAAGGGTGGATGGAATAAAGGAGTGAAGGGGTTGATGGATAGATGAGCGAAAGAATTAATAAATGAGCGAAAGAGTGGATAAAAAGATGAATGGAAAGGTTTGGAGATGGATGGATGGATAGATTTGTATATGAAGGGTGGACAGACGGAATGGTGAAAACTGAATGATGGATGAAAGACTGAGCAGACGACACAATGTAAAGGTTAAATAGCGGACATCAGCAGGTAAATGGTAGGATGAAAGAATGAATGGATAGATCTATGGAAGAGACAAGTGCTATCTTCTGGGGAGGGTCATGATGATTTCCTTCATTTACATTGTGCTATAAAAGCTTTGGGTCGAAGTGGGGGTATTTTCAGTGGGTGAGTGTGTGGATGGATGAGTGAGCAAGGGTGGATGTATAGATGGATGGATGAGTGAAAGCATGGATTGCTGGGTGAAAGAGGGTGGATGATTGGATAAAAGGGTGGATGATGGGTGTATAAGTGAAAGATTGGATGGATGGATGAATGAAAGGGAGGGAGGATGAATGAAAGGGATGGAGGATGGATGAGTGAAAGGAGAGATTGAGTGAAAGGGTGATGGAATGAAAGGGTGGATGGAATAAAGGAGTGAAAGGGTTGATGAACAGATGAGAGAAAGGATTGATAAATGAGTGAAAGAGTGGATAAAGAGATGGATGAGGGAAAGGATGAATGGATAGGTTTTGAGTTGGATGGATGGATAGGTGTTTATATGAAGGGTGGACAGACAGAATGGTGAAAAACTGAATGATGGATGAAAGACAGAATAGAAGACAGAATGTAAATGTTAAATGGTGGACATCAGCAGGTAAATGGTAGGCTGAAAGGATGAATGGATAGATCTATGGAGAGACAAGAGATATCTTCTGAGGAGGGTCATGATGATTTGCTTAGTTTGCTTGGTGCCATAAGAGCTTTGGTGTGATGTGGGGGTATTTTCAGTTTCTTTCTACTCATGTGCTGAAAAATATATGGTTTTGTGCCAAACAACAGCAATTCACAGTATGGCATTGAGAAGGTGCATCTATTGCAAAAAAAGGAAATGTTATAGCATTTCTCTTTCATTTTTGTGTAATGAGTTAACTTGCTTTGTTTATATAAACACATTTCTCATGTGTTTTGATGTGTCCTGCAACTAATAATAGAAGTCATGAAGTATTATCAGGTCTTGCTTTTAGCCCCGCCCCCTCACTACACCTCTAGCTCATTTTAATGAGTACCTGCACTTATTTTTCCCATTTAAAGCACTGCCTACTGCCATATAGGGATGTATGTTGGGACGTTTTCTCAATGTGAAAAACTACTTATATGATTCTACCCTGACTGTAAATGAAGAGGTAAGTTAAACAAGCATTTACAATGCAATGGTCTCGGCAATATTATTGGTAGAGCTATTGGTATTGCTCATTATTTTTTTTTATTTTTTGTATCCCTAAATAAATGGCATTATTATTTCTATTGGCATACACACAGCTTCCCGCGTGTGGCCATCTTCTGCGCACACTGGATGTATTCGAAGCCCTCACCGGTTGCCCCCACGGCCTGCCCTGCCCAGGCCACCATGGACCCCAGGGCCTGCCCTGCCCCCGGGCCCCCCCCCGCGGTCAGAGTCGTTGTCAGCCGATGGGCCTCTTCTGGCCGCTGAAGCCGCTTCCCCTGCCCCATTATCAGCTCTTCACGCCGCACCCTCTGGCTGTGTGGGGACAAAAGGGACTGAAAGAGCCCCCGCCTGCCCCAGGGGCAGCCACTTACCCTGATAGCGGGGCACTTACTGGGCAATAGTATCTGCGTCCCCGCGAAGGGGAGGGGGCTCACCCGGATTTATGGCAGATACGCGCGTGCAGCCTGCCCATCTCCGGTCCAATGGGACATATTAGGACCCAAGCTTTTTTTTATATAACGCGAACTCGACCCGAAGGTATTGGACAGCTTTCCATGAGCACCGGGTTCGTTAAACATGGACACATTCTATTTTGGGATGCAGGAGGAGATAAGTGATTTGCCCAGAATCACAAGATGTTGAGACAACGAGACTTAAACCTGGTTTCCAAAGCTCCAAATGCTCTCCCCCCCCCCGAAATCTGGCTCTAGTTGCGCCTCTGGCTACAGCGGACAGATAAACCATGTGTGCAGGTCCGGTAAAGGGGCATTCTTTCATTTTGGGGCTGGGGGAGATGCTTATGTTAATCTAGAGCCCGAGCTCGCTGTGGAATTAACAAGGGGTGCAACACTATTCACCGATCCCGCTGTCACGCCTAGTACTGAGGAGCGCATGGGCCGCGCACGCGACAGTCCTGTGGATTTTCTTTCAATGTTGACGCGACGAAGAAGAACGGAGCCCGCTGCCACCACGGAAGACACAAGAAACACTGCACCAGGCAACCTCTCCGAGGAAATATAATACATGCACAGCATGCGCAGGGCTAAACCCCTTCTTTCATCGCAGCCAGTGTATGGGAAGCGTGTTACAGAAAGGACACTTGTGGCCGACTGAAATACGTTCCTATTGGCAATTGCGTAACACAAAACGCTGTCCATTAACTGAGAACAGGTGGCACTGAGATTCCAGCACCTCGGGCGCCTGAAGAGGGCTGGGCTCCTCGGCACTGCTGGAGCTTCAGGAGCCTACCCCACTCCCACCAGGACCGGATGCCATCAGATTAATTATGCTAATCACACGGTGCCAACCAGGAGGGCAGGGCAACAGGGAAGCAATTAGAGATGTGGCATAACGGGCAGAGCTGCCGACTTTGAAGCCATGCTCGAGTGTCGGTGGCGGTTTAACAGCATATGCTTCTGGGCAGATCAATTAAACTCCCCGTGCCTAAAAAAAAATATGTCCTTGTTTAATTTAACCTGATCCAATACCTTCGGGTCGAGTTCATGCTACATACAACTGCAAACACCAAATTTCGTCGGAAAGCAGTGATTCTGACACGGGGACAGGCTACGGGCGGACCTACCCTCCCCCGCTGCACAAATTACTTGGTTGTGCAATGTCTCCAAAAACATACACACACAAACGGAGCGGTGAAGGCCGCTCACACCCGGCCCAGAGCAAGGGACGTTCCCATCTCATGAATCCCCTTCCTTGCGCCCGGCTGCGAGGAACACCAGACAGATGCTGTGCTTAGCATGCTAACACGCTTGGCGCGTCAATCACATGTGGGGTGCCAACCAAGGGCCTCACAGTGAATGGGGCGGGGCCCGATGGGGCGAGCGGGGATGGAGCACAGACAACTAGAAAGTTAGGTCCAAGAGCGAGACGATCTTGGTTCGTGGCAGCCTGGACACGAGGGATCCGACAGAGCAGCCGGCTTCCCCACGCCTCAATGGCATTATCTGACCCACAGAAGTTAAACCTTAAGATTGTAATTTCCTATCAAAATGCGTCTTCTCTGTCCCACATCAAGAGCAAATACGAAGATCAGAACTGGCACAACGCAGAACGTCCAAGCATTTGACACAGACTTACGGTCGCACATCAACCCATACCCAAACTCCACATCTGTCCGAAGTAGCATGCATCAAACTCTCACCCGCTTCTGCTTCAGAGCACCCCAAGCTGACATCTGCAACAAAGGCCCCCCAAGTTCAGTTCAAAAATAAGTTTAAGACAAAGAATTACATTAATAAAGGCCCCCCAAGTTCATACCTTCCACAAATTCAAATCCACACTTGTGTATCTACTCCTAAAATAGAAAAGAAGAAACTGACAACTGCCACAAAGAGGACTCAAAACTCCTGATGCGTGCTGAAGCACCAAATCCAAAGCAAAACGTCCCAAACTCAAGTCTGTATCTAAAATTGCAAAGCACAAATGCACATCTTTGCCTAAACGACGCATCCCATTTTCACATCCTCACTAAAGCCGCAATGCTTTGCCAACATGTGGACCTAGAGCAGCACATTCTATTCGCATACAACACCTGAAGAAACATTCAAACTCAACCCTGCCCCAAAGAATGCCGAAAGGTCACATCGGCCCAAATCAAAACATATCAATCTCACATCTGCCCTAGGAAACTGCTTATCACAGCACAACCATAGCTCGCATTTGCGTCTAAAGCTGTACATACAGAGCAGGGCTGATTTACAGTAGCACATTCAAGCACACATCTGCTCTTAAAGCAGCATGTCCCTATTTCACATCTTCCCCAATTAAGCGCGGGACAACCTACAATCTCCCCATAAAAGCATTGTCCAATCTCACGAGTACACTGAAGCGGCACATGCCATAGTAATATATCGAAGAAAAACACCCCAAGATGACACCTGCCTGAGGACGCAGTACAACCAAAGCACGCGGAATGCATCTACAGCAGCACATTCCAATCTCACCACTGAATAATGCAGCACATCTGCACCTCAAGCACTACACCCGAAGATCACATCTGCACCTAAAGCAATACACCAGAAACTCACATCGCATCTCAAGCAACAAAACCCAAGCTCACATCTACAACTTAAACAATACACCCTAAAGTCGCAACTGTGCCTCTAGGAACAGACCACAGGCTCATCCCTGCAATTAAGTATCACATCCAACACTCATATCTGCTCACGAAACAACACACCCCAAACAAAAATCTGCAAGAAAGTCCATACTTAACAAATGTATAGGTGTAGTATAGTAGCACATTTCGAGTCCGCGTCTGCATCTAAGCTCACGTCTCCCACAGCAAAACAACTGTTGTTTCAAATACGCCCAATCTGTCAGCCATAAAACAATATTGCCCGCAAAGCATGCCCCGTTATAGTCCCCTTTTAACAAACATTTCTTCGAGCATGAGTAACTGCCCCACAGTGCTAGAGCGTAGCAGGAGAGCTGCGGGCGGAGGGAGGGGGGGAGCGGGACCGGGACGAAGAAGGGCTGCGGGCAGAGGGAAGGGGGGCAGAGCAGGACGAAGGAGCTGCGGGCGGAGAGAGGGGGGGAGCGGGACCGGGACGAAGAAGGGCTGCGGGCGGAGGGAAGGGGGCAGAGCAGGACGAAGGAGCTGCGGGCGGAGAGAAGGGGGGCAGAGCTGGACGAAGGAGCTGCGTTACGGAGGGAAGGGCAGAGCTGGACGAAGGAAAGCGGAGGGAAGGGGGGACGAGCAGAGCAGCTCAGAGCAGCTCTGGAAACCACCACCGTCTTTCTCCGAGGCAAAGCAGAAATGCCTCGGAGAAAGCATGGTAATTTTCGCATTCGGGGGCGTGTGTTTTGTTGTTCTGAGTGACGGGTGACGTCACTGGCGAAAGAACAGCAAAATGTACGCCCCCAAATCCGAAAAAGACGGAGCTTCTTTGGAGGGACGGCTCTCTCCTCCAATGGCTGGCCTCCATTTAGGAAGCCAGCCAATGGAGGAGAGACTAAAAGGGAGGCGGGATGTTGCTGTACTCTAAGTAACAATAAATCTCTGGACTTCCGGTCTTGGCCTACGGCCAAGCCTACGGTCCCGAGACCTAAAAAGGGTGCATTGGAATGTGACCATTGTAATTACGAGTGAATGAGATTCACTCAAGCATCCCATGTATCACTTTTTGTGCTGTTCAACTTGGAGGTTAGACCACTTCTCAAAAGTATAAAATTATATTATACCCCTTGGTACGATATGGCCTTGCGATACTTATATGGATTTGTGAAGAAGACGAAGGATAGCAACTATTGCTTTTGGAGAAAGTGGCTTGTATCCGCTTGAGTTACAGAAAACAAAATTGGAGCAGGAATAAAAATGCTTGTTTTTAAGGCTTCTGTATAGTAGGGATCTGGTTGGTCCCGTGAGAGCGCAGGAAAGCGCGGGGAAGGAATTGGTCCAGTCTATAAGCTTGGATAGCCTCTGCAACCATGCTGGTCCATTAGTTCTTGATCTGCTGAATGCCTCACCTGGTTTTAAACGTGGCTGAAGGTGGCATTCAGCTCTACGCCAGTGGCACATTCGCCCACTGAGCTATCTTTCTAGTTTGTGAGCATTAGCATTTTTAATGCAGTTCTAAGCCATGCTGCAAGGTTTACGCTGCCTAAGACATATGTTGTGGAAATATGGAGCTATAATTCACATCTATGGGCTAATGCATTTAGTTTCCATATGTATCGCCTCATCAGGGGTTCCTAAGTGCTATATAGATAAAAAGCAGACAATAAGGACTCCAGAACGGACCAGCTGACCATTTATACTTAGTGAACAGTTATAGTTTACTCTACCCATCAAGTCATAACCATAGCTTCAGGAGGAGAGATTAAAGAAAATCTATTTACAATTAATCAATTGGGACTTGTACAGCGGCTAATAAACCTCAAGGGTATCCAGGCGCTAAAGATGCGTTTAGAATTAAAGGAGTGTGCCCTTTAATTCAGGAACGCGTTTGGTGTGCTGATAGCCGAAAAGCTGAATATGGCACTTTCAGTCAGACATTTAAGATTTTAGTGAACTGTATATGTTAAAAGTGAAACTGCAAGTCACACAACACAATTTGCTGCTGGGTAAAAGCCAGGCTGACGTTGCCACTCATTACTAGTTAGCCCTATAGTCAGACTTCTACAACTGTTCCAATTGTAAGGCACACTCCCTTTCCTCTTATTCTCTTGCTCTCTTTCTTGTGCGCTCCTTCTGTCAGTCTCTTTAACTTTAAATCTCGATCTCATTTTCTTCCTCGCTCGCTCCTATCCTCTCTCGAGACCTCCCATTTCTTTCTCCTTCTTTGTCTTTGCATCTTTCTCCTCCTCCTTTCTCTTTTTGGATATTACTCCACCCTCTTCCCTTCATATTCCACTACCTCTATTTCTCATTTCTCCCCTCTTCCTGTCTCACATTTTCTATTTTGATCCCTATATTTCTTTCTTCACTCGTGTTTGTTGTCCTTTTCTTTTTTGATGTTTCATTTGTCCTCCTCCTTTCATTTTACTTTCTCTCATTCTGTTGTATTTCACTTTCTCTCATTTTGTTATTTATGCTCCACTTTCAATACTCTATTCCCCTGAGCCACAGGTGTTGCGTGTTAGACCTTTAAACCACGCATAAAGAGCCACATTATTTTAAGTGCTGCAGTAAACTTACCAAAGTAAAGACGTGTTCACTAAATTACTTAATAAGACAACTAGAAAAAAAGTAAATTGTGTTTACACCACAAATGCCTTTGTGATTGGCTGCTGTTACTGCTTATTATGGGTAATTTTTAATTGTGTGCACGATTTAGAAATTGGATGTGATGCAATAGTTGTTGTTGTTAAACTTCTATTATGAAGGGCAATATAGATTGGTTCCAATGACTTAATAAATCCCAAACGTTTTTAAGATGGCATTCACGCACCCCACCTGTTGACTTTTGAAGTTTTATCAAAAATCGCATTTTGTGCAGAGATTTTTAACACCACAGTGCTGGGGTTTAGTTACCACTACTCATTTGCCCAGGTCCCATCACTATGTACTCCTGGCCACAGAAAGGTGATGTAATACTCAAGCAAGATGGAAGCTGGACTGACTAAACTGACAGTCATACCATATGCATACTGATCCTCCCCTTGACTCCATGTATGGTCAAGAGAGGTAGCTACACCAATATGCATTCTTTCCAGTAAAATGTCTAGAAGTGGCCGTGAGGTGACAGTTAACTATAGAACAGGCCTCTGATAAGAAAACCTGCTTTCTATGTAATCTCTGTTAACAGCGCACAACACTGACCTCACAATATTGTAGACAGCTTTATTTAATAAAAGACAGATTGGTGTTAATTGTTCCCTTCGTTTCTAGCATTCAGTATACACACATTCTTGTTGTACATAGCCTCCCTACATCCTTATTGGCACATGAAATCACAGTAGATGTTGGAAAACCCAGGATAAAGTGCTGCATCACTAAACTCTTTTAAGGAGACAAAGGCAGGATCTCTTGGCTATGACAATGCTTGTTTTGTAGGCACTGGGAGAGTATGTGAATTGCCCAGAATCACAGAATGTTGAGCTGACATGCCACATACTCTCACAATTAATTTTAGTGACAAATAAACGTCTGTATGACTTCATGCCTGCATTTCTAAATTACACAAATTGTTTTATTAATGTTTACAAACTCGCTAAGAGTTAGACTGGGTTCAGTCTCTGGGTGCTTAAACCTCGGTCTGCTCTCAGTGTCCCAGTCAGTCACATCTCATGTTGCATTTCCCTGCAAAGGTGCCGTCTTTTCAGCAGGGCCCATCCCCCAGTCTGGGAGAGTTTCCTGTTCAGGTGATTCGAGCACCGCGCTGGCCTCTTGAGGGCTAATGTCCCTTTTGTTATGCGCGAAGGTGAATCTGCATATCTGTGCCCGGCCATCCTGAAACCTTACAGGTTTTGTTTTCTTCAAGGCCGCCAGGATTATCATTCCGAGGGGCAGAGGAAATGCTATTCAAACTGGGTAAAGTGATTCTTCAGTGAGCAGACTTGTAAAAGTGTTTTGCTTACATCCCTGCACACCAACTTCACAGGTATTTTTTCCAAACCATTTATTTCACGGACTCTGCTTTCATAAAGAACGCATTTCAAGTAAGCGCTGAAAGTTCAGAACATTATGCAAGCTAATATCTAATAACTCGTATATTACTGTTCCTGAATTCTCGCTCGTAAGGGTTGAGAAAGCTTTAAAACATGTAATAATACCACTGCAATTTAAACTCAGTGCTAGTGCACGTTTTGAAAAGTACCTGATATGCGCTTAGTAAAAAAGAAACACCTTTTATCACAGGTTTGTATTTAATTGTAAATGCAAATGATAAATTATAACAAATTCTGTCCTTTTCTTGATTCCTTCAAACCCAATGTAAACTCTAACCCTTTTTTAAAGCAAACGATGTATTGGATTACAACTAGAGGACACATTTCTCACCCCAAGAATTTTTACAGATGGAATTTCCATCAGGAAAAATGTGTCACGAAACTTGCTGGCAAATGGTGCAGATTTTGTGTTTGTGTAGTAAAGTGGTAAACATACATTTTGTCTGTTACTTCCTCCCCCAGTTCTGAGTGCAAAACGGAGTACACTGTGCACATTACTCATCAGTAATTACGGTACCCCTTGCTTGATTTATTTATTACTTTTTTATGCAGCATGCCTCTTAACGAAGTGGCATGTTAGTGCACTGTGCAAACAAAACAAATCAAAAGTATTTTCTCTCAGATTTGCATTCATATTAAAATAAGAGCAATAGGCAGGACTTTAAGTGGAACGGGTCTCAACGGTGCTCAGTTTTTTAAAGGAGGCCTCGAAATGGGTCTCTCTCGGGCTCTGTCTTGTGCCCTGGCACAGACGGTTTGTTTTTTCCAACCACAGTGACAGCAGGCACATCAATGTGCGCGTGCTCACACTGCTCACTTCTCACTAGTGAATTAGTTACGGGATAATGTCTTGCCAGGTGTGTGTTGTAGGGGAAGGGAAATCCTTTAAAGAGCATTTTCTCTCTGGATTTCTCTTCTCATTTTGAAACTCAGGAGCAGCAACATTGTCGTGGTGTCACCAGGGCTTTAAGTGGAAACTTTTTGAATATTATATACAAGCTATAGTTGCTGCTTATTTATCTCATGCAACTAACAACCATTGACAAAGCCAATAGTCCTGACATGTTGTAGGCATGATGTTACTTGTTGTATCATATATCTGGATGCAATGACAGAAACAGCAAAATTCAAGTCGGGCGGCACACACAGATTGTTAGTTTATGTGTTTTAAGTCACACCCTTAACCACTTGGCTGCTATGCGTTTTCCCCCCCGGTGCTGGGATTGCCCATTTTCCATTATTCATGACGAGCTGGGCTCGTCATGAGCGTGCGAGGAGGCTACACCATGACGAGCCCAGCTCGTCATGAGCGTGGAAGGGGTTAATTACACTGACCACGCCCCTTTGAGAGAACCCCCATTTTTTTCATCTCACTTAAAGCCCTGGCAATAGGTTAAACCATGGGTTAACTTGATATTATTTTAAAATGAGGGTGTTTCTGATTGTCCAAAGGGTGAAGGGTGTATGTAAGTAACATACAGGGATGAGGGGACAAGGGGCCACAAAGTATGCAACAGCTTTCCAGCCTGACATCCAGCACCGCAGCTCCATGGTGTCTGCTGTGTCTTACCAGGCACCACCAAGTATCCAAGTGGCAATGCTGAGTGCAACCCTAGAGCAATTGAGCTTTCAACAAGGGTGATGATCCTGGATCAGTTACACTGAATCAGGAGGTTTGTAGATGGTGCATCCATCATGTGTAGAAGTGGTGTTCTTTCAAGAGATGTCAGAAGGCCACCAGTAACACCTTAAATACCCAGTGATTACTGTGTTTTTCCAGTCAAAGCAGGCAATAGGAACAGTACTCTTAGGTGATTTTCCATTGTTGATGCCTTCAACACTAATGGATGCAGTGTGACACCTGGCTAGAAAATACAGATCAGTGTGCTTTAAGAGCTCCTGAAATTTCAAGAGTGGCTTGAAATGCAGAAAAAGAATGGTATGAAGTGCTGTAAGTCAGAGGATGTGTTTGAGACACAGCACAGTTGGCCATGTACTTACAGTCTAGTGAACCCTAGGCTATTACGGAGACTGGATAATACCACTTGAAAATGGAAGAAGCCCCATGCTGGGATGAAAAGCCTGAGGGTGGGATGCTATCTACAGGACGGCTTTAGAGCGGTGCTGCTGGTGAAGCCACACCTGGCGCTGAGCTCAGTGGTGGGCTGTGTTTAGAAGTAACGTATGAGCTTAAAAGCACCTGCTGCAGAGTTCTTTGTGTGTACATCAGTTTTCAGACAACAATAAAAATGTCAAGATAACTCTGGTGATTAATCTTCCTGCTGGAGAGAGTTCAGAGTATTTGCTAGTGGTAGTTTTGATTCAACTGAAAGTAGAGCAGAGGGTTAATAATGGGGGGGGGCGTAACTCGCTTAATTAGTGTAGGGTAATCAAGTGAAATTATCTAAACATTCTGTGAAATTATGCATAATTACGCAAAAAGAGTAATTCTAGGTTTAGTGCTATTTCATAATGCAAAAATACACCCTTGCTTCCAAAGATGAGCATAAGAAATCTTTTTATGTTAAGGAATAGTGCTAAATGCAACAGAACACAAATATCAAGGACAAGGAGGCGATCATGCTTGCGAAATGTGCTCCTGGGGTAGGTTTTTCGAAAAATTTACCTCCCCCGTTTTTAGCACTATTGTCTTATTGCCAAATGCCCCCAAACAGCCATAATGGCCTTGAGAAGGCATTTTGTGCTAAGCAGTAGCCCCAATGTGCTGTTGCAGTTGAGTTTTTCCTCCAACTTACTCCCAGCTTCTAGCGCTAAATTCCATTTTGGACGCAAGGATGCATTTTACATTGAGAAATAACACTAAATGCAGCAGAACACAAATAGCAAGCTCAAGCAGCCACATACACTCACTAAGTTTGTCTCCTGGTAGGGTTGTTTATCCCCAAATTACTCTTAGTTACGCGAGCAGGTGTAATGCGTTCTTATCGGTATTTCTACGTCAAAGAGTACCTACCGAAAAGGAATTAAAAAAATTACTCTGATTAGCGTGATCAAAATTATGCCCAGGTTGTTAATATGCCTACTGCAAAGAAAGTGCACCATGCAGACAAAAGGACTGTATTTTATGTGAGTTGCTCAGTGGATAACTGCTCTTGTTGCAGAGATCTTTCCCTTACTTGCAGTTCATAAATTACATTCTTAAATAGAACAGTGACCAAACAACTTTCATCATAGCTGCATGCAAACTGTATGGTATAGGTTAGAATATTATGTTTTTCCCCCAGATTTTCATTATCCTAATATTGCTAAAAACTGTTCATTTGGATAGTAGTACATTTGGATTAGAAAATCGTATCCCAACCACTGTGGTAGGTTTTAAATCCTGAGTTAGTGCGTCTCCAGAAAAAAACAATCAGTGGATGACATGCGATTCCTACACCTCGTAATCCTTAGTGTCTTTTGTAGCATTACCTACAGACTAATTTAGAGTTGTATGATTCATTGTCTCTGTGTAATTTGTGTGATGTATAATGCTCTGACAACCTACACTGGTGTGAGTAGCGCAATAACACAAATGCATGTGAGAGAGGGGCTATGAAGAGATGAGGGGCACATTTGAAGGGTTGTAGTGAGGTCATCCATGCAGATGGAGGTCATGGTGTGCACCAAAAAAGACTGTTACACTAGGCACCACCAGCACTGAAGTCGACACTGGCTGGCTAGTCCACCAAAGGATTGTCAGAGTCTTGGAATGAATTGACTTTGCAATAGCGAAAAAAGACAAGGGCCCTGAACACTGGGCCTGAATAGTCCTCTAATTTATTTGCGAAACATGTTCAGAATCATTTACTTTATATCACAGTGCAGTGCACCATCATTCTTGAATTGAAGATAAAGTTCACATGGCATTAGTGAAGTGTTCCAACTCAAATAGATTTTAAAAATGCTCTTAAAACCACACTTTTCGGACACAAAAAGACTAAATTCAATAGCAGCATCATGTAAATACGTTTTTTATGTAGAGAAAAGGTTAATTTACATTCAAAATATTTGGATAAATAAAGGAATATGGAGCTTTCCCTTCAAAATGTGCATCCTTTCTGCTGCTAGTATTTGTTTCTGTAAACAAAGTGTGTTTAAATGCAAAGTGTGTTTATTCCACACACACCACATTCCACACACATCCCACACACATTCCACACACCACATTCCACATATATTTCACGCACAATCCACGCACATTCCACACACATTCCATGCACATTCCACACACATTCCATGCACATTCCATGCACATTCCACACACATTCCATACACATTCCACACATATTCCACACACATTCCACACACCACATTCCATACACATTCCACATTCCACACACCACATTCCACACACCACATTCTGCACACCACATCCCACACACATTCCACACACCACATTCCACACACCGCATTCCACACACCACATTCCACACACATTCCACACACATTCCACACACATTCCACGCACATTCCACACACATTCCATGCACATTCCACACACATTCCACGCACATTCCACACACATTCCACACACATTCCTTACACATTCCACACACATTCCACACACATTTCACGCACATTCCACGCACATTCCACACACATTCCATGCACATTCCACACACATTCCACGCACATTCCATGCACATTCCACACTCCACACACCACATTATACACACATTCCACACACCACATTCCACACACCACATTCCACACACACCACATTCCACACACCACATTCCACACACACCACATTCCACACACACCACATTCCACACACACCACATTCCACACACATTCCACACACATTCCACACACCACATTCCACACACATTCCACACACATTCCACACACCACATTCCACACACACCACATTCCACACACATCCCACACACATCCCACACACATTCCACACACCACATTCCACACGCCACATTCCACACACATTCCACACACATTCCATGCACATTTCACACACATTCCACACACATTCCAGAGACATTCCACACACATTCCTTACACATTCCACACACATTCCACACACATTTCACGCACATTCCATGCACATTCCACACACATTCCATGCACATTCCACACACATTCCATGCACATTTCACACACATTCCACACACATTCCAGAGACATTCCACACACATTCCTTACACATTCCACACACATTTTACGCACATTCCATGCACATTCCACACACATTCCATGCACATTCCACACACATTCCACACACATTCCATGCACATTCCACACACATTCCATACACATTCCACACACATTCCACACACCACATTCCATGCACATTCCACACACCACATTCCACACACATTCCACACACCACATTCCACACACCACATTCCACACACCACATTCCACACACATTCCACAAACATTCCACACACTCCATTCCACACACCCCATTCCACACACTCCATTCCACACACCCCATTCCACACACATTCCACACCACATTCCACACACCACATTCCACACACATTCCACACACCACATTCCACACACATTCCACATTCCACACATTCCAAATTCCACACACGTTCCACACACCCCATTCCACACACCACATTCCACACACATTCCACACACATTCCACACACATTCCACACACATTCCACACACATTCCACACACCCCATTCCAAACACCCCATTCCACACACCCCATTCCACACACCACATTCCACACACTACATTCCACACACATTCCACACACATTCCACACACATTCCACACACATTCCACACCACACACATTCCACACACAATCCACACACATTCCACACCACATTCCACACACCACATTCCACACACATTCCACACACCACATTCCACACACATTCCACATTCCACACACACACACTCCACATTCCACACACACTCCACATTCCACACATTCCACATTCCCCACACATTCCACACAACCCATTCCACACACCCCAGTCCACACACCACATTCCACACACATTCCACACACCACATTCCACACACATTCCACACACACCACACACACCACATTCCACACACCACATTCCACACACATTCCACACCACATTCCACACACCATATTCCACACACATTCCACACACCACATTCCACACACATTCCACATTCCACACACACACTCCACATTCCACACACACTCCACACATTCCACATTCCACACACACCACACACACCACATTCCACACACCACATTCCACACACACCACATTCCACACACATTCCACACACATTCCACACCACATTCCACACACCACATTCCACACACATTCCACACACCACATTCCACACACATTCCACATTCCACACACACACACACTCCACATTCCACACACACTCCACATTCCACACATTCCACATTCCACACACATTCCACACACCCCATTCCACACACCCCAGTCCACACACCACATTCCACACACACCCCACATTCCACACATATTCCACACACACCACACACACCACATTCCACACACATTCCACACACATTCCACACACCCCATTCCAAACACCACATTCCACACACCCCATTCCACACACCACATTCCACACACCACATTCCACACACATTCCACACACATTCCACACACATTCCACACCACATTCCACACACCACATTCCACACACATTCCACACACCACATTCCACACACATTCCACATTCCACACACACACACACTCCACATTCCACACACACTCCACATTCCACACATTCCACACACATTCCGCACACCTCACTCCACACACCACACACACCACATTCCACACACCACATTCCACACACACCACATTCCACACACACCACATTCCACACATTCCACACACACCCCATTTCACACATTCCACACACCACATTCCACACACCCCATTCCAAACACCCCATTCCACACAGCCCATTCCACACACCCCATTCCACACACCACATTCCACACACATTCCACACACATTCCACACACATTCCACACACATTCCACACACCCCATTCCAAACACCCCATTCCACACACCCCATTCCACACACCACATTCCACACACTACATTCCACACACATTCCACACACATTCCACACCACACACATTCCACACACATTCCACACCACATTCCACACACCACATTCCACACACATTCCACACACCACATTCCAGACACATTCCACATTCCACACACACACTCCACATTCCACACACACTCCACATTCCACACATTCCACATTCCACACACATTCCACACACCCCATTCCACACACCCCAGTCCACACACCACATTCCACACACATTCCACACACCACATTCTACACACATTCCACACACATTCCACACACATTCCACGCACATTCCACACACATTCCATGCACATTCCACACACATTCCACGCACATTCCACACACATTCCACACACATTCCTTACACATTCCACACACATTCCACACACATTTCACGCACATTCCACGCACATTCCACACACATTCCATGCACATTCCACACACATTCCACGCACATTCCATGCACATTCCACACTCCACACACCACATTATACACACATTCCACACACCACATTCCACACACCACATTCCACACACACCACATTCCACACACCACATTCCACACACACCACATTCCACACACACCACATTCCACACACACCACATTCCACACACATTCCACACACATTCCACACACCACATTCCACACACATTCCACACACATTCCACACACCACATTCCACACACACCACATTCCACACACATCCCACACACATCCCACACACATTCCACACACCACATTCCACACGCCACATTCCACACACATTCCAAACACATTCCATGCACATTCCACACACATTCCAGAGACATTCCACACACATTCCTTACACATTCCACACACATTCCACACACATTTCACGCACATTCCATGCACATTCCACACACATTCCATGCACATTCCACACACATTCCATGCACATTTCACACACATTCCACACACATTCCAGAGACATTCCACACACATTCCTTACACATTCCACACACATTTTACGCACATTCCATGCACATTCCACACACATTCCATGCACATTCCACACACATTCCACACACATTCCATGCACATTCCACACACATTCCATACACATTCCACACACATTCCACACACCACATTCCATGCACATTCCACACACCACATTCCACACACATTCCACACACCACATTCCACACACCACATTCCACACACCACATTCCACACACATTCCACAAACATTCCACACACTCCATTCCACACACCCCATTCCACACACTCCATTCCACACACCCCATTCCACACACATTCCACACCACATTCCACACACCACATTCCACACACATTCCACACACCACATTCCACACACATTCCACATTCCACACATTCCAAATTCCACACACGTTCCACACACCCCATTCCACACACCACATTCCACACACATTCCACACACATTCCACACACATTCCACACACATTCCACACACATTCCACACACCCCATTCCAAACACCCCATTCCACACACCCCATTCCACACACCACATTCCACACACTACATTCCACACACATTCCACACACATTCCACACACATTCCACACACATTCCACACCACACACATTCCACACACAATCCACACACATTCCACACCACATTCCACACACCACATTCCACACACATTCCACACACCACATTCCACACACATTCCACATTCCACACACACACACTCCACATTCCACACACACTCCACATTCCACACATTCCACATTCCCCACACATTCCACACAACCCATTCCACACACCCCAGTCCACACACCACATTCCACACACATTCCACACACCACATTCCACACACATTCCACACACACCACACACACCACATTCCACACACCACATTCCACACACATTCCACACCACATTCCACACACCATATTCCACACACATTCCACACACCACATTCCACACACATTCCACATTCCACACACACACTCCACATTCCACACACACTCCACACATTCCACATTCCACACACACCACACACACCACATTCCACACACCACATTCCACACACACCACATTCCACACACATTCCACACACATTCCACACCACATTCCACACACCACATTCCACACACATTCCACACACCACATTCCACACACATTCCACATTCCACACACACACACACTCCACATTCCACACACACTCCACATTCCACACATTCCACATTCCACACACATTCCACACACCCCATTCCACACACCCCAGTCCACACACCACATTCCACACACACCCCACATTCCACACATATTCCACACACACCACACACACCACATTCCACACACATTCCACACACATTCCACACACCCCATTCCAAACACCACATTCCACACACCCCATTCCACACACCACATTCCACACACCACATTCCACACACATTCCACACACATTCCACACACATTCCACACCACATTCCACACACCACATTCCACACACATTCCACACACCACATTCCACACACATTCCACATTCCACACACACACACACTCCACATTCCACACACACTCCACATTCCACACATTCCACACACATTCCGCACACCTCACTCCACACACCACACACACCACATTCCACACACCACATTCCACACACACCACATTCCACACACACCACATTCCACACATTCCACACACACCCCATTTCACACATTCCACACACCACATTCCACACACCCCATTCCAAACACCCCATTCCACACAGCCCATTCCACACACCCCATTCCACACACCACATTCCACACACATTCCACACACATTCCACACACATTCCACACACATTCCACACACCCCATTCCAAACACCCCATTCCACACACCCCATTCCACACACCACATTCCACACACTACATTCCACACACATTCCACACACATTCCACACCACACACATTCCACACACATTCCACACCACATTCCACACACCACATTCCACACACATTCCACACACCACATTCCAGACACATTCCACATTCCACACACACACTCCACATTCCACACACACTCCACATTCCACACATTCCACATTCCACACACATTCCACACACCCCATTCCACACACCCCAGTCCACACACCACATTCCACACACATTCCACACACCACATTCTACACACATTCCACACACACCACACACACCACATTCCACACACAACACATTCCACACATTCCACACCACATTCCACACACCATATTCCACACACATTCCACACACCACATTCCACACACATTCCACATTCCACACACACACACACTCCACATTCCACACACACTCCAAATTCCACACATTCCACATTCCACACACACCACACACACACCACATTCCACACACCACATTCCACACACACCACATTCCACACACATTCCACAAACATTCCACACCACATTCCACACACCACATTCCACACACATTCCACACACCACACACACACACTCCACATTCCACACACACTCCACATTCCACACATTCCACATTCCACACACATTCCACACACCCCATTCCACACACCCCAGTCCACACACCACATTCCACACACATTCCATGCACCACATTCCACACACATTCCACACACACCACACACACCACATTCCACACACCACATTCCACACACCACATTCCACACACATTCCACACACATTCCACACACCCCATTCCAAACACCCCATTCCACACACCCCATTCCACACACCACATTCCACACACCACATTCCACACACATTCCACACACATTCCACACACATTCCACACCACATTCCACACACCACATTCAACACACATTCCACACACATTTCACATTCCACACACACACACACACACACACTCCACATTCCACACACACTCCACATTCCACACATTCCACATTCCACACACATTCCACACACCCCACTCCACACACCACATTCCACACACATTCCACACACCACATTCCACACACATTCCACACACCACACACATCACATTCCACACACCACATTCCACACACACCACATTCCACACACCCCATTCCAAACACCCCATTCCACACACCCCATTCCACACACCACATTCCACACACCACATTCCACACACATTCCACACACATTCCACACACCACATTCCACACACATTCCACACACCACATTCCACACACATTCCACGCACATTCCATGCACATTCCACACTCCACACACCACATTCTACACACATTCCACACACCACATTCCACACACCACATTCCACACACCACATTCCACACACACCACATTCCACACAAAACATTCCACGCACACCACATTCCACACACACCACATTCCACACACATTCCACACACATTCCACACACCACATTCCACAAACATTCCACACACATTCCACACACCACATTCCACACACATCCCACACACCACATTCCACACACCACATTCCAAACACATTCCACGCACATTCCACACACATTCCATGCACATTCCACACACATTCCATGAACATTCCACACACATTCCACACACATTCCAGACACATTCCACACACATTTCTTACACATTCCACACACATTCCACACACATTTCACGCACATTCCAAGCACATTCCACACACATTCCATGCACATTCCACACACATTCCACGCACATTCCATGCACATTCCACACACATTCCATACACATTCCACACACATTCCACACACCACATTCCACGCACATTCCACACACCATATTCCACACACATTCCACATACCACATTCCACACACCACATTCCACACACCACATTCCACACACCACATTCCACACACATTCCACACACATTCCACACACCCCATTCCACACACCCCATTCCACACACCCCATTCCACACACCCCATTCCAGACACATTCCACACACATTCCACACCACATTCCACACACCACATTCCACACACATTCCACACACCACATTCCACACACATTCCACATTCCACACACACACTCCACATTCCACACACACACTCCACATTCCACACATTTCAAATTCCACACACGTTCCACACACCCCATTCCACACACCACATTCCACACACATTCCACACACATTCCACACACATTCCACACACATTCCACACACCCCATTCCAAACACCCCATTCCACACACCCCATTCCACACACCACATTCCACACACTGCATTCCACACACATTCCACACATATTCCACACCACACACATTCCACACACATTCCACACCACATTCCACACACCACATTCCACACACATTCCACACACCACATTCCAGACACATTCCACATTCCACACACACACTCCACATTCCACACACACTCCACATTCCACACATTCCACATTCCACACACATTCCACACACCCCATTCCACACACCCCAGTCCACACACCACATTCCACACACATTCCACACACCACATTCTACACACATTCCACACACACCACACACACCACATTCCACACACCACATTCCACACACAACACATTCCACACATTCCACACCACATTCCACACACCATATTCCACACACATTCCACACACCACATTCCACACACATTCCACATTCCACACACACACACTCCACATTCCACACACACTCCACATTCCACACATTCCACATTCCACACACACCACACACACACCACATTCCACACACCACATTCCACACACACCACATTCCACACACATTCCACAAACATTCCACACCACATTCCACACACCACATTCCACACACATTCCACACCACACACACACCACATTCCACACACACTCCACATTCCACACATTCCACATTCCACACACATTCCACACACCCCATTCCACACACCCCAGTCCACACACCACATTCCACACACGATCCACGCACCACATTCCACACACATTCCACACACACCACACACACCACATTCCACACACCACATTCCACACACCACATTCCACACACATTCCACACACATTCCACACACCCCATTCCAAACACCCCATTCCACATACCCCATTCCACACACCACATTCCACACACCACATTCCACACACATTCCACACACATTCCACACACATTCCACACCACATTCCACCCACCACATTCCACACACATTCCACACACATTCCACATTCCACACACACTCACACTCCACATTCCACACACACTCCACATTCCACACATTCCACATTCCACACACCCACACACCCCACTCCACACACCACATTCCACACACATTCCACACACCACATTCCACACACATTCCACACACCACACACATCACATTCCAAACACCCCATTTCACACACCCCATTCCACACACCACATTCCACACACCACATTCCACACACATTCCACACACATTCCACACACATTCCACACCACATTCCACACACCACATTCCACACACATTCCACACACCACATTCCACACACATTCCACATTCCACACACACACACACTCGTCATTCCACACACACTCCACATTCCACACATTACACATTCCACACACATTCCACACACCCCATTCCACACACCCTATTCCACACACCACATTCCACACACATTCCACACACCATATTCCACACACATTCCACACACACCACACACACCACATTCCACACACCACATTCCACACACACCACATTCCACACACACCACATTTCACACATTCCACACACCACATTCCACACACAACATTCCACAAACATTCCACATACCATATTTCACACACACCACATTCCACACACATTCCACACACATTTCACACACCACATTCCACACATATTCCACACACCACATTCCACACACATTCCACACACATTCCACACACCACATTCCACACCACATTCCACACACATTCCACACACATTCCACACACCACATTCCACACACCACATTCCACACACATTCCACACACATTCCACGCACATTCCACGCACATTCCACGCACATTGCACACACATTCCACGCACATTCCACACACATTCCATGCACTTTCCACACACCACATTCCACACACACCACATTCCACACACCACATTCTACACACATTCCACACACCACATTCCACAAACATTCCACACACACACCACATTCCACACACCACATTCCACGCACACCACATTCCACACACACCACATTCCACACACATTCCACACACCACATTCCACACACCACATTCCACACACATTCCACACACATTCCACACACCACATTCCACACACACCACATTCCACACACATCCCACACAAATCCCACACACATTCCACACACCACATTCCACACACCACATTCCACACACATTCCACACACATTCAACGCACATTCCACGCACATTGCACACACATTCCATGCACATTCCACACACATTCCAAGCACTTTCCACACACATTCTACACACATTCCACACACATTCCACACACATTCCACACACATTTCAAACACATTCCACACATTCCACACACCACATTCCACACAACACATTCCACACACATTCCACACACCACATTCCACACACCACATTCCAACACATTCCACACACCACATTCTACACACATTCCACACACAAACACCACATTCCACACACCACATTCCACACACACCACATTCCACACACACCACATTCCACACACATTCCACACACATTCCACGCACATTCCACACACCACATTCCACACACCACATTCCACACACATCCCACACACCACATTCCACACACACCACATTCCATGCACATCCCACACACATTCCACACACACCACATTCCACACCACACATTCCACACACATTCCAAACACATTCCACACACACCACATTCCACACACACCACATTCCACACACCACATTCCACACACCACATTCCACACACCACATTCCACTTACATTCCACACACATTCTACACACATTCCACACACATTCCACACACATTCCACACACCACATTCCACACACATTCCACACACCACATTCCACACACACCACACACACCACATTCCACACACCACATTCCACACACACCACATTCCACACACATTCCACACACATTCCACACACCACATTCCACACACATCCCACACACCACATTCCACACACCACATTCCAAACACATTCCACGCACATTCCACACACATTCCATGCACATTCCACACACATTCCATGAACATTCCACACACATTCCACACACATTCCAGACACATTCCACACACATTCCTTACACATTCCACACACATTCCACACACATTTCACGCACATTCCAAGCACATTCCACACACATTCCATGCACATTCCACACACATTCCACGCACATTCCATGCACATTCCACACACATTCCATACACATTCCACACACATTCCACACACATTCCACACACCACATTCCACGCACATTCCACACACCATATTCCACACACATTCCACATACCACATTCCACACACCACATTCCACACACCACATTCCACACACCACATTCCACACACATTCCACACACATTCCACACACCCCATTCCACACACCCCATTCCACACACCCCATTCCACACACCCCATTCCACACACATTCCACACACATTCCACACCACATTCCACACACCACATTCCACACACCACATTCCACACACATTCCACATTCCACACACACACTCCACATTCCACACACACACTCCACATTCCACACATTCCAAATTCCACACACGTTCCACACACCCCATTCCACACACCACATTCCACACACATTCCACACACATTCCACACACATTCCACACACATTCCACACACCCCATTCCAAACACCCCATTCCACACACCCCATTCCACACACCACATTCCACACACTGCATTCCACACACATTCCACACACATTCCACACCACACACATTCCACACACATTCCACACCACATTCCACACACCACATTCCACACACATTCCACACACCACATTCCAGACACATTCCACATTCCACACACACACTCCACATTCCACACACACTCCACATTCCACACATTCCACATTCCACACACATTCCACACACCCCATTCCACACACCCCAGTCCACACACCACATTCCACACACATTCCACACACCACATTCTACACACATTCCACACACACCACACACACCACATTCCACACACCACATTCCACACACAACACATTCCACACATTCCACACCACATTCCACACACCATATTCCACACACATTCCACACACCACATTCCACACACATTCCACATTCCACACACACACACTCCACATTCCACACACACTCCACATTCCACACATTCCACATTCCACACACACCACACACACACCACATTCCACACACCACATTCCACACACACCACATTCCACACACATTCCACAAACATTCCACACCACATTCCACACACCACATTCCACACACATTCCACACCACACACACACCACATTCCACACACACTCCACATTCCACACATTCCACATTCCACACACATTCCACACACCCCATTCCACACACCCCAGTCCACACACCACATTCCACACACGATCCACGCACCACATTCCACACACATTCCACACACACCACACACACCACATTCCACACACCACATTCCACACACCACATTCCACACACATTCCACACACATTCCACACACCCCATTCCAAACACCCCATTTAACATACCCCATTCCACACACCACATTCCACACACCACATTCCACACACATTCCACACACATTCCACACACATTCCACACCACATTCCACCCACCACATTCCACACACATTCCACACACATTCCACATTCCACACACACTCACACTCCACATTCCACACACACTCCACATTCCACACATTCCACATTCCACACACCCACACACCCCACTCCACACACCACATTCCACACACATTCCACACACCACATTCCACACACATTCCACACACCACACACATCACATTCCAAACACCCCATTTCACACACCCCATTCCACACACCACATTCCACACACCACATTCCACACACATTCCACACACATTCCACACACATTCCACACCACATTCCACACACCACATTCCACACACATTCCACACACCACATTCCACACACATTCCACATTCCACACACACACACACTCGTCATTCCACACACACTCCACATTCCACACATTACACATTCCACACACATTCCACACACCCCATTCCACACACCCTATTCCACACACCACATTCCACACACATTCCACACACCATATTCCACACACATTCCACACACACCACACACACCACATTCCACACACCACATTCCACACACACCACATTCCACACACACCACATTTCACACATTCCACACACCACATTCCACACACAACATTCCACAAACATTCCACATACCATATTTCACACACACCACATTCCACACACATTCCACACACATTTCACACACCACATTCCACACATATTCCACACACCACATTCCACACACATTCCACACACATTCCACACACCACATTCCACACCACATTCCACACACATTCCACACACATTCCACACACCACATTCCACACACCACATTCCACACACATTCCACACACATTCCACGCACATTCCACGCACATTCCACGCACATTGCACACACATTCCACGCACATTCCACACACATTCCATGCACTTTCCACACACCACATTCCACACACCACATTCTACACACATTCCACACACCACATTCCACAAACATTCCACACACACACCACATTCCACACACCACATTCCACGCACACCACATTCCACACACACCACATTCCACACACATTCCACACACCACATTCCACACACCACATTCCACACACATTCCACACACATTCCACACACCACATTCCACACACACCACATTCCACACACATCCCACACAAATCCCACACACATTCCACACACCACATTCCACACACCACATTCCACACACATTCCACACACATTCCACGCACATTCCACGCACATTGCACACACATTCCATGCACATTCCACACACATTCCACGCACTTTCCACACACATTCTACACACATTCCACACACATTCCACACACATTCCACACACATTTCAAACACATTCCACACATTCCACACACCACATTCCACACAACACATTCCACACACATTCCACACACCACATTCCACACACCACATTCCAACACATTCCACACACCACATTCTACACACATTCCACACACACACACCACATTCCACACACCACATTCCACACACACCACATTCCACACACACCACATTCCACACACATTCCACACACATTCCACGCACATTCCACACACCACATTCCACACACCACATTCCACACACATCCCACACACCACATTCCACACACACCACATTCCATGCACATCCCACACACATTCCACACACACCACATTCCACACCACACATTCCACACACATTCCAAACACATTCCACACACACCACATTCCACACACACCACATTCCACACACCACATTCCACACACCACATTCCACACACCACATTCCACTTACATTCCACACACATTCTACACACATTCCACACACATTCCACACACATTCCACACACCACATTCCACACACATTCCACACACCACATTCCACACACACCACACACACCACATTCCACACACCACATTCCACACACACCACATTCCACACACATTCCACACACATTCCACACACTCCACATTCCACACACACTCCACATTCCACACACTCCACATACCACACACATTCCACACACCACATTCCACACACCATGTTGGACCCGGCCTCGTGGCGTGGTCCCACTCCTCCCACATAGCGGGCCCTGGACAGCATCAACCCCTGTCCTCCCCGCCGAAACTACCTCTCCAACCTTCAACGAGAGCCACCACTCCTGGCGACCCCCGGCTCTCCCCCTCGGGACCACAGCGACCCCTATTCTCCCCACTCTGCTGGTCCGACCCCTATCCCGGGCCGCCATCCCAGGCCCCGACTCCATCTTGGACCCTAGACGCCCGGACCACGTGGCCTCGGCCCGACCTTTGCCACTGCCCCAGCGAAGCCCCGACATCGAGGCACCAAGATCCGACCAGGTGGTAAAGCGGCCACTTGACGGATCAAGGAGGGGAGAGTTTTGATAGCCCTCCCGCCGTCCCCGGACGCCTGGTTTCGATCGCCCTCCCGCCTCCCTGGGCGCTGGCTCCACCCCCCTGCTGGGTGTCTGGACACTCTCATCCCGGCCCCTCTGACCCCCAGGCGCGAGGGTGCAGACATCAAAGGACTCCAGACCTATATCTGGGGCAGCGCTGGAATGGGTCAGCAGTTGTATCCTGGAGTCGAGAGCCCTGCAGACTGAATCGCGGCTGACCCTGAGAAGAACTCGCTACTCTGAACCCTGGAACTTCGGAGCCCTGCTGGCGCTGCCGCGGCTCGACCTCGCTGAAACCATCTATGGAGCCCTGCTGGCGCTGCCGCGGCCCGACCTCGCTGAAACCATCTTCGGAGCCCTGCTGGCGCTGCCGCGGCCCGACCTCGCTGAAACCATCTTAGGAGCCCTGCTTGCGCTGCCGCGGCCCAACCTCGCTGAAACCCTCTTTGGAGCCCTGCTGGCGCTGCCGCGGCCGACCTCGCTGAAACCATCTTCGGAGCCCTGCTGACGATGACGCGGCTCGACCTTGCGGAACCCCCCAGCGTGAGGATTGAGAGCTGAGCGTAGCGTATCCCTGTGCCAGGCTGGTACTAAGACTGTCCCGCTACCCCATTCCCACAGTTACCGAGACATTAAGGATCCCTCGATCGGTGTGTATACATTGCTGAGAGAACCTGCCTTGATTGTTGATAAGGACTCTAAGAATCTACCCTCTGGTGTGGTGTCCATTTGTAGTGGTGTGAGTGCTCGGCTGTTACGATTCTAGGAGAGGAACCCCACCCCGGAGGCCTCTCGACGGCGCTCGGCCAACTCCAGAAGGAGAGGTGGGTCTCGGGAGGGTCAGTCAGACAGCTTCTGCCTCCCCCCTGGGATCGCCTTTCTAACACACCACATTCCACACACATTCCACACACATTCCACACGCCACATTCTACACACATTCCACACACATTCCACACACCACATTCCACAGACATTCTACACACCACACACATTCCACACACAACACACCACACACACCACATTCCACACACATTCCACACACCACATTCCACACACATTCCACACACCACATTCCATACACATTCCAAACACATTCCACACACCACATTCCACATACATTCCACACACATTCCACACACCACATTCCACACACATTCCACACACCACATTCCACACACATTCCACACACCACATTCCACACACATTCCACACACCACATTCCACACACCACATTCCACACACCACATTCCACACACATTCCACACACATTCCACATTCCACACATCGCCACTTTTCTGTCCCATCTGGATTACGCGAATGCCATCTATTTGGGTCTCCCAAACTATCTACTCAAGCGTCTCCAGATGGTGCAGAACTATGCTGCTAGGATGCTCCTAAAGCAACCAAGGTGGCAGGCAGCGACTCCCCTTCTCATCAAACTGCACTTGCTTCCGGTCACACAACGCTGTACCTTCAAAGCAGGCTGTATGACTTTTAAGTCGCTGCATGGCAAAAGCCCTAAGTTCATTAACCAACTAATCACCAGATACGTTCCCTCCCGCAACCTTCGCTCACTCCACCTAGGCCTTCTCCAGACTCCCCCCTTCAAACTTAAACGCTCTGGTGGACGTAGGTTTGCAACACTTGCCCCTTGCTTATGGAACACCTTTCCCTTGGAGATCCGGTATTGTCAAGATCTCCTACCTTTCCGGAAAGCACTGAAGACCTGGCTTTTTAGACAAGCTTTTTAATCTACTCTTCTCTCTTCACCCCCGACTGTGTTACTGTCAATTTTAGCGCCAAGAAACTAATCAGTGTTAGTGCGCTCAATAAATGTTTTAATAACATAACATAACATAACATTCCACACACATTCCACACACCACATTCCACACACCACATCCCACACACCACATTCCACACACATTCCACACACATTCCACACACCACATTCCACACACCACATTCCACACACCACATTCCACACACATTCCACACACATTCCACACACATTCCACATACATTCCACACACATTCCACACACACACACTCCACATTCCACATTCACACGCTCCACATTCCACACACATTCCACACACATTCCACACACATTCCACACACCACATTCCACACACCGCATTCCACACACCAGATTCCACACACAACATTCCACACACCACATTCCACACACATTCCACACACATTCCACACACATTCCACACACCACATTCCACACACATTCCACACACATTCCACACACATTTCACACACATTCCACACACATTCCACACACATTCCACACACACACACACTCCACATTCCACACACATTCCACACACATTCCAAACACATTCCACACACATTCCACATTCCACACACATTCCACACACCACATTCCACACACCACATTCCACACACATTCCACAAACCACATTCGGAACCAGAACCACGGGGCTGGCCCATGGGCTGTCGGAGGCTTCGACCACCCCAGGGCTAGCATCTTAGAGACCTCGGCCTTGATGCAGGCTCTGACTCGGTCAGGAACGCGGTAGGCTCTGTGCCGTACCGGGGGGCTGTCCCCGGTGTCCACATCGTGAACGCACCAACTGGTGACGCCGGGGACGAGGGAGAAAAGGTGAGAGAACTGTCCCAGTAACTGGCGACAGTCCTCGCGCTGCTCGGGGGTGAGGGAGGAGGAGAGACTCACTCCCTCTACGGAGTCATCTTTCTCTTTCGCACAGAGGAGGTCGGGGAGAGGCTCCGTGTCCTCTTCGTTTCCGTCGTCGGTGGCGAGGAGCAAGCTCAACTCGGACCGTATGACGTGGGGTTTCAGGCGGTTTACGTGGAGGACCCTCAGGGGGTTCCTGGGGGACTGTACAACGACGAGGTAGGTAACCTGGCTCTTTCGTTCCACCACCTTGAAGGGCCCGGTCCATTTGTCCTGCAGGGCACAAGGTTCCACAGGGGCCATCACCCAGACCTGTTGTCCGGGCTGGAACTTGACTAGAGTGGCATTCTGATCATACCACCTTTTCATCTCTTCTTGGCTGGCTTCGAGGTTTGCTTCGGCCAGTTCTCGAAACTTCCGAGTCTGGTTTCGGAGGGCCAGAATGTATCGAAACACATCTGGGGGGGGTTCTAGGGACGCCGTCTCCCACCCTTCCTTGACCAGGCTGAGGGGTCCCCGGACGGGGTGCCCGTAGAGCAGCTCGAAGGGGCTAAACCCCAAGGACTTCTGGGGAACTTCGCGGTACGCGAACAGGAGGCAGGGGAGGAGGACGTCCCACTTGCGCCTCAGGGACTCCTCGAGACCCATGATCATCCCCTTGAGGGTGAGGTTGATCTGCTCGACCAGGCCGTTACCTTAGGGGTGGTAGTGGGTGGCGAACTTGTACATCACCCCACACTGCTGCCAGAGAGACTTCATGTATCTCGAGATGAAGTTTGTTCCTCTGCCGCTCACTACTTCTCGCAGGAATCCCACCCGGGAGAAGATCCCCATGAGGGCCCGCCCCACTAGGACAAGAATGAACCGGTGTCCTAGGGACGTTCGGGGGTCAAGAGGCCCCACGATATCGATTCCCACCCGTTCAAAGGGGGTACTGACCACTGGGAAGGGTTGGAGGGGAGCCTTGCGCCGCCCTCCGCTCTTCCTGCTGGCCTGACACGTGGGGCAGGATCTGCAGTGGGCCTCCACATCAGCTCGCATGTGGGGCCAGTAGAAATGGGTGACCAAACGGTGGTACGTTTTGTCTTGGCCCAAGTGTCCCGCCAAGGGCACATCATGGGCCAGGTTCAGGAGGAAGCTGCGGAAACGTAGGGGGACCACCAGCACTCGGATTGACCCTTGTTCGGCGGACTTTTGCTCGCTATATAGCAGCCCGTTTTCCCAATAGACGTGGTGGGAACCTGACTGGTCACCGGCGGCCTGGGCGGCGGCCTTCTGCCGCGGCCCCACTAGAGAGGGACAGGAGGTCTGTTCCAGGCAGAACTCCTCTCGGGAGGGCCCCCCTTCCTGGCGCCGCTGGGCTAACTCGGGGAGATCGTCCGTGCTCGGGGCTGGTTCACCAGCGGGGTCCAGGGGACCCGGGTCGGGGTCACTGCTTTTGCCGGGAAAAAGGTCGAGGCCTTCTGTCTGCCTGCTGTCCTCCGGCTCGGCGGGGACGGGGCGAGGGTTTTCGGGTTCCACCACCTCGGGGGGGACGCCCGGGCTGCCATGGATCACGCAGGCCCACTCGGGTAGGCCCACCATCTCGAGGTGAGTCCTTCGCTCTACTTGCTTCCACGGGGAGCCCTCTAGGTCGTTACCGAGGAGACAGTCCACGGGCCTGTCGGTGCGGACTGCTACTCGTAACTCCCCGGAGACGCCCTCCCATTCGAATGGGACCTGAGCTATTCTGCAAATGCGGACGGAGTTGTCTGGGGAGATCACTCTGCAGGAGGCGTTGGGTACTATCTGGTTCTTCGTGACTAGGTGCTTCTTTACAGCAGTGATACTGGCCCTTGTAACTCGGAGAGCCCCTATGCGGTGCCTGTTGACGGTCACCTGCTGTCGGTATTTCTCGGTGTTATCTGGCAAGAAGGTTCCGGGAACCATCTCCCTATTCCCCAGGGAGACTAAGATCATGGCGGCTGGTTCCCACCCTTCCGGGTCCTCTATCTCTTCCTCTTCTAGGGCTACATTGGCGAGGTGGCACGCAGGGGGACTCGCAGCAGTGGGCTTCTTGAGCATGGGGCAGTTGGGGTCACTGGCATAATGCCCTGTCTGTTGACATCGGTAGCAGGTGGTGCTTATTCTGGGTCCTTGCCTAACTGGAGGGAATCTGGCCCTTGAGGCTGGCAGGGATGTCCCGGTCTGGTTTCTAGGGGGGCTGCGGGAAGGCCCTGTCTGGGGACCCCTTTGTCTACTCTGACCCCCTGCGCGCCTTTGACGTGGAGATCCTTGTTCGTTTCGGCCATAGTCTCCCCCGGGACCCCGTGGGACTCTTGTGCTCACCCAACGATTAGCCTTGACAGCCAGCTTCCGGGGGTCTGCTAACTTGCTGTCCAGAAGGTGCTGTCTTAGTTCCACAAGCAGTTGTTCGATAGGTGCTCATAGGCTATGAGGTCAATGAGTCCTTCAAAGGTGATCACCTTGCTGCCCTTGATCCTCCCTCCCAAGGCCCGGCTGTAGAAATTCACGTACTCTACCCATGTGGTGCCGGGGATCTTCTTGCAGTCTCTAAATCATTGCCGGTACATTTCCGGGGTGAGCCCATATCGAGCCATGAGGGCGTCCTTCATATGGGGGTAGGAGGTCATGACGGAGGAGGGCAGATCCAGCATGGTGTTTCTCCCCTCGCTGAGGAAGCGGCCCCATAATCCGGCCCCCCAATCCTTCTCAGGTACTCGGTGGGCGGCCATGGCTACCTCGTACGCTTTGAACCATTGCTGGATGTCGTCATTTTTATAGTATTCCTTCACCACATCCTTGGGGATGTGGACTTTCGGTTCTACCGGGGGACCCGTGTCTCGGTGCCCCGGGGGTCGGGTTTCTTCGTTTCGGGCTTTAATCTCTAGTTCTTTCAAGCTGCTCTCGTGTTCGAGTTGGAGTTTTTTACCTTCATGCTCCCGCTGGAGCTTCTTCTCTTCTAGTTCCCCTTGCAGCCGTAATTGTTCTACGGCCAGTTTCTTTTCAGCCAGCTTTATCTCTCCTTCGATTTTAAGTCGTGCCAGTTCTAGCTCGTGGTTTCGGTTGGGTTCTCGGTCTGTCATTTCTGCGATCGACAGACCTCTTTCCGAGCCGGTATTCCGTGGTAGGGTGTCGGGTCCCTCTTCTCTTTGGCCGTCAGTTTTGGTCGGCGGCTCCTCCTCCCCATCATTCCTTTCTGTCGTGGGGAGGTGGGCCCCGGCCTCTACCCAGGCCGTCAGGGCTTTCTGGAAGTCGTCTTTGGTACTTAACCAAGTGGTAGCGATGTGGAAATCTTTGCAGGATTGTTTTAATTCTTTGTGGGTATATTCTTCCTGGCGGTCTTTCTGAAATGCGGTCTTTTCGCTTGCTCCGATGAGACTCATGGTTGTTATTGTTCAGGTGGTGTGCCAGTCGCTTTACTGTACGATTCCCAGACGTAGGCTCTTATCCCGTCGCTTGCCACCAATGTTAGAAGGGGCGATCCCAGAGGCCAGGTCATGTCTACCCGACTGCTCCGTGACCCACCTCTCCCACCAATATTGCAGAGCCTCAACTAGGGATCCCCTCCGGGGAGGACATCAAGTATTGAATCGTACACACGAGGACCACACCACCCTTAGGAACAGACACTACAACGTAGGTTTTCGATATCAAGTTCTTTATAAACAGGTAAAGGAATTAGCACTCTTATGTACACAGGATCGAGAGATCGCCAAAGTCTCAAGGCTCCTGGAAGTGGGAAGCGGGACAGTCTCAGTCTTTAGACCAGTATGTAGCGTACCCTGCGCACGGCTCTCAATCCTCGAGCCGGGGGGTACGGAAGATGGTGATCGTACCGGTTGTCCTACTCACTTGAGGATGACTCAGTTCGTGATGGTAGCGTCGATGGTCCAGCTGGACCAGAGTACTCCTCGAGCCGCGACGAGGTCAGCAGGGCTCGATCCGGAGGGTAGTTCTTGAGGAGCCGCGACCACGTCAGCAGGGCTCAGAATGTTTGTTGAAGATCTTTAGGGTTCAAGCTCGAGCCGCGACGGGGTCAGCAGGGCTCCGATGTTCTAGTTCCAAGGATGAGCCGCAACGGCGTCAGCAGGGCTCGTAGAGTTACAGAGGTCAGTTCTCCCAAGGGCAGCCACGATCAGATCAGCAGGGCTTTCTTGTCCAGGATACAACTGCCCGCTAGTTCTGGGGCGGGCCTTGATATAGTCCAGTGGCCCTTTGATGTCCGGACTCTCGCAGGCGGAGGTCTGAGGCCTTGGGGGTGGCCCGTTGGTGAGGTCCGGCGGTTGGCTCTTTGATCTCTTGGAGGATGCGTCCGGGATTTCCCAGACACCCAGCAGGTCTGAAGCCAGCACTCGGGGAGGCCAGAGGTGCAATTGAAACTGGCCCCCGGGGGAAGGATAGAGGTGTGTCAGAAACCCTCTCTGTCAGGGGAGGCCGGAGGTACCATCGAAACTGCCTATCTTTCCTCCCTATGGGAGCCCTCACCCTCCCAACCTGGGCTGGCGTGTCTGGAGCCTAAGTTTCGCTGGGGCTGGGGTCATGCTAAGCCCAGGGAGTCAGGGATCTCGGGAAGGGAATATGGCTGCCGGTGGGCCTATGGGGCCTCGCGGGTTTGGGGCGCGCGGGGCTGGGAAGGCGGCCGGAGACAGGCCGAGGTTGGTCGTTAGCGTTGGGACGGACATGGGCAGGGCAACCAGGGGTTTCTGGGTGCAGGGCTAGGCTAACGGGGTACTGAGGAACAGGGGGAGAACCACGCCATGAGGCCAAGTCCAACACGCATCCCCCCAGCTGAAAGGTGGAGAGAACTACCCATCCCCTTGGGGGTTCTCTTCACTGAGGCGGAAGAATCGGGACAGGCTGTCTGCGTTGGCGTGGTCAGCACCAGGCCGGTGCTCAACAGTGAAATCCATCCCCTGGAGGTAGATGGACCATCGTAACAGTTTGGGGTTCTCCCCTCTCATTTGCATTAGCCACCGGAGAGGTCGGTGATCGGTTTGGACCCGGAAGTGAGTACCGAACAGGTAGGGCCTCAACTTCTTCAGGGCCCAAACCACCGCAAAGGCCTCCCGCTTGATGGTGCTCCACCTTTGCTCTCGAGGGAGTAACCTCCGGGTAATGAACGCCACTGGCTGATCCAGGCCTTGCTTGTTCATCTGGGACAGGACGGCTCCGATGCCATGCTCGGACGCGTCCGTTTGGACCACGAACTCTCGGGAGTAGTCCGGGGCCTGTAGCACGGGGGCACTACACATGGCGTCTTTCAATGCTTCGAACGCTTCTTGGCAGGCGGGGGTCCAGTTAACTCTTTTGGGCTGGTTCTTGGAGGTTAACTCCGTGAGGGGCACTATCAGGCTGCCATACCCCTTTATAAATCGTCGATAGTATCCCGTGAGCCCTAGGAATGCCTGCACCTCTGTCTGGGTGGTGGGGGCTTTCCAGGCCACGATCGCATCGATCTTGGGCTGAAGGGGTGCCACGAGGCCGCTGCCGACCTGGTGTCCCAGGTAGACCACGGACCCTTGGCCGATTTGACAATTGCTGGCTTTTATGGTGAGACCCGCCTCCTGCAGGGCTACCAAGACCTCCCATAGGTAGAGGAGGTGTTCGGGCCAGTGGGAGCTGAATACAGCGATATCGTCCAGATACGCTGCACTGAATTCTTCCAACCTGGCCAGTACCTGGTTCACCAGTCTCTGGAAGGTGGCGGGGGCGTTTTTCATGCCGAAGGGCATCTCGCGGAAATGGTAGTGACCATCCGGGGTGGAGAAGGCTGATCTCTCTCGGGCTCCTTCTGTCAGGGCGATCTGCCAGTAACCGCTGGTCAGGTCGAAGGTACTGAGATAGCGAGCAGACCCTAGGCGGTCAATGAGCTCGTCTGCTCGGGGAATGGGATGTGCGTCGGTTCTGGTGACTGCGTTGAGGCCCCGGTAGACCACACAGAACCTCAGCTCGGGAACAGCACCGGGGGCGGCTGCCTTCGGAACCAGAACCACGGAGCTGTCCCATGGGCTGTCGGAGGCTTCGACCACCCCCAGGGCTAGCATCTTAGAGACCTCGGCCTTGATGCAGGCTCGGACTTGGTCAGAAACGCGGTAGGCTCTGTGCCGTACCGGGGGGCTGTCCCCGGTGTCCACATCGTAAATGCACCAACTGGTGACGCCGGGGACGAGGGAGAAAAGGTCAGAGAACTGTCCCAGTAACTGGCGACAGTCCTCGCGCTGCTTGGGGGTGAGGGAGGAGGCGAGACTCACTCCCTCTACGGAGTCATCTTTCTCTTTCGCACAGAGGAGGTCGGGGAGAGGCTCCGTGTTCTCTTCGGTTCCATCGTCGGTGGCGAGGAGCAAGCCCAACTCGGACCGTTCGAAGTGGGGTTTCAGGCGGTTTACGTGGAGGACCCTCAGGGGGTTCCTGGGGGACTGTACATCGACGAGGTAGGTAACCTGGCTCTTTCGTTCCACCACCTTGAAGGGCCCGGTCCATTTGTCCTGCAGGGCACAAGGTTCCACAGGGGCCATCACCCAGACCTGTTGTCCGGGCTGGAACTCGACCAGAGTGGCATTCTGATCATACCACCTTTTCATCTCTTCTTGGCTGGCTTCGAGGTTTGCTTCTGCCAGTTCTCAGAACTTCCGAGTCTGGTTTTGGAGGGCCAGAATGTATCGAAACACATCTGGGGGGGTTCTAGTGACGCCGTCTCCCACCCTTCCTTGACCAGGCTGAGGGGTCCCCAGACGGGGTGCCCGTAGAGCAGCTCGAAGGGGCTAAACCCCAAGGACTTCTGGGGAACTTCGCGTTATGCGAACAGGAGGCAGGGGAGGAGGACGTCCCACTTGCGCCTCAGGGGCTCCTCGAGACCCATGATCATCCCCTTGAGGGTGCGGTTGAACCGCTCGCCCAGGCCGTTACCTTGGGGGTGGTATGGGGTGGTGAACTTGTACGTCACCCCACACTGCTGCCAGAGAGACTTCATGTATCTCGAGATGAAGTTTGTTCCTCTGTCGCTCACTACTTCTCGCGGGAATCCCACCCGGGAGAAGATCCCCATGAGGGCCCGCCCCACTACGGGGGCCGTCACCGTTTGGAGGGGGATGGCCTCGGAATATCGGGTGGCATGGTCCACTAGGACAAGAATGAACTGGTGTCCTAGGGACGTTCGGGGGTCAAGAGGCCCCACGATATCGATTCCAACCCGTTCAAAGGGGGTACTGACCACTGGGAAGGGTTGGAGGGGAGCCTTGCACCGCCCTCCGCTCTTCCCGCTGGTCAGACACGTGGGACAGGATCTGCAGTGGGCCTCCACATCAGCTCGCATGTGGGGCCAGTAGAAATGGGTGACCAAACGGTGGTATGTTTTGTCTTGGCCCAAGTGTCCCGCCAAGGGCACATCATGGGCCAGGTTCAGGAGGAAGCTGCGGAAACGTAAGGGGACCACCAGCACTCGGGCTGACCCTAGTTCGGTGGACTTTTGCTCGCTATATAGCAGGAAATTTTCCCAATAGACGTGGTGGGAGTCGGACTGGTCACCGGCGGCCTGGGTGGCGGCCTGCTGCCGTGGCCCCACTAGAGAGGGACAGGAAGTCTGTTCCAGGCAGAACTCCTCTCGGGAGGGCCCCCCCTTCCTTGCGCCGCTGGGCTAACTCGGGGAGATCGTCCGTGCTCGGGACTGGTTCACCAGCAGGGTCCAGGGGACCCGGGTCGGGGTCACTGCTTTCGCCGCGAAAAAGGTTGAGGCCTTCTGTCTGCCCGCTGTCCTCTGGCTCGGCGGGGACGGGGCGAGGGTTTTCGGGTTCCACCCCCTCGGGGTGGACGCCCAGGCGGCCATGGATCGGGTGGTCACGCAGGCCCACTCGGGTAGGCCCACCATCTCGAAGTGAGTCCTTCGCTCTACTTGCTTTCACGGGGAGCTCTCTAGGTCGTTACCGAGGCGACAGTCCACGGGCATATCGGTGCGGACTGCTACTCGTAACTCCCCCGAGACGCTCTCCCATTTGAATGGGACCTGAGCTATTCTGCAAGTGTGGACGGAGTTGTCCGCGGAGATCACTCTGCAGGAGACGTTGGGTACTATCTGGTCCTTCGTGACTTGGTGCTCCTTTACTGCAGTGATACTGGCCCCTGTATCTCGGAGAGCCCCTATGCGGTGCCAGTTGATGGTCACCTGCTGTCGGTATTTCTAGGTGTTATCTGGCAAGAAGGTTCCGGGAACCATCTCCCTATTCCCCAGGGAGACTAAGATCATGGTGGCTGGTTCCCACCCTTCCGGGTCCTCTATCTCTTCCTCTTCTAGGGCTACATTGTCGAGGTGGCGCGCAGGGGGACTCACAGCAGTGGGCTTCTTGAGCATGGGGCAGTTGGGGTCACTGGCATAATGCCCTGTCTGTTGACATCGGTAGCAGGTGGTACTTATTCTGGGTCCTTGCCTAACTGGAGGGAATCCGGCCCTTGCGGCTGGCGGGGATGCCCCGGTCTGGTTTCCTGGGGGGCTGCGGGGAGGCCCTGTCTGGGGACCCTTTTGTCTACTCTGACCCCCTGCGCGCCTTTGACGTGGAGATCCTTGTTCGTTTCGGCCATAGTCTCTCCCGGGACCCCGTGGGACTCTTGTGCTCACCCAACGATTAGCCTCGACAGCCAGCTTCCGGGGGTCTGCTAACTTGCTGTCCAGAAGGTGCTGTCTTAGTTCCACAAATCAGTTGTTCGATAGGTGCTCATAGGCTATGAGGTCAAAGAGTCCTTCAAAGGTGGTCACCTTGCTGCCCTTGATCCACCCTCCCAAGGCCCGGCTGTAGAAATTCACGTACTCTACCCATGTGGTGCCGGGGATCTTCTTGCAGTCTCTAAATCGTTGCCGGTACATTTCCGGGGTGAGCCCATATCGAGCCATGGGGGCGTCCTTCATATGGGGGTAGGAGGTCATGACGGAGGAGGGCAGATCCAGCATGGTGTCTCTCCCCTCGCTGAGGAAGCGGCCCCATAATCCGGCCCCCCAATCCTTCTCAGGTACTCGGTGGGCGGCCATGGCGGCCTCCTTCGCTTTGAACCATTGCTGGATGTCGTCATTTTTATAGTATTCCTTCACCACATCCTATGGGGATGTGGACTTTCGGTTCTACCGGGGGACCCCTTTTCTCGGTGCCCCGGGGGTCGGGTTTCTTCGTTTCGGGCTTTAATCTCTAGTTCTTTCAAGCTGCGCTCGAGTTCGAGTTGGAGTTTTTTCCCTTCATGCTCCCGCTGGAGCTTCTTTTCTTCTAGTTCCCCTTGCAGCCATAATTGTTATACAGCCAGTTTCTTTTCAGCCAGCTTTATCTCTCCTTCGATTTTAAGTCGTGCCAGTTCTAGCTCGTGGTTTCGGTTGCGTTCTCGGTCTGTCATTTCTTCGATCGACAGACCTCTCTCCGTGCCGGTATTCCGTGGTAGGGTGTCGGGTCCCTCCTCTCTTTGGCTGTCAGTTTCGGTCGGCGGCTCCTCCTCCCCATCATTCCTTTCTGTCGTGGGGAGGTGGGCCCCGGCCTCTACCCAGGCCGTCAGGGCTTTCTGGAAGTCGTCTTTGGTACTTAACCCAGTGGTAGCGATGTGGAAATCTTTGCAGAATTGTTTTAATTCTTTGTGGGTATATTCTTCCAGGCGGTCTTTCTGAAATGCAGTCTTTTCGCTTGCTCCGATGAGACTCATGGTTGTTCTTGTTCAGGTGGTGTGCCAGTCGCTTTACTGTACGATTCACAGACGTAGGCTCTTATCCGGTCCACACACATTCCACACACCACATTCCACAAACATTCCACAAACATTCCACACACATTCCACACACATTCCACACTCCACATTCCACATACATTCCACACACACACTCCACATTCCACATTCACACACTCCACATTCCACACACATTCCACACACATTCCACACACCACATTCCACACACCACATTCCACACACCACATTCCAGACACTACATTCCACACACCACATTCCACACACCACATTCCACATGCCACATTCCACACACATCCCATACACAACATTCCACACACATTCCACACACATTCCACACAAATTCCACACACGCACACAACATTCCACACACCACATTCCACACACATCCAACACACATTCCACACACATTCCACATACCACATTCCACACACATTCCACACACCACATTCCACACACATTCCACACACACAATCCACATTCCACACACATTCCACACAAATTCCACACATACACACACCACATTCTACACACACTCCACATACCACATTCCACACACATTCCACACACCACATTCCAATCACATTCCACACACCACATTCCACACACATTCCACACACACACTCCACATTCCACACCACATTCCACACACATTCCACACACACATCCACATTCTGCACACATTCCATACCACATTCCACACACTACATTCCACATACCACATTCCACACACCACATTCCACACACCACATTCCACACACATTCCACACACCACATTCCACACACATTCCACACACATTCCACACAACTTGCACACACACACACCACATTCCACACACATTTCACACACATTCCGCACCACATTCCACACACCACATTCCACACACATTCCACACACCACATTCCACACACATTCCACATTCCACACACACACACTCCACATTCCACACACACACTCCACATTCCACACACACACTCCACATTCCACACATTCCACATTCCACACACATTCCAAACACCCCATTCCACACACCTTCATTTCACACACATTCCGCACACATTCCACACACACTCCACATTCCACATTCCACATTCCACCCACATTCCACACACACTCCACATTCCACATTCCACATTCACACACTCCACATTCCACACACATTCCACACACATTCCACACACATTTCACACACCACATTCCACACACCACATTCCACACACCACATTCCACACACATTCCACACACATTCCACACACATTTCACACACATTCCGCACACACACACTCCACATTCCACACACATTCCACACACATTCAACACACACACTCCACATTCCACACACACACACTCCACATTCCACATTCACACACTCCACATTCCACATTCCACACACATTCCACACACATTCCACACACATCCCACACATATTCCACACACATTCCACATTCCACACACATTCCACACACATTCCACACACTCCACATTCCACACATACACTCCACATTCCACACACTCCACATTCCACACACTCCACACACAGTCCACACACATTCCACACACCACATTCCACACACCACATTCCACACACATTCCACACACATTCCACACACATTCCACATTCCACACACATTCCACACACATTCCACACACCACATTCCACATTCCACACACACTCCACACACATACCACACACACCACATTCCACACACCACATTCCACATACCACATTCCACACACATTCCACACACACACCACACACACCACATTCCACACACCACATTCCACACACACCACATTCCACACACCACATTCCACACACCACATTCCACACACTCCACATTCCACACACCGCATTCCACACACCACATTCCACACACCACATTCCACACACCACATTCCACACACCACATTCCACACACATTCCTTACACATTCCACACACCACATTCCACACACCACATTCCACACACCACATTCCACACCTACATTCCACACACATTCCACACACCACATTCCACAATCATTACACACACATTCCACATTGCACACACATTCCACACACAATCCACACACCACATTCCACACACATTCCACACACCACATTCCACACACCACATTCCACACACACCACACACACCACATTCCACACACATTCCACACACATTCCACACACCACATTCCACACACACACCACATTCCACACACATTCCACACACATTCCACACACCACATTCCACACACATTCCACACATCACATTCCACACACATTCCACACACCACACACCATATTCCACACACCACATTCCACACACCACATTCCACACACATTCCACACACCACATTCCACACACATTCCACACACCACATCCCACACACATTCCACACACCACATTCCACACACCACATTTCACACACATTCCACACACCACATTCCACACACACAACATTCCACACACCACATTCCACACACCACATTCCACACACCACATTCCACACACCACATTCCACACACATTCCACACACCACATTCCACACCACATTACACACACATTCCACACACCACATTCCATACACATTCCACACACCACATTCCACACACATTCCACACACATTCCACACACATTCCACACACCACATTTCACACACCACATTCCACACACATTCCACACACCACATTCCACACACCACATTCCACACACATTGCACACACCACATTCCACACACATTCCACACTACATTCCACACACATTCCACACACATTCCACACATCACATTCCACACCCACATTCCACACACATTCCACACACTACATTCCACAATCATTCCACACACATTCCACATTCCACACACATTCCACACACATTCCACACACCACATTCCACACACATTCCACGCACCACATTCCACACACATTCCACATACCACATTCCACAAACACCGCACACACCACATTCCACACACCACATTCCACACACATTCCACACACTTTCCACACACCACATTCCACACACATTCCACACACCACATTCTACACACCAGACACCACATTCCACACACATGCCACACACATTCCACACCACATTCCACACACCACATTCTACACACCACATACCTCACACCACATTCCACACACATTCCACACACCACATTCCACACACATTCCACATACCACATTCCACACACATTCCACACACCACATTCCACACACATTCCACACACCACATTCCACACACATTCCACACACCACATTCCACACACCACACACCACATTCCACACACCAGATTCCACACACATTCCACACACCACATTCCACACACACAACATTCCACACACCACATTCCACACACCACATTCCACACACCACATTCCACACACATTCCACACACCACATTCCACACACATTCCACACACCACATTCCACACCACATTCCACACACATTCCACACACATTCCACACACCACACACCACATTCCACACACATTACACACACCACATTCCACACACATTCCACACACATTCCACACACCACATTCCACACATGACATTCCACACACATTCCACACATCACATACCACACACATTCCACACACATTCCACACACCACATTCCACACATATTCCACACACCATATTCCACACACATTCCACACACCACATTCCACACACATTCCACACCACATTCCACACACCACATTCCACACACATTCCACATTCCACACACATTCCACACACCACATTCCACACACCACATTCCACACACATTCCACACACCACATTCCACACACATTCCACACACCACATTCCACACACCACATTCCACACACATTCCACACACCACATTCCACACACATTCCACACACCACATTCCACACACATTCCACACACATTCCAAACACCACATTCCACACACATTCCACACACCACATTCCACACACATTCCACACACCACATTCCACACACACAACATTCCGCACATTCCACACACCACATTCCACACACATTCCACACACCACATTGCACACACACCACATTCCACACACATTCCACACACCACATTCCACGCACCACATTCCACACACATTCCACACACCACATTCCACACACCACATTCCACACACCACATTCCACACACCACACTCCACATTCCACACACATTCCACACACATTCTACACACATTCCACATTCCACACACATTCCACATTCCACACACATTCCACACACCACATTCCACACATCACATTCTACACACATTCCACATTCCACACACCACACTCCACACACACCACATTACACACACACCACATTCCACACACCACGTTCCACACGCCACATTCCACACACCACATTCCATACACATTCCACACACATTCCACACACCACATTCCACACACATTCCACACACCACATTCCACACACACCACACACACCACATTCCACACACCACATTCCACACACATTCCACACACCACATTCCACACACACCACACACACCACATTCCACACACCACATTCCACACACCACATTCCAGACACATTCCACACACCACATTCCACACACATTTCACATTCCACACACATTCCACACACCACATTCCACACACATTCCACACACATTCCAAACACCACATTCCACACACATTCCACACACATTCCACACACATTCCACACACCACATTCCACACACATTCCACACACCACATTACACACACGTTGCACACACACACCACACACACCGCATTCCACACACCACATTCCACACACACAACATTCCACACATTCCACACACCACATTCCACACACATTCCACACACCACATTGCACACACATCACATTCCACACACATTCCACACACCACATTCCACACACCACATTCCACGCACCACATTCCACACACATTCCACACACCACATTTCAAACACCACATCCCACACACCAAATTCCACACACCACATTCCACACACCACATTCCACACATATTCCACACACCACATTCCACACACATTCCACACACCACATTCCACACACATTCCACACCACATTCCACACACCACACACCACATTCCACACACATTCCACATTTCACACACATTCCACACACCACATTCCACACACATTCCACACACCACATTCCACACACATTCCACACACCACATTCCACACACCACATTCCACACACATTCCACACACCACATTCCACACACATTCCACACACCACATTCCACACACCACATTCCACACACATTCCACACACATTCCAAACACCACATTCCACACACATTCCACACACATTCCACACACCACATTCCACACACATTCCACACACCACATTACACACACATTCTACACACACACCACACACACCACATTCCACACACACAACATTCCACACATTCCACACACCACATTCCACACACATTCCACACACCACATTGCACACACACCACATTCCACACACCACATTCCACGCACCACATTCCACACACATTCCACACACCACATTCCACACACCACATTCCACACACCACATTCCACACACCACACTCCACATTCCACACACATTCCACACACATTCCACATTCCACACACATTCCACATTCCACACACATTCCACACACATTCCACACACCACATTCCACACATCACATTCCACACACATTCCACATTCCACACACATTCCACACACATTCCACACACATTCCACACACCACACTCCACGCACACCACATTACACACACACCACATTCCACACACCACGTTCCACACACCACATTCCACACACCACATTCCATACACATTCCACACACCACATTCCACACACATTCCACACACCACATTCCACACACACCACACACACCACATTCCACACACTACATTCCACACTAATTCCACACACCACATTCCACACACCACATTCCACACACATTCCACACACCACATTCCACACACATTCCACACCACATTCCACACACATTCCACACACATTCCACACACCACATTCCACACACATTCCACACACCACATTCCACACACCACATTCCACGCACCACATTCCACACACATTCCACACACCACATTTCACATACCACATTCCACACACCACATTCCACACACCACACTCCACATTCCACACACATTCCACACACATTCCACATTCCACACACATTCCACATTCCACACACATTCCACACAAATTCCACACACATTCCACATTCCACAGACATTCCACACACATTCCACACACACCACATTCCACACACACCACATTCCACACACCACATTCCACACACATTCCACACACATTCCACACACATTCCACACACCACACACCACATTCCACACACCACATTCCACACACCACATTCCACACACCACATGAAAAGATCGAGAGGGACGTGTATCAATATCTTGATATCTGTCAGGTTTTCTCAAATTGTCCCTATTTCTAAGGTTGTATCTTTTTCCAGAGGGCTCCCTGTGGGGAGACTTGCCTCCTTGTTCTGGAGATATATCTCTTCGTTGAGGAGACCTTCCTCTGGACTGAAATTGTTTTTCTCTGGGAGTGGTTTGTTTATTACCCCCCCCCACCTTTTTTTTGGAGTATTGAGATTATTCTTGATAACGTTTTTTTTCAGGATTTTCAGTTAGTTGTAGTTTTAGTGGTTTCCCACCCAAGCTATCTCTACCTAGTTCGTCATAGGATTTTTCAATTATTTTGGCAAGTTCAAAAGGTTGTTCTGCTATATCTGTTTCTTTGAATTTTTGGCGGTAGGTTTACCGTCAATTGTCATTTGAACTAATTCTCTATATGCTTTTGTCAATTCTTTTAGCTTAACTAAAAGTTCTTGGTCTGACATTTTTTCAATGTCGGGATGTGGTGTGTAGCTGGCTAAAACCGGCCATGTGGCTCCTGGTATACCTAGTGGACCGAGCCTGGTAATGTGATCTTGATGTTTTAGGGCGCCTTTAAACCAGAGCTGGTGCTCTTGGTATGTTAGTGGAATTTCAAAGTCCTCGAAAGGGGCGTATTCCTCTGGAGATTCATCTATTTTGTAGTAGTGAAACTCGCGTCTCACGGCATTTGCTGCCGGAAAATGTATCCAGGAATAGAATACCTCTGTCTGCCGATATTCATGGGCCTCTACCACAAATATGACTGTACCACCTCTTGATGATACTCCATTATTTCTAACCCTGGGCGAAGCACTACGCTACGCTCGCGGAGTTTGCGAAGTTTTCGCAACTTCGCACTACGCGAGCTGCACGTAGCACAGTGCGAACATGCGTAGTGCAGCGTAGCGTAGTGCAGCGGTCATTTTTTGCTTGTTCGCGGTCCTGAATGTCATGTTCGCGACCGCGAGCAAACAAAATGACATCCCGGCGAGATTCTCAACGCGAGGAGGTCAGGTTTCTCATTGTGAGTGGTTGCGCATGCTCGCGACCGCTCTCAATGAGAAACTACCTGTTCGCATTGAGAAAGCTGCAGTTCGAGTAATAATCTACTTGAGCAGCAGAAAACTACAGCTCGCACTGTGCAAGATGCCATTTTCAATGCTTTCACAGTGCCGGATGCTTGTCCGCACTGTGCAATCATTGAAAACGCATCTTGCACAGTGCGAACATGCTACTACGCAGCTCGCGTAGTGCTACGTGAAGTTCGCGTAGTGCGAAGTGCACTTCGCGTAGCTTCACGTAGCGCTACTTCGCGAACTACGCCCAGGGATTATTATTTCTAAGTTTGTAAGTTACACTGTTCCTTACATTGACTGGGATGATTATAGCCTCCGGGTTATCATTTTGGAGAGTTGTGTCATCCGCTAAAAGTTGAGCTGCTATTCTAGCTCTCTCCCTTTCGTCGTCACTTTCTGGCATGTTTTCTGACAGAAAGTTTGCAGAGCAAGTTTCAAGGAAACAAAGATTAGGTGCACAATATTTTGGAACACTGTATCCTTCAACGTTGACTAAACCAAAAACTAATACATAGGATTCTCATCCTACTAAGTTCTGGCGGATATTAACCTTTTACCCACTCCAGCCGTCTATTGGAGTTTTTACGGGAAAAAGGGGTCTGTGTGAAAACCACGACTGAGTTACTCTAGTATCTAGCGTTAGATTATCGCCTTACCAAACGTTGGGCGCCATGTAGTAGAGTTCCTGTATTCCCAATAGGCTCTGCGCATTGTCATAACATAAACGATTGTTTAGACGTAGGACTGAGGTCGACTAGGTCTCTACTGAATATGTTAGACTTAATTATGAATGCCAGCTAGCTCAGAGGTCACTAGAAACTTTCTCGAGTAAACAGGAAGGTGTTAACTTTCCTGAATAGACAAGAAGGGATTAGTTTCTAACAACCGCATAAACATGACAACTTTGCTCCCCCCAGAATAAGGAGTATATCTCCAGAGTTGCGGAAACAATAGACAGCTATTTCACTCAGTCAATCGTGCATGCTTAGTTTCACCAGGAGTGCAGAGAAATAGAGAGACGGGCGTTATTCAATAAAAGTGGTTATTTATTGAGCAGTCTTCTTTCTCATGCAAGAGAAGTGAATTGCCACAATTGCAATACTTGTCAAAAAGTAAAGTGCGTACCGTAAAAGGAGTATTATGAAATAATACTGTAAAAGCATTTATATGGTTTCTAAGCCATAAGATACTTAAAACGGATACAATACATACAATGATAAAAGTTGACTAAACGTGCTCAACTGGTGTTTCTAACATACGCCTACCCCGGTGTACCTGACCTAAGATTAGTACGTGGGAAAGAGTAAGTGAGATATAGTTTTAGTTAAGATAGTTTTGCCAAGAATCTGTATCAAGAATTCTCTAAGGGACTAATCAGCTCCGTACCTTGGTTATAGAATGAAGGAGGTCTTGTATCTCTCTCTCAGGACTCGATCTCTCAGCAACCCACAAGGGTGACTGGAAACACTGTCCACACACACATTCCACACACCACATTCCACACACAGTCCACACACCACATTCCACACACAACATTCCACACATATTCCACACACCACATTCCACACACATTCCAAACACATTCAATACACCACATTCCACACACATTCCACACACCACATTCCACACACATTCCACACACATTTTACACCACATTCCACACACATTCCACACACCACATTCCACACACATTCCACAAACCACATTCCACACACCACATTCCACACACATTCCACACACATTCCACACACACCTGTTGGAAAGGCAACCCCAGGGGAGACAGAAGGTGTCTGACTGTCCGCCCCGAGACCCACCTCTCTGTATGGAATAGGCCGAGCGCCGTAGGGAGGCCTCCTTGGCGAGGCTCCTCTCCTACAATCGTAACAGCAGAGTAATCACACTACTTACAGATAGACACTACACAGGAAGGATGTTCACAAGAATCTTTATATAAGTACTCAAAGCAAGTTCTTGGCAGGATAGCGGCAAGGATCGAGGGATCCGCAATGTCGTGATCTCGGGGGAAAGAGGGTAGCGGGACAGTCTTGGCACCCACTGGTGCGTGGATAGTTCAAGGGTTCAGGCCGCGACAGCGTCAGCAGGGCCTCGGAGATAGTTCAGCTCGGACAGGCCGCGACAGCGTCAGCAGGGCCTTGAAGATAGTTCAGCTTGGTCAGGCCGCGACAGCGTCAGCAGGGCCTCGAAGATAGTTCAGCTTGGTCAGGCCGCGACAGCGTCAGCAGGGCCTCGAAGGTGGTTTAGCTTGGACAGGCCGCGACAGCGTCAGCAGGGCCTCGAAGGTGGTTTAGCTTGGACAGGCCGCGACAGCGTCAGCAGGGCCTCGAAGGTAGTTCAGCTTGGGCAGGCCGCGACAGCGTCAGCAGGGCCTCGAAGGTGGTTTAGCTTGGACAGGCCGCGACAGCGTCAGCAGGGCCTCGAAGATAGTTCCAGGTGCAAGAGTTCGGATCAGGATCAGCCGCGACGAGGTCAGCAGGGCTTCGACTCCAGATACAACTGCTGTCTTGATCCGGGGCTGGCCCAGATATAGGACTGGAGGGCTTTGATGTCCGGACCTTCGCGCCTGGGGGTCAGAGGGGCCGGGATGAAGGTGTCCAGACACCCAGCAGGGGGGCGGAGCCAGTGCTCAGGGAGCCCGGGGAGCGATCGATACCAGGCGTCCGGGGCGGTGGGAGGCCCATCGAGACTCTCCTCCTCCGGGATCTGGTCGAGTGGCCACTTTACCACGTTGGAGGATCCTGGTGCCTCCAGGTCTGGGCTTCGCTGGGGCCGGGCCCGGGATGGCTGCGGCCACATGTTCGGGGGGTGAGGGTCCCAAGATGGAGTCAGGCCGGAAAGGGTGGCCTGGTCAGGGTGCCAGGCTGGCAGCGTTGGCGAGCAGGTTCCGCCGGGGTACCAGGGAGGGGGAGAGCTGTAGGTGGCCGGGGGGGCTGCTCGCGCCGATGGTTCGTGAATGTGCGTGTCCGGGGGGTCAATAGTAGGTAAATGGAGGGCCGATGTCGTCCTGGGCCCTCCATGCGGACGGGGTCGGACCACGCCACGAGGCCGTGTCCAACAACACCACATTCCACACACATTCCACATTCCACACACATTCCACACACATTCCACACACATTCCACACACCACATTCCTCACACCACATTCCTCACACATTCCACACACACCACATTCCACACACATTCCACACACATTCCACATACCACATTCCTCACACATTCCAAACACATTCCACACACCACATTCCACACACATTCCACATTCCACACACATTCCACACACATTCCACACAGTACATTCCTCAACCATTCCACACACCACACACCACACACACCACATTCCACACACACACCACACACACTACATTCCACACACACCACATTCCACACACCACATTACACACACCACATTACACCCACATTCCACACACATTCCACCCACCACATTCCACACACATTCCACACACATTCCACACACCACATTCCACACACCACATTCCACACACACCACATTACACACACCACATTACACACACCACAATCCACCCATATTCCACACACCACATTACACATTACACACACATTCCACACACCACATTCCACCCATATTCCACACACATTCCACAAACTACATTCCACACACCACATTCCACACACCACATTCCACACACCATATTCCACACACATTCCACACACCACATTCCACACACCACATTCCACACACCACATTCCACACACATTCCACACACATTCCACACACATTACACATTCCACACACACACACTCCACATTCTACATACACACTCCACATTCCACACACTCCACATTCCACATACATTCCACACACAATCCACACACATTCCACACACATTCCACACACATTCCACACACACACTCCACATTCCACATTCCACACACATTCCACACACCATATTCCACACACCACATTCCACACACCACATTCCTTACACATTCCACGCACATTCCACACACAACACACCACACACACCACATTCCACACACATTCCACACACCACATTCCACACACATTCCACACACATTCCACACACCACATTCCACCCACATTACACACACCACATTCCACACACATTCCACACACCACATTCCACACAACACATTCCACACCCAACATTCCACACACATTCCACACACCACATTCCACACACATTCCAAACACATTCAACACACCACATTCCACACACATTCCACACACCACATTCCACACACATTCCACACCACATTCTACACACATTCCACACACATTCCACACACATTCCACACACATTCCACACACCACATTCCACACACATTCCACACACCACATTCTACACACATTCCACACACATTCCACACACACACCACATTCCACACACATTCCTAACACACACACCACACACCACATTCCACACACACCACATTCCACACACATTCCACACACATTCCACACATCACATTCCACACACATTCCACACAGACCACATTCCACACACCACATTCCACACACACCACATTCCACACACCGCATTCCACCCACCACAATCCACACACATTCCACACACCACATTCCACATTCCACACACATTCCACACACCACATCCCACACACATTCCACACACCACATTCCACACATATTCCACACACCACATTCCAAACACCACATTCCACACACCACATTCCACACACATTCCACACACATTCCACATTCCACACACACGCACTCCACATTCCACACACACACTCCACATTCCACACACTCCACATTCCACATACATTCCACACACATTCCACACACATTCCACACACACACTTCACATTCCACATTCCACGCACATTCCACGCACATTCCACACACATTCCACACACCACATTCCACACACCACATTCCACGCACCACATTCCACACACATTCCACACACCACATTCCACATACCACATTCCACACACCACATTCCACAAAACACATTCCATACACCACACACCACATTCCACACACATTCCACACACATTCCACATTCCACACACATTCCACACAAATTCCACACACATTCCACACACCAAATTCCACACATCACATTCCACATTCCACACACATTCCACACACATTCCACACACCACACACCACACACACCACATTACACACACCACACACACACATTCCACACACCACATTCCACACACATTCCACAAACCACATTCCACACACCACATTCCACACACATTCCACACACATTCCACACACACCACATTCCACACACATTCCATATTCCACACACATTCCACACACATTCCACACACCACATTCCTCACACCACATTCCTCACACATTCCACACACACCACATTCCACAGACATTCCACAGACATTCCACACACCACATTCCTCACACATTCCACACACATTCCACACACCACATTCCACACACCACATTCCACACACATTCCACATTCCACACACATTCCACACACATTCCACACACCACATTCCTCACACATTCCTCACCCATTCCACACACCACACACCACACACACCACATTCCACACACACACCACACACACTACCTTCCAGACACACCACATTCCACACACCACATTACACACACCACATTCCACCCACATTCCACACACATTCCACCCACCACATTCCACACACATTCCACACACATTCCACACACCACATTTCACACACCACATTCCACACACACCACATTACACACACCACATTACACACACCACAATCCACCCATATTCCACACACCACATTCCACATTCCACACACATTCCACACACCACATTCCACCCATATTCCACACACATTCCACACACTACATTCCACACACCACATTCCACACACCACATTCCACACACATTCCACACACCACATTCCACAAACCCCATTCCACACACCACATTCCACATACATTCCACACACATTCCACACACATTCCACACACATTCCACACACACACTCCACATTACACATTCCACACACATTCCACACAGCATATTCCACACACCACATTCCACACACCACATTCCACACACATTCCACGCACATTCCACACACAACACACCACACACACCACATTCCACACACATTCCACACACCACATTCCACACACATTCCACACACCACATTCCACCCACATTCCACACACCACATTCCACACACATTCCACGCACCACATTCCACACAACACATTCCACACACAACATTCCACACACATTCCACACACCACATTCCACACACTTTCCAGACACATTCAACACACCACATTCCACACACATTCCACACGCCACATTCCACACCACATTCCACACACATTCCACACACATTCCACACACATTCCACACACATTCCACACACCACATTCCACACACATTCCACACACCACATTCCACACACATTCCTCACACACACCACACACCACATTACACACACCACATTCCACACACACCACATTCCACACACATTCCACACACATTCCACACACATTCCACACACATTCCACACATCACGTTCCACACACATTCCACACAGACCACATTCCACACACCACATTCCACACACACACCACATTCCACACACCACATTCCACACACCACAATCCACCCACATTCCACACACCACATTCCATATTCCACACACATTCCACACACCACATCCCACACACATTCCACACACCACATTCCACACACCACATTCCACACATATTCCACACACCACATTCCAAACACCACATTCCACACACCACATTCCACACACATTCCACACACATTCCACATTCCACACACACGCACTCCACATTCCACACACACACTCCACATTCCACACACTCCACATTCCACATACATTACACACACATTCCACACACATTCCACACACATTCCACACACACACTCCACATTCCACATTTCACACACATTCCACACACATTCCACACACATTCCACACACCACATTCCACGCACCACATTCCACACACATTCCACACACCACATTCCACATACCACATTCCACACACCACATTCCACACAACACATTCCACACACCACACACCACATTCCACACACATTCCACACACATTCCACACACATTCCACACACATTCCACATTCCACATTCCACACACATTCCACACAAATTCCACACACGTTCCACACACCAAATTCCACACATCACAATCCACATTCCACACATATTCCACACACATTCCACACACCACACACCACATTACACACACCACACACACCACATTTCACACACCACATTCCACACAACACATTCTACCCACATTCCACACACATTCCACACACCACATTCCACACACCACATTCCACACACATTACACGCACATTCCACGCACATTACACACACATTACACACACATTACACACACATTACACACACATTCCACATTCCACACACCACATTCCACACACATTCCACACTCCACATTTCACATACATTCTACACATGACACACTTTCCACACACAACACACCACACACACCACATTCCACGCACATTCCACACACGTTCCACACACCACATTCCACCCACATTCCACACACATTCCACACACCACATTCCACACACATTCCACACACCACATTCCTCACACAACATTCCACACACATTCCACACACCACATTCCACACACATTCCAAACACATTCAACACACCACATTCCAGACACATTCCACATACCACATTCCACACACATTCCACACACATTCCACACCACATTCCACACACATTCCACACACCACATTCCACACACATTCCACACACCACATTCCACCCACCACAATCCACCCACATTCCACATTCCACACACATTCCACATACCACATACCACAAACATTCCACACACCACATTCCACACACATTCCACACACCACATTCCACACACCACATTCCACACACATTTCACGCACCACATTCCACACACATTCCACATTCCACACACCACATTCCACACACATTCCACACACATTCCACACACCACATTCCACACACCACATTCCACACACATTCCACATGCCACATTCCACACACATTCCACACACCACATTCCACACACATTCCACACACATTCCACACACCACATTCCACACACATTCCACACACCACATTACACACACATTCCAAACACACACCACACACACCACATTCCACACACCACGTTCCACACACACCACATTTCACACATTCCACATACCACATTCCACACACATTCCACACACCACATTCCACACACATTCCACACACATTCCACACACCACATTCCACACACATTCCACACACACACCACATTCCACACACATTCCTCACACACACACCACACACCACATTACACACACCACATTCCACACACCACATTCCACACACACCACATTCCACACACATTCCACACACATTCCACACACATTCCACACACATTCCACACATCACGTTCCACACACATTCCACACAGACCACATTCCACACACCACATTCCACACACACACCACATTCCACACACCACATTCCACCCACCACAATCCACCCACATTCCACACACCACATTCCATATTCCACACACATTCCACACACCACATCCCACACACATTCCATACACCACATTCCACACACCACATTCCACACATATTCCACACACCACATTCCAAACACCACATTCCACACACCACATTCCACACACATTCCACACACATTCCACATTCCACACACACGCACTCCACATTCCACACACACACTCCACATTCCACACACTCCACATTCCACATACATTACACACACATTCCACACACATTCCACACACATTCCACACACACACTCCACATTCCACATTTCACACACATTCCACACACATTCCACACACATTCCACACACCACATTCCACACACCACATTCCACGCACCACATTCCACACACATTCCACACACCACATTCCACATACCACATTCCACACACCACATTCCACACAACACATTCCACACACCACACACCACATTCCACACACATTCCACACACATTCCACACACATTCCACATTCCACATTCCACACACATTCCACACAAATTCCACACACGTTCCACACACCAAATTCCACACATCACAATCCACATTCCACACATATTCCACACACATTCCACACACCACACACCACATTACACACACCACACACACCACATTTCACACACCACATTCCACACAACACATTCTACCCACATTCCACACACATTCCACACACCACATTCCACACACCACATTCCACACACATTACACGCACATTCCACGCACATTACACACACATTGCACACACATTACACACACATTCCACACACATTCCACATTCCACACACCACATTCCACACACATTCCACACTCCACATTTCACATACATTCTACACATGACACACTTTCCACACACAACAAACCACACACACCACATTCCACGCACATTCCACACACGTTCCACACACCACATTCCACCCACATTCCACACACATTCCACATACCACATTCCACACACATTCCACACACCACATTCCTCACACAACATTCCACACACATTCCACACACCACATTCCACACACATTCCAAACACATTCAACACACCACATTCCAGACACATTCCACATACCACATTCCACACACATTCCACACACATTCCACACCACATTCCACACACATTCCACACACCACATTCCACACACATTCCACACACCACATTCCACCCACCACAATCCACCCACATTCCACATTCCACACACATTCCACATACCACATACCACAAACATTCCACACACCACATTCCACACACATTCCACACACCACATTCCACACACCACATTCCACACACATTTCACGCACCACATTCCACACACATTCCACATTCCACATTTCACACACCACATTCCACACACATTCCACACACATTCCACACACCACATTCCACACACATTCCACATGCCACATTCCACACACATTCCACACACCACATTCCACACACATTCCACACACATTCCACACACCACATTCCACACACATTCCACACACCACATTACACACACATTCCAAACTACACACCACACACACCACATTCCACACACCACGTTCCACACACACCACATTTCACACATTCCACATACCACATTCCACACACATTCCACACACCACATTCCACACACACCAAATTCCACACACATTCCACACACCACATTCCACACACCACATTCCACACACCACATTCCACACACCACATTCCACACACCACATTCCACACACCACACACCACATTACACACACATTCCACACACATTCCACATTCCACACACATTCCACAATCCACACAAATTCCACACGCATTCCACACACCACATTCCACACATCACATTCCACACACATTCCACATTCCACACACATTCCACACACATTCCACACACCACACACACCACATTCCACACACCACACACACCACATTCCACACACCACATTCCACACACCACATTCCACACACATTCCACACACATTCCACACACATTCCACACACCACATTCCACACACCACATTCCACACACCATATTCCACACACATTCCACGCACATTCCACACACATTCCACGCAAATTCCACGCACATTCCACACCCATTCCACACACATTCCACGCACATTCCACGCACATTCCACATTCCACACACCACATTCCACACACATTCCACACACCACACACATTCCACACACAACACACCACACACACCACATTCCACACACATTCCACACACATTCCACACACATTTCACACACCACATTCCACACACCACATTCCACACACCACATTCCACACACATTCCACACACCACATTCCACACACATTCCCCACACATTCCACACACCACATTCCACACACAACATTCCACACACATTCCAAACACCACATTCCACACACATTCAACACACCACATTCCACACACATTCCACACACGACATTCCACACACATTCCACACTCATTCCACACGACATTCCACACACATTCCTCACACCAAAATTCCACACACATTCCACACACATTCCATACACCACATTCCACACACCACATTCCACACACATTCCACACACAGCATATTCAACACACATTCCACACATACAGCACACACCACATTCCACACACCACATTCCACACACCACATTCCACACACACACCACATTCCACACACCACATTCCACACACATTCCACACACCACATTCCACACACACCACATTCCACACACCACATTCCACACACATTCCACACACCACATTCCACACACCACATTCCACACACCACATTCCACACACATTCCACACACCACATTCCACACACATTCCACACACATTCCACACACATTCCACACACCACATTCCTCACACCACATTCCTCACACATTCCACACACACCACATTCCACACACATTCCACACACATTCCACACACCACATTCCTCACACATTCCACACACATTCCACACATCACACACCACACACACCACATTCCACACTCCACACACCACACACACCACATTCCACACACACACCACACACACCACATTCCACACACACCACATTCCACACACCACATTCCGCACACATTCCACACACCACATTACACACACATTCCAAACACACACCACACACACCACATTCCACACACCACGTTCCACACACACCACATTTCACACATTCCACATACCACATTCCACACACATTCCACACACCACATTCCACACACATTCCACACACATTCCACACACCACATTCCACACACATTCCACACACACACCACATTCCACACACATTCCTCACACACACACCACACACCACATTACACACACCACATTCCACACACCACATTCCACACACACCACATTCCACACACATTCCACACACATTCCACACACATTCCACACACATTCCACACATCACGTTCCACACACATTCCACACAGACCACATTCCACACACCACATTCCACACACACACCACATTCCACACACCACATTCCACCCACCACAATCCACCCACATTCCACACACCACATTCCATATTCCACACACATTCCACACACCACATCCCACACACATTCCACACACCACATTCCACACACCACATTCCACACATATTCCACACACCACATTCCAAACACCACATTCCACACACCACATTCCACACACATTCCACACACATTCCACATTCCACACACACGCACTCTACATTCCACACACACACTCCACATTCCACACACTCCACATTCCACATACATTACACACACATTCCACACACATTCCACACACATTCCACACACACACTCCACATTCCACATTTCACACACATTCCACACACATTCCACACACATTCCACACACCACATTCCACACACCACATTCCACGCACCACATTCCACACACATTCCACACACCACATTCCACATACCACATTCCACACACCACATTCCACACAACACATTCCACACACCACACACCACATTCCACACACATTCCACACACATTCCACACACATTCCACACACATTCCACATTCCACATTCCACACACATTCCACACAAATTCCACACACGTTCCACACACCAAATTCCACACATCACAATCCACATTCCACACATATTCCACACACATTCCACACACCACACACCACATTACACACACCACACACACCACATTTCACACACCACATTCCACACAACACATTCTACCCACATTCCACACACATTCCACACACCACATTCCACACACCACATTCCACACACATTACACGCACATTCCACGCACATTACACACACATTGCACACACATTACACACACATTCCACACACATTCCACATTCCACACACCACATTCCACACACATTCCACACTCCACATTTCACATACATTCTACACATGACACACTTTCCACACACAACACTCCACACACACCACATTCCACGCACATTCCACACACGTTCCACACACCACATTCCACCCACATTCCACACACATTCCACACACCACATTCCACACACATTCCACACACCACATTCCTCACACAACATTCCACACACATTCCACACACCACATTCCACACACATTCCAAACACATTCAACACACCACATTCCAGACACATTCCACATACCACATTCCACACACATTCCACACACATTCCACACCACATTCCACACACATTCCACACACCACATTCCACACACATTCCACACACCACATTCCACCCACCACAATCCACCCACATTCCACATTCCACACACATTCCACATACCACATACCACAAACATTCCACACACCACATTCCACACACATTCCACACACCACATTCCACACACCACATTCCACACACATTTCACGCACCACATTCCACACACATTCCACATTCCACATTTCACACACCACATTCCACACACATTCCACACACATTCCACACACCACATTCCACACACCACATTCCACACACATTCCACATGCCACATTCCACACACATTCCACACACCACATTCCACACACATTCCACACACATTCCACACACCACATTCCACACACATTCCACACACCACATTACACACACATTCCAAACACACACCACACACACCACATTCCACACACCACGTTCCACACACACCACATTTCACACATTCCACATACCACATTCCACACACATTCCACACACCACATTCCACACACACCAAATTCCACACACATTCCACACACCACATTCCACACACCACATTCCACACACCACATTCCACACACCACATTCCACACACCACATTCCACACACCACATTCCACACACCACACACCACATTACACACACATTCCACACACATTCCACATTCCACACACATTCCACAATCCACACAAATTCCACACGCATTCCACACACCACATTCCACACATCACATTCCACACACATTCCACATTCCACACACATTCCACACACATTCCACACACCACACACACCACATTCCACACACCACACACACCACATTCCACACACCACATTCCACACACCACATTCCACACACATTCCACACACATTCCACACACATTCCACACACCACATTCCACACACCACATTCCACACACCATATTCCACACACATTCCACGCACATTCCACACACATTCCACGCAAATTCCACGCACATTCCACACCCATTCCACACACATTCCACGCACATTCCACGCACATTCCACATTCCACACACCACATTCCACACACATTCCACACACCACACACATTCCACACACAACACACCACATTCCACACACATTCCACACACATTCCACACACATTTCACACACCACATTCCACACACATTCCACACACCACATTCCACACACCACATTCCACACACATTCCACACACCACATTCCACACACATTCCCCACACATTCCACACACCACATTCCACACACAACATTCCACACACATTCCAAACACCACATTCAACACACATTCAACACACCACATTCCACACACATTCCACACACGACATTCCACACACATTCCACACTCATTCCACACGACGACATTCCACACACATTCCTCACACCAAAATTCCACACACATTCCACACACATTCCATACACCACATTCCACACACCACATTCCACACACATTCCACACACAGCATATTCAACACACATTCCACACATACAGCACACACCACATTCCACACACCACATTCCACACACCACATTCCACACACACACCACATTCCACACACCACATTCCACACACATTCCACACACCACATTCCACACACACCACATTCCACACACCACATTCCACACACATTCCACACACCACATTCCACACACCACATTCCACACACCACATTCCACACACATTCCACACACCACATTCCACACACATTCCACACACATTCCACACACATTCCACACACCACATTCCTCACACCACATTCCTCACACATTCCACACACACCACATTCCACACACATTCCACACACATTCCACACACCACATTCCTCACACATTCCACACACATTCCACACATCACACACCACACACACCACATTCCACACTCCACACACCACACACACCACATTCCACACACACACCACACACACCACATTCCACACACACCACATTCCACACACCACATTCCGCACACCACATTCCACCCACATTCCACACACCACATTCCACACACCACACACCACATTCCACATTCCACACACCACATTCCACACACATTCAACACACAACATTCCACACACATTCCACACACATTCCACACACATTCCACACACCACATTCCACACACATTCCACACACCACATTCCACACACATTCCACACACCATACACCACACACCACATTCCACATACCACATATTCCACACACATTCCACACACATTCAACACACATTCCACATACATTCCACACACCACATTCCACACACCACATTCCACACACATTCCACACACCACATTCCACACACATTCCACATACCGTATTCCACACACCACATTCCACACACATTCCACACACATTCCACACACATTCCACACACCACATTCCACACACATTCCACGCACCACATTACACACACATTACACACACACCACACACACCACATTCCACACACCACATTCCACACACACCACATTCCACACACCACATTCCACACACACATTCCACACACCACAATGCACACACACCATATTCCACACACATTCCACACACCACATTCCACACACCACATTCCACCTACCACATTCCACACACATTCCACACACCACATTCCACACACCACATTCCACACACCACATTCCACACACCACATTCCACACACCACACACCACATTCCACACACATTCCACACACATTCCACACACATTCCACATTCCACACACATTCCACACAAATTCCATACACATTCCACACACCACATTCCACACATCACATTCCACATTCCACACACATTCCACACACATTCCACCCACATTCCACACACCACACACACCACATTCCACACACACCACATTCCACACACACCACATTCCACACACCACATTCCACTCACATTCCACACACATTCCACACACCACATTCCACACACCACATTCCACACACCACATTCCACACACCACATTCCACACACCACATGAAAAGATCGAGAGGGACGGGTATCAATATCTTGATATCTGTCAGGTTTTCTCAAATTGTCCCTATTTTTAAGGTTGTATCTTTTTTCAGAGGGCTCCCTGTGGGGAGACTTGCCTCCTTGTTCTGGAGATATATCTCTTCGTTGAGGAGACCTTCCTCTGGACCGAAATTGTTTTTCTCTGGGAGTGGTTTGTTTATTACCCCCCCCCCACCACCACCTTTTTTTTGGAGTATTGGGATTATTCTTGATAAAGGTTTTTTCAGGATTTTCAGTTAGTTGTAGTTTTAGTGGTTTCCCACCCAAACTATCTCTGCCTAGTTCTTCATAGGATTTTTCAATTATTTTGGCAAGTTCAAAAGGTTGTTCTGCTAGATCTGTTTCTTTCAATTTTTGGCAGTAGGTTGTACCGTCAATTGTCAATTGAACTAATTCTCTATATGCTTTTGTCAATTCTTTTAGCTTAACTAAATGTGGCACTTCGGGGTCGCCCGGGACTAGGACCGTAGGTATGGGAGTGGTCGGGGCTGCTGCGCTGGGTAATATCCCCTCAAGGAGACTCACAGACACCGGGATTCTGGGTAACGCTGGCTTTATTAATTTGAAAGTGCGTTTGCGGTTTATGGTTTTCCGGTAATAGGGAAGTGCTGTCTCTGCCTCTTCCGTCAGTCTTTGTAGGCGTTTCTCCGACGCTGTTTTCCTCTCGTCCCGGTGTCTTCTGGGACTGGGAGTCCGGTTTTTCTCCTCCACGGTGTCGGGCCGTCTCGTCAGGGGGTAAAGAGAAACAACAGCGTTTTAGGCTCCTGGTCGGACCGTGAACACAGGGAAAGGGAGTGAGGACTCACACGTGCACAACTCGGCTCTAGGGTGCTGGGTAGTGAGGGTGGGGGTAGTGCATAGGATGTGAGTGTGAAAAGGCTACGGTGGTTTCGCCCACTTAAAGCCCGCCCAGCCCGCAAGCCGTGACCGTACCTCTGGTAGCCACACTTCCCTCGATGAAGTGTGGCTGGGCGAAGAGCCTTCCTGATGGCCTCCTGGCTTTCCCCGACGTCCTCTCTCCTCCAGTCCCGACTCGTCCTCCTGCCTCCGATGTTCTCTCGTCTCCTCTCCTGCCTCCTGCCTCCGATGGTCTCTCATCTCTCCTCCTGCCTCCTCTTCTCTCCTCTGCTCCCGCCTCTCCTCCGTCGCCGTCTTCAATCTCCGCTCGTCCTCTTCTCCTCTCCTCTCTCCGTCGCTCTCACTTCCGCCTCCTCCGAGTGCATAACACACCTGAGTGTGTTCCTGGGCGTCCTTTACCTGAGTCGAGGGGGCGTGTCCAGTGACGATGTCTTTGTCCAGCTCCGCCCAGTTAAAGTAACAGGGTCCACCAGTATCGTCCGAGTCTGAGTCGTCCTGTTCCTCAGCTCCCCGCCAGGCCCCTGTATGCTGTTCAAAGAGAGGTGAGACAGGTAAGCCAGGTGGACCCGCGTCCACCCCGTCACACTAAAAGTTCTTGGTCTGACATTTTTTCAATGTTGGGATGTGGTGTGTAGCCGGCTAAAACCGGCCATGTGGCTCCTGGTATACCTAGTGGACCGAGCCTGGTATTGTGATCTTGATGTTTTAGGGCGCCTTTAAACCAGAGCTGGTGCTCTTGGTATGTTAGTGGAATTTCAACGTCCTCGAAAGGGGCGTATTCCTCTGGAGATTCATCTATTTTGTAGTAGTGAAACTCGCGTCTCACGGCATTTGCTGCCGGAAAATGTTTCCAGGAATAGAATACCTCTGTCTGCCGATATTCATGGGCCTCTACCACAAATATGACTGTACCACCTGTTGATGATACTCCATTATATCTAAGTTTGTAAGTTACACTGTTCCTTACATTGACTGGGATGATTATAGCCTCCGGGTTATCATTTTGGAGAGTTGTGTCATCCGCTAAAAGTTGAGCTGCTATTCTAGCTCTCTCCCTTTCGTCGTCACTTTCTGGCATGTTTTCTGACAGAAAGTTTGCAGAGCAAGTTTCAAGGAAACAAAGATTAGGTGCACAATATTTTGGAACACTGTATCCTTCAACGTTGACTAAACCAAAAACTAATACATAGGATTCTCATCCTACTAAGTTCTGGCGGATATTAACCTTTTACCCACTCCAGCCGTCTATTGGAGTTTTTACGGGAAAAAGGGGTCTGTGTGAAAAGCACGACTGAGTTACTTTAGTATCTAGTGTTAGATTATCGCCTTACCAAACGTTGGGCGCCATGTAGTAGAGTTCCTATATTCCCAATAGGCTCTGCGCATTGGAATAACATAAACGATAGTTTAGGCGTAGGACTGAGGTCGACTAGGTCTCTAATGAATATGTTAGACTTAATTATGAATGCCAGCTAGCTCAGAGGTCACTGGAAACTTTCTCGAGTAAACAGGAAGGTGTTAACTTTCCTGAATAGACAAGAAGGGATTAGTTTCTAACAACCGCATAAACATGACAACTTTGCTCCCCCCAGAATAAGGAGTATATCTCCAGAGTTGCGGAAACAATAGACAGCTATTTCACTCAGTCAATCGTGCATGCTTAGTTTCACCAGGAGTGCAGAGAAATAGAGAGACGGGCGTTATTCAATAAAAGTGGTTATTTATTGAGCAGTCTTCTTTCTCATGCAAGAGAAGTGAATTGCCACAATTGCAATACTTGTCAAAAAGTAAAGTGCGTACAGTAAAAGGAGTATTACGAAATAATACTTTAAAAGCATTTATATGGTTTCTAAGCCATAAGATACTTAAAACGGATACAATACATACAATGATAAAAGTTGACTAAACGTGCTCAACTGGTGTTTCTAAAATACGCCTACCCCGGTGTACCTAACCTAAGCCTAGTACGTGGGAAGGAGTAAGTGAGATATAGTTTTAGTTAAGATAGTTTTGCCAAGAATCTGAATCAAGAATTCTCTAAGGGACTAATCAGCTCCGTACCTTGGTTATAGAATGAAGGAGGTCTTGTATCTGTCTCTCAGGACTCGATCTCTCAGCAACCCGCAAGGGTGACTGGAAACACTGGAGCTGGATTCCTCGACCGGGAGAAAAGACAGCGTCTCTCTCAGTGCGTCAATGGGAGGGTCGGATTCCTTCAGCACTCGTTTCAGCAGGGCGTCGGGTAAGTAGATAGCCGATCAGCTCCAAACCACCGTGTTTTTGCTAAGGCAGATGCTGGTATATTTATACCTGGAAGGTGCCAAGTTTGACGTAAGGGTGGACATAAGACGTCACTAAGAACTCACAGTTCTTTCAGGACTCCAGGAGTTCTTGGACAAATCAAAACAAAAGCAGGGGGAATTCCCGGGCTGCTGCAGGCTTGGTTTGTTTAAAGAACGCGTTGTACTTTCTAGGAGTCTATGGGAGTAGCCTTGCCGTATTTGGACTGCATTGGCTATGACTAAATACGGCTATGATTCTTATGCCTTTATAAGGATATGATTTGTTATAACCACATAAGGGCATGAATCGGGAATATTTAACTAGGGTCCTAGATACGTTCACAACAGAGGAAAAAGGGTGACCACTCAATCTGTCACCCACTGGTGAATCGTCAGCTCGATTGGCTTACTCCCCAGGTATGACAAGGTCCAATTGGAAGAGATGGGGGACCTGTTCCAACAGCGCCCCTGATCAGTATAGACGGCGGGCACAAGAATTTTTCTTTTTAAAGCTCTTTGTATTAAACAAGAGAATCAATACCATGCGTTCATACAGGAGGGAGTAAGCATCTTATCAGTATAATTACATCTGAACATTGAAGCATTATAGGATCCTCCAGGGAGGGGATTATTGGTGGAGCACAAATGTCACCTCGATATGCGTTCCATTTAGTCCAAATTGCAGACCCCTTCTTGGGGCACCCACGCGCTGTATACACTATCTTCTCCCTATACATGCACCAGTCCATGTCTGCCCTCCATTTCACGAGTTGAGGTGGCACCCCAGGACCCCAAAGCTGGGCTATATTCCTTTTAACCAGCATCAGGCCCAACGTGGCTCATATTTTGTCTTTGCTATTTAGGTTTGTGGGTTCCAATACATTTAGGAGACAGCGCTTGGCTTCAGGTCGAAGACTTACCCCTAGAACCTCTTTCATGCACTCGTGTATTTCCTGCCAGTAACTTTGGATGCAACCACATTCCCATAAGATGTGTCTCCTGCACCTTCCGTCATTTACCCTTCCCATGTTGACAAGTCGAGACCCAGACACATACACCCTATGAAGAATCTTTCGCTGTACCAGACGCAGCCCAGAGGAAATTGCAACCTCTCGTGGAGAGGAGATTGCTTCCTGCCATTCCTCGTCGTTCAGCTCGTCATCCACCCACCGTTCCCTAATCGGTGTGAGGGGATCAGGTATATTGTTAATCAATTTCATGTATGTAAGGAAGATCGCTTTCGTAGTCATATAACCATCAAGCAACCCGTCCTCCAGTGGCGAGTACTCTGGGGTAAAGGCACCCTTGGTAAGTTGCGCAAGCAGGGCATGTTGTATCTGTAAGTAACAGAAATACTCTGTATCCGATAGTTCGTACTCTTTCTTCAGGGAGTCAAATGATCCCCCCTTCCCTAGGTCTCCTATCTTTGAGATCCCGATCATATCCCATTTATCGAAACCCATTGAAGTCTCCAAGGTACCTAGTTGGTCAGCATCCCACAAGGGAGTGGCGAGTGTGAGCTTCTGTTCCCAACCCAGGCTTCGATTCTCTGCCCGCCAGATTTGCACGGAGGGTTTGGTTGGCCCAGTTAATGGGAACTTGCGCGTTCTAGAGTAAAGGGCCCTATTATAGTTACCCCAAGAAGCAGCTATTTGTCCATTCTATACCCCGGGTCCTCCGAGCATCGATATGTGCAGTGGTCACTTGCATCCAAGTGGGCAGCCCAGTAGTATTTTCTTATATCTGGAAGGCCAATTTCCCCCCAATCGTACCAGCCGAGAGCCAGCTTCTGTAGAGATATTCGGGGTCTACCATCCCAAAGGAGTTCCCTCTGGAGACACTCTACTTCCTTAAAATAGCACGCGAGGATCAAGTCTGGGTAGTCCTGCACTGCATAAAGAAAGCGCAGCAATGCCATCATTTTAAAGAGAGCTGCCCTGCCCAGCAGGGAAAGGGGGAGCGCCCTCTACTGTGCAACATCACATTTGAGTTCCCGAAGGGGGGGGAGCAGGTTTCGGTCGTATCGAGTCTTCGGGTCCGCCGAAATGAAAATTCCTAAATACAGGAAACCCCCACCAGCAATCTGAATCAGACAGTTGTTAGGCAGACGCAGAGGATTATCGCTGAGGACATACAGCAAGGACTTGGCCCAGTTTATTGTGTAGCCAGAGTATCTCCCAAAGATGGCAAATATATCTGGAACTGTGTTAAGAGACAACCTGGGGGAAGCCAGATACAGTAGGATATCATCCGCATAGAGAGAAATGCGGTCCTCCCAGGCCTCAGACCACTTGAGACCCTGTACTACCGGGTCTCTACGGATCCATGCTGCTAAGGGCTCGAGGGAAAGAGGAAACAGAAGCGGTGACAACGGACACCCCTGACGTGTTTTGCGACTCAGTACAAACACCTCAGATTTTTATTGTTTACCACTACTTGTGTCAAGGGTTTGGTGTATAAGAGCTGTATCCAGCGTAGGAACCTGGCCCCGAAACCCAACTTTGCCAAGACTGAGAACAGGTATGGCCACTCAATGGTATCGAACGCCATGGTAGCGTCCAACTTGACCACTCCTGTGTCTTCATGGATATTTCCGATTCTCCCCAACACCCTATGCAATCTCCTCAGGTCAGTGCAGTGTGCCGGTGGGGCATAAAGCCCCACCGGAACACTGCACTGGGTGTACCAGTTTGCTGATAACCTGGGTCAAGCGGCTTGCCAGTAGCTTGGACAGGATATTGGGTTCAGCTTTCAAGAAAGAGCTGGGCCTGTAGGATAAGCACCTGTCTCTGGGTTTGCCATCTTTGTATATTGTGACTAGAGTTGCTATCCTTTGATCCCAGGGAAGCAGTTCTGCAGTTCTGCCTTTCTGCTTTCTTCAAACATCTCCCGCATATGCTGCACCAAGGCTTCCGGGTTGAGCTTGTACAGTTCAATCAGCAGCCCATTACGATCCAGCGCCTTCCCAGGTTGGAGATTTCTAGCGGGCACAATAATTAATTTCAGAGGCTCCGAATATTTCCAACACCACCATCCAGTGTGCTACGGACATGGCTGACACTGTGGCCAAAGGTATTAAGTCAAGCATCCTCATTTGCCGTTATGCCTGGCTCTGTGTCTCTAGCTTTATTCCAGAAGTCCAGCAGCTTCTGATCAACTTACCCTTTGATGGGAACACCGCCTAGGGCCTCATGCTAATCAGATGCTAGAACAAATCAAGAAGGACATGCCTAAGGCAGTGAGGGCTCGTCAGTCCCCATCGCCACGTGGGTTATTTTCTAAATCCCAGTTTTGTAGCTGCACCAAATTCCCCTCTCCAAACTCTTCCACCTCCTGTCAGATGCAGCAACAGCAACCTTTCTGAGGTTACTCCAAGGATGCCTATAGAGGCAATAACTACAAAGGCATTGATAGTGGGTTGCGGAAAAGGTAGCTGCGCCTGCCAAACAGTGACGCTGTCCCTCACCTCCCCCACCCAACCACACAACACCTGTTTGGGGTAGACTGCAGAGGTTCCTTGCACTTTGACAAACCATCACCTGAGACCAATTGGTCCTTTCCATCACAGGGCAGGGTTATTGCCTGGATCTAATTTCTCCCTTCACTCCTGCAAACATCCCTGTGCAGAACTTCAACAGCTCCTCCAAGAGTAAGTACATACACCTGACTAAAGGGGGCTGCAGACCCTGTGCCACCACACCAACACGTCAGAGTTGTACTCTGCACTTTCTGATCCTCAAGAAAGACAAGTCCCTCAGGCTGATACTCAACCTCAGGCCCCTCAACAAATACATCCTGTAGCAGCACTTACACATGATCATGCTCCAGGGTGAAATTCCTGTGCTGCAGCACGGGTGACTGTATGGCCTCCCTCGACCTGACGGAGGCCTATTTTCACTTTACGATCCATATTGTGCAACATCGCTACCTCAAGCTCGGGGTAATTGGACAGCACACCCAGGTTCAAAAATGCCTTGCAGTGGTAACTGATCATCTCTGGAGGAGCTGCATCCACGTCTTTCTATACCTCAACGACTGGCTGATACAGAGCCCAAGCAGACAGCAGTGCTTAGCGCACCCTCTTTACCTTAGATCTTTTAAACAATCTCTGTTTCAGTATCAATGTGGGCAAGTTCCACCTCCAACCCTTTGAGATACTGCCCTTTCTAGGGGCAGTTCTCAATGTAGTCACTAGGAAGGTTTATCCCAGTCCCGCACTGGTTCAAGCCTTTCAGCTTCTGCTGCCTCTTTCTCAGGCAAATCACCGACTAACAGTCAGGACAGTAATGCGCCTCCTTGACATGATGGATTCCTAAATACCCATCATTCCCCACCCTCAATTACATATGCGTCCACTTAATGCCTTATGACACAATGGTCTAGTGTTGATTTGGGCCACCACTCGTTGCTGTTCCACCACTGGAGAGAGCAATATATCTAGACCTTGTTCTCCAAGTGACCATTACCACTGACTCCTTTCTCGTGGACTCGGGTGAGTTCTTGCAGGTATAACCGTTCATGGCCTCTTGACTTCCCTTCGGCCGAGCTTCCACATCAGTTTACTAGAGTTTACTTGCTGTCTAATTTGCTCTATAGGTTTTCTTCTGCCACATGCTTCACAAAACAATCCTTGTTAAAACAGACAACATGACAGCCATGTACTACCTTCGGAAACTAGGAGGCACTCATTCTCCCCAGTTATCGGCGTTAGCACAGAGCACTTGCTGTACAGAGAACACCAGTTAGTGGAGTACCTTCCGGGAGTTGATGACAACTTTGCAGATCTGCGCAGCAGGAGGTGACAAAAACCCCACAAGTGGGAACTCCACCCCAAAGTCCATCTCCTGTACTTCCAACGTTTGGGTTTCCCAGCATGAATCTATTTGCTGAAAACACCAAATGCCCAACCTTCACTCTTGGTTTCCGTAACCACAGTCCATAGGTAATGCATTATGAAAGAATTTGTCAGGGATATTTTCCTACGCTGTTCCTCCTCTCTCACTACTCCTGTATGTGGTTCAGAGGCTACGGCAAACCAACCTCACCCTCGTCCTGGTGGGCCAGATAACTGTAGTTCGCAACCCTTCTCTAGTCATCTGTAGTACCTGCATAACCAGCCAGATCTTCTCACTCAACACGAGGGCACAGTCGAGTACCCCAACCATTTAAACCTTGTGATTTGGCTCCTGAGGTCGTAGAGATTGGTTACCTCAATTTATCTATGGAATGCCCATCCTCGAGGAGGATCGCCGTCCCACTAATCTTAAAGAGACACGTTAGTGATAGATTCCTTACCTTAGAATATCCCCAGGCGTCAGACTGGATCCGGAATTTTTTTGCGTAGCAGTACCCATGTGCGTCGGTAGGCGTCGTCCGCGGCTCCGCGTCCGTTGTCTGCGTTGTGGGCGCTGTGATGACGTCGTCGGAGTACTTAGACACCGCCTCCGCGTGCTGACGTCAGTTCTTCTTTTTTCCGTGCCAGCAAGTGCCGATCCGGAAATAGTGGTACCCTTAGTCTATTTTTGACTAACATTTTTCGATCATTTTTGATCTACTTCGAAGTCTATACGACTCCGACGGTGCTGGTAGGGATGCCCGGGTTCAAACCCTGTGCCGACTGCGACCGACTGATGTCGGTTACCGACCCCCATCGCCGGTGTCTTCATTGCCTAGGCCTCGACCACGACGACAAGGCCTGCTCCGACTGTCGAGCCCTGACGTCTAAGGCTAGACGGGAGCGGTCCCGCAAGCGACTCAAGCTCCGGCAGTCGGCCCCGTGCCGCTCGAGGTCCCGGTCCGCGAGGAGGTCGAGGGGCAGGTCGCGGGGGTCGGAGCCACCATGGCTCCGGGAGTCGTCCACGGTCTTCGGGCTCTCAGGTAAGCACAAGAAGTCGAAGCAATGTCATCGCTCTTCTGACTCCCCCTGACGCTCGTGCGATGCGGCCGGGGGTTCGGGCGACACCGCCCACCCGGCTCCGCCGGAGCCGCAGGTGTCATGGCCTGCTCCATACCAGCCGGTCCCTGGGCAGAACGCGACGCCGGGGGAGATTGATGACTTCCTCATGGCCATGAGGTTGCTTGCTCCTCCGTCGGGTTCCGCGGCGCCTTCGGGCCAAGCTGTCCCGACTGGGTCCCCACGCGGGCCAGGTGCTTCGGCCCCGGTGCCGTCGGCGACTTTGGTCCCGACGCCGCAGGGCCCCACTGGATCCGGCTCCGGATCCGGGTCGCCGCCGGTCGACCTCACGACCTCACTGGCGCCGGCCCCAAGGGTGTCACCCCCGACGCCGTCCCTGGTCCTGCCCTAGATTCGGGTCCGGCGTTGGAGCGGCGCCGCTCTCGATGCCGATGGGAGATTTCTATTTCTATGACCCGGCCCCATCCTTTGAGCCTGAGTACCAGGCAATGGGTGACAAGGGGGACTGGAAGGGGTCTGAGGACCCTCTGGCACGTGAGTGTCAGTCTTATCAGGACTGGACAGGTGAGCTTGGGGAGGCCAGTGGCCTGGACACTTAGCCCGACACTGGTTTTGTCTCCCCTCCTAGCGTGACTACGGAGGAGGGGGCTGCCTATAGCGTGGTGCTGATGACGGCGGCCAAGGCCTTGGGCCTTGAGCTCTCCGTTGTGGCCGTGAGGACTAACCTCCTCACTGAGGTCTTTAAACCGCAGGCAAGCTAGGCCGAGCCTCTGCTGCTGTTTAATGAGGCCCTATCAGACGTTCTTCTGGGCACTTGGTCCAAGCCCTCCACAGGTCAGCCTGTGGATAGGAACGTGGCCAGGTGCCACCGCCCGGCTCCGCGCGACCCTTGCTTTCTAACTACCCACCCCACTCCCAAGAGCCTGGTCATCCAGGCCTCTAATTCCCAGACCGCATTCCCGTCGGCTCCCCCCGACCGGGAATCCAAGAGGTACGAGCAATACGGAAAGAAAGTATTCTCCTCCCTGAGTTTAGGATTGCGGTCAGTCAATACCGCATGCCTCTTGGGCCGCTACACCCACTCTCTGTGGGATACGGTCTGCCAGAATGCCCGGTGGAGGTCCGGGCTAAACTCGGCCAAGCCCTTGTGGAGGGTCGAGATGCGGCGCGTTTTTCCATCCGGTGTGGGCTGGACACTACTGACTCACTAGGCAGAGCGATGGCAACGACGCGTGGTTGAGGTCTGTCAACTTCTCGGCTGATGTCCGAAACACACTTATGGACATGCCGTTCGATGGCCGTCGCCTCTTTGGCGACAAGGCAGACCATGCGCTTGAGCGCTTTAAGGACTCCAGGGCTACGGCCAAGTCCTTGGGCCTCTCGGCCCAGCGCCAGCAAACGGCTGCCTTTCGCCCCTTTCAAGGCCAAGGAAGGGGTGCCCCCACACGTCCTGCCAGCCACGGGCCGCAGCCTACCGTCCAGCGCGGTGGTGGACGTGGAAACCGCCGTGGCGGCGGTCGGGGACAACGGCGAGGCCAGTCCACACCTACCCCTGCAGCATCCACCTCAAAACCCTCCTAGTCCGTGCTTTCAGGCCCATGTGACGCCAGTGGGGGGCATGGTTCGCCATCACCACCACAGGCGCACTGTCACATCGGACAGGTGGGTGCTGCAAATCGTCCGAAGGGGCTACTCTCTCCCCTTCGAGGCGTCCCCTCCAGCCATGCCACCGCAGGGCCACCGCGTGTCGGAAGATCACTTGAAACTTCTGCAAGAGGAAGTTACGGCCCTCCTGGCCAAGGGGGCCCTCGAGCGTGTTCCTGGGCCAGAAGTAGGGTGTGGTTGTTACTCCCACTACTTTCAGGTACCCAAGAAGGGCAAAGGGGGCCTACGCCCTATCTTGGACCTACGGAACTTCACCGGCTACCTCTGGAAGGAGAAGTTCAAGATGCTGACATTGGCTCAGGTCTTAGCTGCCCTAGACCCTGGAGACTGGATGGTAGCATTGGACTTGCAGGACGCTTATTTTCACATCCCCGTCCTGCCGTTCATGGTAGGCCACGAGCACTTTCAGTTCGGCCTTACCAGCACCCCACGGATGTTCACGAAAGTGATGGCGGTGGTCGCAGCTCATCTGCGCTGGTTAGGGGTTTCAGTCCTCCCCTACCTCGACGACTGGTTGTTGAAGGCGGGCTCACCCCAGGCAGTCGTCAGCCACCTCCAGACTACGGCCGACCTCCTGCACCTGCTGGGGTTCTCCATCAATGTGCTGAAGTCCCACCTGTGTCCCTCTCAGAAACTCCTCTTCATCGGAGCGGTTCTGGACTCGGCGCAGTATCGGGTATATTCTCCCGAACAGCAGGTTTGGGATATTCTGGCTCTGATTCCGATCTTTCAGCCTTTATCCCGAGTCTCGGTCAGGTTGACGCTGTGGCTCCTGGGGCTGATGGCCTCCAGCATCCTTCTGGTGCATCACGCCCGGTGGCGGATGCGGGCTCTGCAGTGGGACCTGAAGTTTCAGTGGGCCCAGCATCAGGGTAACTTGTCCGACCATGTCTTGATCTCGGAGGGCACTGCAAGACAGTTGCAGTGGTGGCTCACGGACCGCAATTGGGTCAGCAGCAGATCCCTCTCCCTACCACAACCAGAGCACGTAGTTGTGACGGACGCGTCCCTCCAGGGCTGGGGGTGGCACATGGGAGAGGCGGAGATCAGAGGCCTCTGGTCTCCGGCGGAGTCCCGGCTCCACATCAACTTTCTGGAGCTGCGGGCGATCCGGCTTGCTCTGAAGGCATTCCTCCCCTCTGTCCCGGGGAGTGTAGTGCAGGTGTTCACGGACAACACCACCGCCATGTGGTACTGCAACAAACAGGGCGGGTTGGGGTTGTGGACACTATGCCAGGAGGCTCTGCGCCTCTGGCAGTGGCTGGAACATCAGGGTGTGACCCTGGTGGTTCAACACCTGGCAGGTTCCCTGAACGCCAGGGTGGACGAACTCAGCCGTCGGTGCATGATGGATCACGAATGGCGTCTGAACTCGGATGTGGTGCAAGGCCTCTTTCAGCAGTGGGGATAGCCTTGGTTAGATCTATTCGCCACAGAAGGCGCATCTGTCATCAGTTCTGCGCGTTGGAATTTCCAAGGCGGCACTCGCTCGGAGACGCTTTTTGTTGCGAGTGGAGTTGTGGTCTATTGTATACCTTTCCGCCTATACCACTTGTGCCCAGAGTGCTTGTTGGACCCGGCCTCCTGGCGTGGTCCCACTCCTCCCACATGGCGGGCCCTGGACAGCATCGACCCCTGTCCTCCCCGCCGCAACTAAGTCTCCAACCTTCAACGAGAGCCGCCACTCCTGGCGACCCCCGGCTCTCCCCCTCAGGAACACGGTGACCCCTACTCGCCCCACTCTGCTGGTCCGACCCCTATCCCGGGCCGCCATATCATGCCCCGACTCCATCTTGGACCCTCCACGCCCGCACCACGTGGCCTCGGCCGTGGCCCCAGCGAAGCCCCGACATCGAGGCACCAAGATCCGACCAGGTGGTAAAGCGGCCACTTGACGGATCAAGGAGGAGGAGAGTTTCGATGGCCCTCCAGCCATCCCTGGACGCCTGGTTTCGATCGCCCTCCGGCCTCCCTGGGCGCTGGCTCCACCCCCCTGCTGGGTGTCTGGACACTCTCATCCCGGCCCCTCTGACCCCCAGGTGCGAGAGTCCGGACATCAAAGGACTCCAAACCTATATCTGGGGCAGCTCTGGAATGGGTCAGTAGTTGTATCCTGGAGTCGAGAGCCCTGCAGATTGAATCGCGGCTGACCCTGAGAAGAACTCGCTACTCTGAACCCTGGCACCTCGGAGCCCTGCTGATGCTGTCGCGGCTCGACCTCGCTGAACCATCCTCGGAGCCCTGCTGACGCTGTCGCGGCCCGACCTCGCTGAAACCATCCTCGGAGCCCTGCTGATGCTGTCGCGGCCCGACCTCGCTGAACCATCCTCGGAGCCCTGCTGACACTGTCGTGGCCCGACCTCGCTGAACCATCTTCGGAGCCCTGCTGACGACGCCGCGGCTCGACCTTGCAGAACCCCCCAGCTCGAGGATTGAGAGCTGAGCGTAGGGTATCCCCATGCCAGGCTGGTACTAAGACTGTCCCGCTACCCTATTCCCACAGTTACCGAGACATTAAGGATCCCTCGATCCGTTTGTATATATATTACTGAGAGAACCTGCCTTGATTGCTGATAAAGACTCTAAGAATCTATCCTCTTGTGTGGTGTCCATTTGTAGTGGTGTGATTGCTCGGCTGTTACGATTCTAGGAGAGGAACCTCGCCCCGGAGGCCTCTCGACGGCACTCGGCCAACTCCAGAAGGAGAGGTGGGTCTCGGGGTGGTCAGTCAGACAGCTTCTGCCTCCCCCTGGGATCGCCTTTCTAACATTGGTGGCAGGCGGTGCGATCCGAGCCGACGCAAATCGTACAGAGAGTGACTCACCCACTACTGACAGAAACACACCACAACCATGACTACCAAAGAACCCAGACCGACCGCAGAGTTCCAGAAGGAATGGTTGGAAGAATATAACCGCAAAGAATTGAAACAATTCTGCAAGGAGCTGGGCATCGCTACCACTGGACTAAGCACCAAGGACGATTTCAAGCAGGCCCTACAAACATGGGTGGAGGCAGGAGCGACGCCACCCCAGATCGAAGATGACACGGTCCCAGACATGCACCCGGAAACCCTCGCAACACCAGCGGAGGAAAGACATACCAACGTAGACACGGGCCTCTCCCACGAAGACGCCCGAGAGCGAGAAAGGAGCCGGCTCCACGAATTGGAGCTCGCCCGACTCCGTCTGGACGGAGAACTACAGCTGGCCGAGAAAAAGATAGCCCTTGAGCAACTACGGCTGCAAGGAGACCTGGAGGAGAAACGAAGGCAGAGGGACTTAGAGGAGAAGAAGCTCACGTTCGAGCACGAGCGTGGCTTAAAAGAACTTGAGATCAAGGCCAAAAATGGTGAGTCCAGCGCCTCCGGGAACCGAAGCCCACCTCCTCCTGCGGACACGAAGGTCCTCATTCCCAAAGATGTCATCAAAGAATACTATAAAAACAACGACATCCAACAATGGTTTAAGGCCTACGAGGTAGCCATGGCCTCTCATCGAGTACCCCAAAAAGACTGGGGTGCCGGCTTGTGGGGGAAAGTTCGTCAGCGAAGGGAGAGACGCCCTGCTAGAGCTCCCAGACGCCGAGATGACCTCTTACGAACATATGAAAGCCGCCCTCCTTACTCGCTATGGACTCACCCCTGAGATGTACCGGCAGCGATTCCGAGACTGTAAGAAAATCCCCGGTACTACATGGGTGGAGTACGTGAACTTCTATAGTAGAGCCCTAGAGGGGTGGATCAAAGGCAGCCAGGTCACCACCTACGAGCAGCTGTTCAACCTCATTTTATGGGAGCACCTCTCCAACAACTGTTTTGTCGAACTCAGGCAGCATCTCCTCGACAGCAAGCTGACCGAGCCACGTAAACTCGCCGTCGAGGCCGATCGATGGGTGAGCACCCGGGTACCCCGGAAATCGATGGGCGACTACGACCGAGCTCCCCAGGGGCCTCACCACCAGCGAGGCGGCGGAGGCCAGAACAGGAACCGAGACTCCCCCGCGGTGCCGCCCCCGACCCACACTTCGCCATCCCTGGCCAAAAGAGGGGCCCCCCCAGCACGGCCGGGGTCCCGCTCGAACGTTATCTGCCACAAATGCCAACGGCCCGGTGTAGGAGAGTAGGGTCTGCTATCCTATGGTCACCCCAAATTTTTGCTTTTTGCTTCACTGGTTTTCGACTACTGAGGCTGTGGGCCTGCTGATCAGACCCCCAGCCTGCTGTTCTCTCACTAAATTACTGATACATGTGCTATAGGCACATACCACAATTGGAAATGGACTCCTTGTCAGCCCCTGTATAATGCACTATAGGTGCCCAGGGCATAGGGGCCACCAAGGCCTACCAGGGGCTGCAGCATATCTTTTGCCACCCCTGGCTGGTTCTTAAATTGACACAACTGGCTGATCACTCAGCTGGGGTAAGGTGGTGTAATCACCCCTTACTTAGATATAGTATACCTATATCTAAACCTATATCTGGACACATATAAACCTGTGAGCCACTCCTATGGAAGGCCTCATCAATCCTGGAGGCAGAGTGCGTGGTTTAATGTGAGATGGAGCTCTAGCATGAGCTGAGCCTGTCTGCAGCTGTCGGGAACAACTCCCTAAGCTGTTTCAGGATAATGCCATACCATATACTCTTAAGTGCCTTATAATCCTCGCGGTTATATAGCAACTTTGGTTTGGCTTTATCAAAACATGTCGTGTAAGGTGTCATACGATTTGGAATACTATCCCCTCGCCAGTTCTGGCGACGGGGATAGCATTCCACCCCTCTAGAGGGGTAAGACATGTTACTTTACTTAAATGCGGTTAATTTCTAAAAGGACCTTAGATCCACAAAATGGATGCCTCTGCCACAGACAAGAGTCTGGCCCCCTGCAGCTGACCGAAACTCAGCCAAATGGGGCCTGGACAAAGGGTTTCCTGTCGCAGGAGGGTGTTACCACCCTCCAGACAGGAGATAGTGGATTGTAGCAGGGAGGTTTGAAAGAAACCAGACACTGCTTGGGGCGCACAAGGCTGCCCCTTGCATAATCCGGCCAAACCGGTTCTGGGGCACTCCAGTCCTCGTGCCAGGGCGGCCTGGATCAAAGGAAGGGGGTGTATCCACCCACTTCCTGGGTCCCACCCATAGGGGGGGACCTAGCAGGTAATCACGCCCCCCAGATTCGAATAAGAGTGGGAGCAGTGCCAATGCACTTTAGATTTCCTGACGAAACATAAGAAACGAAACTCTGGACCCTTCGACATCCTACTCAACGTGGAAGCCCGAAGAATCTCCCTTGTGGTCAAGGAGTGACCACCCTGTGCAAACAGGCACCATCCAGCCCTCGACGTCTACTTTGTTGCAGTTCCCGCCGGAACTCGAGCGACATAGATCGATGAGATCAAGTTTGCCTGCCTTCCAACAGCCCGATCCACAGTCCCTGCAGAGCTGAAACCCGTGGAGGCGACCGGAAGCGTGGGGCACGCCATCTTGAATTGACCACGAGACGCTGACCGTGCAGCCCACGAGTGACCCTCGAAGCTGTACACCGGGGTTTGAGAAGCCCCCACCCTGAGCCACTCTAGCACCGAAGTTCAGCCCTCCACACTTGACGAGTGCTGCGTGGGGCCCTTCTGCTCCATTTGGCTCAACGCGTTGGCCCGGTCACTTGCCAGCTGGCTAGTGGTCCCTGTGCCGATGAAACTACAAATACGACTTGTGATTCTGGTGACCCCAGACTTGCACCAGCTCCCCTGAAAAGGAGCCCCCACTCTGACCCTCCTGGTTCGAGTGAGAAGCAATCTCCCGGTTCCGCGTGGATTGCTCTTGCCAAGTGTTGTTTGATCCAAACTTGAAGCCGACTGCACCGACGGTGAGAGCCTTTGTGGGACAGATCGTGACCCGCTCCTGGACATCGCAGATGCCCCAGGGCCCACGTGACAGCGGAGAGAAGGTCCTCGACGACCACCTGATTGCGCCCGACATTGCCTGGTTCCGTCCTGGTTCCACCCTGGTCACTGCTGAGTGACCCAGACTCGGTCCCCTCTGCTTTCAGGTACTCTTCGACTTGAGTCCACCCTTGGACTCCACCGGACACTTCACTTTCACCCCGCCTGCAGCCCTTTCAGCTTCAAGCACCAAGAGCCTGCGTGACGAAACCCGACTCAACTTCGACCCTGTGCACCCGCTTCCTGTGGGTGAGGTAACTTTGCTCCGTCAGTGTTCCCACACTGGTACACATCTCTAGGGTCTGTGTCTTAAGTTTTGTTCCTCTAGGTTCAGCGGAAGTGTCCTTAAACTCTAACTTTACAACTTTTACGCACCATTGGTTAACATTGGTGCATGCGTGCGCTTTCCGCACTGCTCCCGAATCCCGTGGGCCGTTCCCGACTTCAGCATTGCTTGTCCCGACTGCTCTCAGCGATTCCCTAGGCCCTAGGCCTAACCACTGTTCGAGTGGCATCTCTTATACCACTTGTTTAGTATATGGTTTGAGTGGCCCCCCGCCCTCATCCATAATTGTGCAACTTTGTATGTTTAAACTGTGCTTTTGATTTAACGCTTGTGCCCCTTTATTCATAAAGAATACTGGGGATTGTTTTTAGTAATAAATACATATATTTTTATAATATATACTTGTGTGGTGTCCTTACATTTGATATTACAGGATTGTATGTGGTAAAACAGCTCGCTTAACACGACCTCTTAAGTTAAGCCTTTAGGCTGCTTAGTCCATGCTACCCCTAGGATAGCTTGTCTAATAAGGTTGACTTACAACCAGACACCATAAGGGATTGTTTGGTCTGATAACCGGTGGTTCCAGAATTGGAAACATCACCTATCAGGCCAACTTCTCACATTGGTGAGCAGCGGTGCGGATTTGAGCTTGCTGTTGTTTTACCATTGCAATCTTTTATCAAATTGAAAGATCACATCAAGTACCTCTAGGTACATATAAATCAAAAGCTTAGCATATTAAGTTCTACTGAACTTAGTAGTTGTAGATTAAAGGGATTAGCACACCCTGACTACAACTCACTAGCAAGGTACAGTAGGAAAACACTTAGTGTAGGTAAGTGCACCACTTACACCTCACTAGTAGTCATGTCTGACACAGGAAAAGCCTCAGGGTCTGCTCCTGTGACAGTTGACCTTACCCAGGCAACTTCCAGCTATGACAAACTAACCCGAAAGGACTTGATTGCCTTGTGCGTATCAAGAGGGTTAAAAAGGGGTAGAAGTCCCACCTGTCCTATCCTGATAGCCACTCTAGAACAGGATGACTTAGAGAGGGCGAATGGAATTCCCCTAGAGTCAGGAGATGGAGTAAACCCACCTGTAACTGGTACCCCTCAGGAGGAAGAAGGAGAAGAAGGAGAAGAGGGGGATGAGGACTCAGATGTTGAGGACACAGAAGACCAGGATCAGAGGGGTAGCCAGGTCCAAGTTGCCAGGCTTAACCAGGCCAACTTAGACCTACTAGGGAATGGAGAGGGCCAGCACCTCCCCAGACCCTATAACATTCTCCCAGGCAACAGAAGAGTGAGATCTCCCTCAGGGGACTCTCATATTTCTAGTGCCTCAAGAGAATCACAGAGAGGCATGACTGCTTCTCAAAAGCTAGAGCATAGGGCCAGAATGAGGGCTGTCAAACTCCAAATAGAGAGGGAGGAGGTAGCCTTGGCTCAAGCTAGACTTGCCTTGGCAAGAGAGCAGAAATTAAGTGGCTTAGATGCCACTGGTGGCAGCAACATTCCTAGAGAAAAAGACAGGAGCTATGATAATAGAAACCTGACAAAAATTGTGGCCCCCTACAAGGAAGGGGATGACATCCACAAATGGATGACTGCTCTTGAGAGAGCCTGCATGGTACAGCAGGTTCCTCAGGATCAGTGGGCTACAATTTTATGGTACTCCTTTTCTGAGAAAAGGAGGGACAGGCTCCTCACAGTTAGACCTGAGGATGCCAAAAACTACACTGTCTTGAAGAGTGCTCTTATTGAAGGGTTTGGCCTAACCACTGAGCAATACAGGTTGTTGTTCAGAGACACCCAAAAAGCACAGACTCAAGACTGGACTGATTTCGTGGATTGTGCCACTAAGGCTCTGGAGGGTTGGTTGCAGGGAAGTAAAGTTTCAGACTATACAGGATTGTACAATCTTATAATGAGAGAACAGATCCTTAATAACTGTACAAACCAGCTGTTGCATCAATACCTTATTGACTCTGATCTGACCTCTCCCCAAGAATTGGGAAAGAAGGCAGACAAATGGGTCAGAACAAGGATTAAGCAGAAACCCCAGAACCAAGGTGGTGACCAGAAGAAAACAGACCAGAAGGGTGGAAATCAGAAAGATAAAGAAAAAGACCAGAAGTCTTCAGGCCCCCAAACTAATAGTAAGGAGGGTGGTTCCCAGAATGGAAACAAAAAGAAGAAGAATAATGGCCCAAAGAAACCTTGGTGTAATACCTGCAACTCAGTTTCACACTGGGGCAGTGAATGCACCAAGACAAATCCAGTCCCCACCACTCCAGCTCCTAAAGCAACTGCAACCCCTACTCCAGTAAGCAGTGGTGGAACACAGTCCAAGGGTGTAGCAGGGTTGACCCTGGGTATTGAAGTAGGATCTGGCCTAGTCAGAACCCCTACTCAGGCAGTTCTCCTATATGATGTGGACATAGATTTGCCCACTGCAGTGAGTCCCAGTAACCTGGGCAAATATAGGCAGACGCCTTTAATCAATGAGAAACTGGCTCAGGCCTACAGGGACACATGTGCCAGTGTCACAATGGTGACACCTGACTTTGTGGACCCTGGACAGATTGTACTAGGTGAAAGTTACCTAGTGACCAATGCAAGCAACTCCACTACTTCCCATAGTGTGGCAGTTGTGAACTTCTCCTGGGGAGGGGTAGATGGCCTAAAGAAAGTTGTTGTGAGTGCAGACCTGCCAGTAGACTGTCTGTTAGGCAATGATCTTGAAAGCTCAGTTTGGTCAGAAGTGGAGTACAGGACTCATGCAGAAATGCTAGGGATTTCAGCTCATGTCCTTGCAGTGACAAGATCTCAGGCTAAGAAGTGCCTTCCTGAACCAGTGGTGGATCTTGGAACAATAGACCAACCACAACCCAAGAGAAGGAGCAAGAGAGGAAAGGCTGAGCCTTCCACCTTGCCCCAGGTTGAGGATCAAGTTTCAGAGGAAACTGATTCTGCAGTCCAAGAGGAGACTGTCTCTGAGGAACTTGAACCTGACCAGGTTGAGTTTCTGGGGACAGGGGGACCCTCAAGGGCAGACCTGAGGCAGGCTCAATTAGATTGCCCTTCCCTTGAACCCCTCAGACAGCAGGCTGCTGCTGAGGCTGCTGGGGATGCCCAAGGTACCCATACTGTGTATTGGGATGATGGACTCCTTTACTCAGAGGCTAGAGACCCCAAGCCTGGCATGACCAGGAGGTTGGTTATACCTCTGCAGTTTAGGGGGTTCCTTCTTACCTTGGCCCATGATATTCCCCTTGCAGGACACTTAGGCCAGAACAAGACGTGGGACAGGCTTGTTTCACACTTTCACTGGCCTCATATGTCAGAAAATGTCAAGGAGTTTTGTCGCTCCTGTGTCACTTGCCAAGCCAGTGGTAAGTCAGGTGGCACAACAAAGGCCCCCCTAATACCACTACCTGTGGTGGGGGTTCCCTTTGAAAGAGTTGGAATTGATATTGTGGGTCCAATGGACCCCCAAACAGCATCTGGGAACAGATTTATACTGGTGGTAGTGGATCATGCCACCAGGTATCCAGAGGCTATTCCCCTGAGGACCACCACAGCACCTGTGGTGGCAAAAGCCCTCATTGCAGTTTTCTCAAGAGTGGGCATTCCAAAGGAGGTACTATCAGATAGAGGCACAAATTTTATGTCTAGCTATCTGAAAGCAATGTGGAAGGAGTGTGGAGTAAACTACAAGTTTACCACCCCCTACCATCCACAGTGCAATGGGCTTGTGGAGAGATTTAACAAGACCCTAAAAGGCATGATAAAAGGATTACCAGAGAAGCTCAGGCGGAAATGGGACATTCTTTTACCTTGCCTGCTCTTTGCTTACAGAGAGGTCCCACAGAAGGGGGTTGGCTACAGCCCTTTTGAACTTTTGTTTGGCCACCCTGTGAGGGGTCCATTGTGTTTGGTGAAGGAAGGATGGGAGTTACCTCTCAAAAAGCCTAAGCTAGACATAGTGGACTATGTACTTGGTCTCCGCTCCAGGATGGCTGAATACATGGAGAGAGCATCCAAAAACCTGGAGGCCAGCCAAGAATTACAAAAAGCTTGGCATGACCAAAAGGCTGTACTGGTAGAGTTCCAACCAGGACAGAAAGTGTGGGTACTGGAGCCAGTGGCCCCAGCAGCACTCCAGGACAAATGGAGTGGACCCTATCCTATCATTGAGAAAAAGGGAGAGGTCACCTACTTGGTTGACTTTGGAACACCCAGGAGCCCTCACAGGGTAATCCATGTGAATCGTTTGAAAGCATTTGTGGACAGGGAGGACATGAGCTTGCTCATGGCCACAGATGGGGATCAGGAGGAAGAGAGTGACCCTCTCCCAGACCTGCTTTCTCAGAACCCTGATGATGGTTCAGTTGATGGAGTAGCCTTGGCGGGCAGCCTCACTGACCAGCAACAGATGGACTGCAGAGAAGTTTTGCAGGCCCATGGGCATTTGTTTTCACTCACACCCAGCCAGACTAACTGGTGTACCCATGTGGTGGACACTGGTGACAGTCTGCCTGGATTGCATCAAGGCTGAGGTGCAAAAGATGTTGGAGCTTGGAGTGATTGAGCAATCAGAGAGCCCATGGGCCAGCCCAGTAGTCCTTGTGCCAAAACCTCATACCCAAGATGGAAAGAGAGAAATGAGATTTTGCGTGGACTACAGGGGTCTCAATGCTGTCACTAGGACAGATGCTCACCCCATTCCAAGAGCAGATGAGCTCATTGACAGATTGGCTTCTGCCAAGTTTCTGAGCACATTTGATTTGACAGCTGGCTACTGGCAAATCAGACTAGCTGAAGAGTCAAAAGCCAAAACAGCATTCTCTACCCCTAGTGGACATTATCAGTTTGTGGTAATGCCCTTTGGTTTGAAGAATGCACCTGCCACTTTCCAAAGGTTGGTGAACCAAGTCCTTGCTGGGTTTGATGACTTTTGTGCAGCATATCTAGATGATATTGCTGTCTTTAGCTCCATCTGGGAGGATCACCTGATCCACCTGAAGAAAGTTTTGGAGGCCCTGCAAAAGGCAGGCCTAACTATCAAGGCTACTAAGTGCCAGATAGGGCAGAGTAAGGTTGTATACCTGGGCCACCTAGTAGGTGGAGGTCAGGTTCAGCCACTGGAGAGCAAAATCCAGACCATACAGGACTGGGCTCCTCCAGTTACCCAGACACAAGTCAGAGCCTTCTTGGGCCTGACTGGGTATTACAGAAAGTTTGTGAAAAACTATGGGTCTATAGTGACACCATTAAATGACTTGACATCCAAGAAGATGCCAAAAAAGGTTCAGTGGACAGTTAGCTGTCAAAAGGCATTTGATGACCTGAAGAAGGCCATGCGCTCTGCACCTATCCTGAAGAGTCCTGACTACTCCAAACAGTTCATTGTACAGACAGATGCTTCTGAGTTGGGGGTGGGAGCTGTGCTCTCACAACTTAATCAAGATGGTCAAGACCAGCCCATTGCTTTCATTAGCAGAAGGCTGACCCCTAGAGAGAAACGTTGGTCAGCCATTGAGAGGGAGGCCTTTGCTGTGGTTTGGGCCCTGAAGAAGTTGAGGTCCTACTTGTTTGGAACTCACTTCCTAGTTCAGACAGACCATAAGCCCCTCTTGTGGCTCAATCAGATGAAGGGTGAAAATCCCAAACTGCTCAGGTGGTCCATTTCCCTACAGGGGATGGACTTTACAGTGGAGCACCGCCCAGGGACTGACCATGGTAATGCAGATGGTCTCTCCAGGTACTTCCACTTAGAACATGAAGACTTATCTGGTCAAGGTTAGTTTAATGTCCCTGCGTTTGGGGGGGGGGTTGTGTAGGAGAGTAGGGTCTGCTATCCTATGGTCACCCCAAATTTTTGCTTTTTGCTTCACTGGTTTTCGACTACTGAGGCTGTGGGCCTGCTGATCAGACCCCCAGCCTGCTGTTCTCTCACTAAATTACTGATACATGTGCTATAGGCACATACCACAATTGGAAATGGACTCCTTGTCAGCCCCTGTATAATGCACTATAGGTGCCCAGGGCATAGGGGCCACCAAGGCCTACCAGGGGCTGCAGAATATCTTTTGCCACCCCTGGCTGGTTCTTAAATTGACACAACTGGCTGATCACTCAGCTGGGGTAAGGTGGTGTAATCACTCCTTACTTAGATATAGTATACCTATATCTAAACCTATATCTGGACACATATAAACCTGTGAGCCACTCCTATGGAAGGCCTCATCAATCCTGGAGGCAGAGTGCGTGGTTTAATGTGAGATGGAGCTCTAGCATGAGCTGAGCCTGTCTGCAGCTGTCGGGAACAACTCCCTAAGCTGTTTCAGGATAATGCCATACCATATACTCTTAAGTGCCTTATAATCCTCGCGGTTATATAGCAACTTTGGTTTGGCTTTATCAAAACATGTCGTGTAAGGTGTCATACGATTTGGAATACTATCCCCTCGCCAGTTCTGGCGACGGGGATAGCATTCCACCCCTCTAGAGGGGTAAGACATGTTACTTTACTTAAATGCGGTTAATTTCTAAAAGGACCTTAGATCCACAAAATGGATGCCTCTGCCACAGACAAGAGTCTGGCCCCCTGCAGCTGACCGAAACTCAGCCAAATGGGGCCTGGAAAAAGGGTTTCCTGTCGCAGGAGGGTGTTACCACCCTCCAGACAGGAGATAGTGGATTGTAGCAGGGAGGTTTGAAAGAAACCAGACACTGCTTGGGGCGCACAAGGCTGCCCCTTGCATAATCCGGTCAAACCGGTTCTGGGGCACTCCAGCCCTCGTGCCAGGGTGGCCTGGATCAAAGGAAGGGGGTGTATCCACCCACTTCCTGGGTCCCACCCATAGGGGGGGACCTAGCAGGTAATCACGCCCCCCAGATTCGAATAAGAGTGGGAGCAGTGCCAATGCACTTTAGATTTCCAGACGAAACATAAGAAACAAAACTCTGGACCCTTCGACATCCTACTCAACGTGGAAGCCCGAAGAATCTCCCTTGTGGTCAAGGAGTGACCACCCTGTGCAAACAGGCACCATCCAGCCCTCGACCTCTACTTTGTTGCAGTTCCTGCCGGAACTCGAGCGACATAGATCGACGAGATCAAACTTGCCTGCCTTCCAACAGCCCGATCCACAGTCCCTGCAGAGCTGAGACCCGTGGAGGCGACCGGAAGCGTGGGGCACGCCATCTTGAATTGACCACAAGACGCTGACCGTGCAGCCCACGAGTGACCCTCGAAGCTGTACACCGGGGTTTGAGAAGCCCCCACCCTGAGCCACTCTTGCACTGAAGTTCAGCCCTCCACACTTGACAAATGTTGCGTGGGGCCCTTCTGCTCCATTTGGCTCAATGCGTTGGCCCGGTCACTTGCCAGCTGGCTAGTGGTCCCTGTGCCGACGAAACTACAAATACGACTTGTGATTCTGGTGACCCCAGACTTGCACCAGCTCCCCTGAAAAGGAGCCCCCACTCTGACCCTCCTGGTTCGAGTGAGAAGCAATCTCCCGGTTCCGCGTGGATTGCTCTTGCCAAGTGTTGTTTGCTCCAAACTTGAAGCCGACTGCACCGATGGTGAGAACCTTCGTGGGACAGATCGTGACCTGCTCCTGGACGTCGCAGATGCCCCAGGGCCCACGTGACAGCGGAGAGAAGCTCCTTGACGACCACCTGATTGCGCCCGACATTGCCTGGTTCTGTCCTGGTTCCACCCTGGTCACTGCTGAGTGACCCAGACTCTGTCCCCTCTGCTTTCAGGTACTCTTCGACTTGAGTCCACCCTTGGACTCCACCGGACACTTCACTTTCACCCCGCCTGCAGCCCTTTCAGCTTCAAGCACCAAGAGCCTGCGTGACGAAACCCGACTCAACTTCGACCCTGTGCACCCGCTTCCTGTGGGTGAGGTAACTTTGCTCCGCCGGTGTTCCCACACTGGTACACATCTCTAGGGTCTGTGTCTTAAGTTTTGTTCCTCTAGGTTCAGCGGAAGTGTCCTTAAACTCTAACTTTACAACTTTTACGCACCATTGGTTAACATTGGTGCATGCGTGCGCTTTCCGCACTGCTCCCGAATCCCGTGGGCCGTTCCCGACTTCAGCATTGCTTGTCCCGACTGCTCCCAGCGATTCCCTAGGCCCTAGGCCTAACCACTGTTCGAGTGGCATCTCTTATACCACTTGTTTAGTATATGGTTTGAGTGGCCCCCCGCCCTCATCCATAATTGTGCAACTTTGTATGTTTAAACTGTGCTTTTGATTTAACGCTTGTGCCCCTTTATTCATAAAGAATACTGGGGATTGTTTTTAGTAATAAATACATATATTTTTATAATATATACTTGTGTGGTGTCCTTTCATTTGATATTACAGGATTGTATGTGGTAAAACAGCTCGCTTAACACGACCTCTTAAGTTAAGCCTTTAGGCTGCTTAGTCCATGCTACCCCTAGGATAGCTTGTCTAATAAGGTTGACTTACAACCAGACACCATAAGGGATTGTTTGGTCTGATAACCGGTGGTTCCAGAATTGGAAACATCACCTATCAGGCCAACTTCTCACATTGGTGAGCAGCGGTGCGGATTTGAGCTTGCTGTTGTTTTACCATTGCAATCTTTTATCAAATTGAAAGATCACATCAAGTACCTCTAGGTACATATAAATCAAAAGCTTAGCATATTAAGTTCTACTGAACTTAGTAGTTGTAGATTAAAGGGATTAGCACACCCTGACTACAACTCACTAGCAAGGTACAGTAGGAAAACACTTAGTGTAGGTAAGTGCACCACTTACACCTCACTAGTAGTCATGTCTGACACAGGAAAAGCCTCAGGGTCTGCTCCTGTGACAGTTGACCTTACCCAGGCAACTTCCAGCTATGACAAACTAACCCGAAAGGACTTGATTGCCTTGTGCGTATCAAGAGGGTTAAAAAGGGGCAGAAGTCCCACCTGTCCTATCCTGATAGCCATTCTAGAACAGGATGACTTAGAGAGGGCGAATGGAATTCCCCTAGAGTCAGGAGATGGAGTAAACCCACCTGTAACTGGTACCCCTCAGGAGGAAGAAGGAGAAGAAGGAGAAGAGGGGGATGAGGACTCAGATGTTGAGGACACAGAAGACCAGGATCAGAGGGGTAGCCAGGTCCAAGTTGCCAGGCTTAACCAGGCCAACTTAGACCTACTAGGGAATGGAGAGGGCCAGCACCTCCCCAGACCCTATAACATTCTCCCAGGCAACAGAAGAGTGAGATCTCCCTCAGGGGACTCTCATATTTCTAGTGCCTCAAGAGAATCACAGAGAGGCATGACTGCTTCTCAAAAGCTAGAGCATAGGGCCAGAATGAGGGCTGTCAAACTCCAAATAGAGAGGGAGGAGGTAGCCTTGGCTCAAGCTAGACTTGCCTTGGCAAGAGAGCAGAAATTAAGTGGCTTAGATGCCACTGGTGGCAGCAACATTCCTAGAGAAAAAGACAGGAGCTATGATAATAGAAACCTGACAAAAATTGTGGCCCCCTACAAGGAAGGGGATGACATCCACAAATGGATGACTGCTCTTGAGAGAGCCTGCATGGTACAGCAGGTTCCTCAGGATCAGTGGGCTGCAATTTTATGGTACTCCTTTTCTGAGAAAGGGAGGGACAGGCTCCTCACAGTTAGACCTGAGGATGCCAAAAACTACACTGTCTTGAAGAGTGCTCTTATTGAAGGGTTTGGCCTAACCACTGAGCAATACAGGTTGTTGTTCAGAGACACCCAAAAAGCACAGACTCAAGACTGGACTGATTTCGTGGATTGTGCCACTAAGGCTCTGGAGGGTTGGTTGCAGGGAAGTAAAGTTTCAGACTATACAGGATTGTACAATCTTATAATGAGAGAACAGATCCTTAATAACTGTACAAACCAGCTGTTGCATCAATACCTTATTGACTCTGATCTGACCTCTCCCCAAGAATTGGGAAAGAAGGCAGACAAATGGGTCAGAACAAGGATTAAGCAGAAACCCCAGAACCAAGGTGGTGACCAGAAGAAAACAGACCAGAAGGGTGGAAATCAGAAAGATAAAGAAAAAGACCAGAAGTCTTCAGGCCCCCAAACTAATAGTAAGGAGGGTGGTTCCCAGAATGGAAACAAAAAGAAGAAGAAGAATGGCCCAAAGAAACCTTGGTGTAATACCTGCAAATCAGTTTCACACTGGGGCAGTGAATGCACCAAGACAAATCCAGTCCCCACCACTCCAGCTCTGGGTATTGAAGTAGGATCTGGCCTAGTCAGAACCCCTACTCAGGCTGTTCTCCTATATGATGTGGACATAGATTTGCCCACTGCAGTGAGTCCCAGTAACCTGGGCAAATATAGGCAGACGCCTTTAATCAATGAGAAACTGGCTCAGGCCTACAGGGACACATGTGCCAGTGTCACAATGGTGACACCTGACTTTGTGGACCCTGGACAGATTGTACTAGGTGAAAGTTACCTAGTGACCAATGCAAGCAACTCCACTACTTCCCATAGTGTGGCAGTTGTGAACTTCTCCTGGGGAGGGGTAGATGGCCTAAAGAAAGTTGTTGTGAGTGCAGACCTGCCAGTAGACTGTCTGTTAGGCAATGATCTTGAAAGCTCAGTTTGGTCAGAAGTGGAGTACAGGACTCATGCAGAAATGCTAGGGATTTCAGCTCATGTCCTTGCAGTGACAAGGTCTCAGGCTAAGAAGTGCCTTCCTGAACCAGTGGTGGATCTTGGAACAATAGACCAACCACAACCCAAGAGAAGGAGCAAGAGAGGAAAGGCTGAGCCTTCCACCTTGCCCCAGGTTGAGGATCAAGTTTCAGAGGAAACTGATTCTGCAGTCCAAGAGGAGACTGTCTCTGAGGAACTTGAACCTGACCAGGTTGAGTTTCTGGGGACAGGGGGACCCTCAAGGGCAGACCTGAGGCAGGCTCAATTAGATTGCCCTTCCCTCTAACCCCTCAGACAGCAGGCTGCTGCTGAGGCTGCTGGGGATGCCCAAGGTACCCATACTGTGTATTGGTATGATGGACTCCTTTAATCAGAGGCTAGAGACCCCAAGCCTGGCATGACCAGGAGGTTGGTTATACCTCTGCAGTTTAGGGGGTTCCTTCTTACCTTGGCCCATGATATTCCCCTTGCAGGACACTTAGGCCAGAACAAGACGTGGGACAGGCTTGTTTCACACTTTCACTGGCCTCATATGTCAGAAAATGTCAAGGAGTTTTGTCGCTCCTGTGTCACTTGCCAAGCCAGTGGTAAGTCAGGTGGCACAACAAAGGCCCCCCTAATACCACTACCTGTGGTGGGGGTTCCCTTTGAAAGAGTTGGAATTGATATTGTGGGTCCAATGGACCCCCAAACAGCATCTGGGAACAGATTTATACTGGTGGTAGTGGATCATGCCACCAGGTATCCAGAGGCTATTCCCCTGAGGACCACCACAGCACCTGTGGTGGCAAAAGCCCTCATTGCAGTTTTCTCAAGAGTGGGCTTTCCAAAGGAGGTACTATCAGATAGAGGCACAAATTTTATGTCTAGCTATCTGAAAGCAATGTGGAAGGAGTGTGGAGTAAACTACAAGTTTACCACCCCCTACCATCCACAGTGCAATGGGCTTGTGGAGAGATTTAACAAGACCCTAAAAGGCATGATAAAAGGATTACCAGAGAAGCTCAGGCGGAAATGGGACATTCTTTTACCTTGCCTGCTCTTTGCTTACAGAGAGGTCCCACAGAAGGGGGTTGGCTACAGCCCTTTTGAACTT